>NC_044351.1:12029786-12372286 GCF_007364275.1 Archocentrus centrarchus | reverse complement strand
AATATACCCGATGGTGCTAATGATGAAGAATCAGATTCTGCAGCGTTCATTAGCCGCATCACTCAAAAGCAGAAATGGAGCATTAAATTAACAAAGCTTTTTGAAATGTAAATGCACGTACACCGTACTGGCAATCCTCAGTGAAGTTCAGACAAATGATGGAATCTCATGTGATCACCTCAACTGCCTCCATTCTGTTCCTATTAATTCATGAATACTCTTACAGATCTAATTTCTAACTGGTAAAGCTAGAAAATCTCACAATCATTCCTGGAAAGCAGCTCATAACTGCCAATGCTGTACTAATGTTCAGAAAAATGAACCGCGCATTAAGAACTGTAGTTGGCATTAACAAACAGAAGCATTATGATGAAGCAATTGCTGTGAAATGAGTAGTCAGAGTTAGTTCAGACATGTCTGTACAGCCAGGCGGGGAAGACAAAATGCTGCAGGCTTTGAGACATCAGAATCAAAAGTTGAAGAGATTATGTTGGAGTGTTGCGGGGTATCATAGACTTGGAAACAACAGTCATGTAAAAAAGCACATTTTCACAGGATGCATTTTCACAGTCCAATGATGCTTCATTTCTCTGAGGTTTGGGGGACTTTTGTTTATATACAGTACAGCTCTCTTAAGGTCCCACCACAGCATTTCAATCGAGTTGAGTCCTGCACTTTGACTGGGCCACTGCACCACCTTGATTCTTTTGTTTTTCAGCCATTCTATTGTAGATTTGCTGCTGTGCTTGGGATTTTTGTCCCGTTGCATGGCGCAGTTTGGGCCAAGCTTTGGCTGTCAGATAAATGAATACTGGTCCTCCACCACTGTGCTTGACAGTTGGTATGAGGTCCTTGTCCAGACGTGGTGTATTTTTCACATGTCTAAAGGACATTCTTCCAGAACTCTTGTGGTTTGTTCTTCTTTTTAGAAAGAAGAAGCTTTCTCCTGGCAACCTATCCAAACAAGCCACACTTGTTCAGTCTTTCTCTAATCGCACTGTCAGGAACGTTTAACATGCTAACTGAGGCCTGTAGCGTCTGAGATGTAGCGTTTGTTTTTTTGCAGTTTCTCTTAGCATTGTGTGGTCTGACCTTGGGGTGAGATTGCTGGGACATCCACTCCAGGGAAAATTGTGGCATTGTGTTTACACACACCCGAAAGCTCCAAAAACATCCCAACTTCTGCTTTTATAGAGGTGCTCACACTTGGAATTAATTATTGTCTAAAAAGATTCAATCTCTAATTGTAATTAAACATTATAGTGGGTGCATATCACTGAATATGAACACTAAATCAAACATTAAAGCAGTGCTTACACAAATAATAATAATAATAAAAAAGCAGGGGAATGGCTAACATGAAGTTGGGACTTTAGTTCTCTATAGTGCCTCACAATGCTGTGTTGAATGCCGACATCTGTCACCTCATATATGGCCAGTAGCTTTTTAAATCATCTCCCTATTGCGAGCATTTGCTTTAGATGAAATTTGCAGAAAATATAGCCAGTCATTATGATTTTGACTAAGGGGCGCCATTATGTCGAGTATCATGACCGGCGTTCTTATAGTTTCTTCTGTAGCTCCAAGGAAATAATGTCAGACTTATCACTGAGCAATTAATGAGCGGGAGATCCAAAGTCCAGACACATGTGACGGCTGCGCGATGAAGGAAATAAGGCACTAAAAAGACTGGCCTTTGTTCAGCAGACTGGGAGAGCTGAGGGTAGCGGAGGGCGACTGGAAAAATGAGGCAGCCTTTATGAAATAAGTTTGGGTAATCCATCAGATGCCAGGGCTCATTATGGCTGTGGGTACACCATGAAAGAAAGCCCTTTATCTGGGCTTCCTGTTCTTATTAGTAACACTCAAGCAAAGGATAGCAGCAGACCCTCCTTCATCCTCCACCTCTGTTCTTGTGTGTGTGTGTGTGTGTGTGTGTGTAGGGCGCGGGGTTGGGGGTGGGACGTGGGGGTGCTGCTGACACAGAGAAGCAAAGTCATTCTCTGGCCTGAGTTCCCTGGCCGGCTCTGCGGGCAGGCCTGCCAAGTTGTGAGGATAAGTGTGTCTGTGTGTGTGTTGCCTGTACAAGTGTGTATGTGTGCAAACACATATCCGGGGAGGCTCAATAGTCACTGTCGGAAACCTTTTTGCCAGCTGCAGCACATCCTCCCCTTCACTGACGGTAACCAAATCCAAAATAGTCAGAGCTATTTTAAGCCACTCATTTTCAATGTGGCGACATGGAAATTACTGCTGTGGACTTGGTATCTCAAACACAACCATCTGCAGAACGTTATATTCAAATGAGAGTATGTTTTGGTACTGAATTGGTGTCTGAAATTTGCAGAGCATAAAATCTGAAACGGGCGCAAATCTTGGCTCTTCTTGCAGTCGCTGAGGAGATTTTTAAGGTGAGAAGGCAAACTCATTCAAAATGTAGTATTCTTCCTGATCCACCACAGCTCACAAAACTGCTGAGTATATATGAATAGGATGTGTCAAACCAGAATGCTAGGGCACATCACACTGTGTGAGAATGGCACCTGTTACATCACGAGGGGATCGGACCCTTGAGAAGCCAAATTATTGCTTTTCCGTTGTTCTCTGGGTAGTCAGTCGGGAAGCACAGACAAACTTGTGAGATGACTGCATTAAAGATTACAACCAAGTGAAAGCCAGACTATTACTGCTAAATCAACCATTACATTTAATCTCCTTTTCAATGAAAGACTGCAAACCAGTGGGTTTGGCAAACTGATGCAGTTCTTTATGAGTCCAGTGGGGGACAGTAGGTGACAGTAGTGGTGGCAGTTGACTGTCAGCGCTGTCCAGCTGAAGGGCAGCGAGGGCTGTGAAACATCAAGGAATTCTGAAGTATGGCAAGTGGAGCGAATAATACAATGAAAGGGGAAGAGAACAAAACGGTACAAAGACAGCAAATTAGCCCATCTCCAAAGATGAGGGGCTTCAATTATCACAGTTAGAGACTAGCTGACACTGTATGAGGGAAGCCGGATTGAACTTTTCAAAGAAGTAGAAACACAGCGTGAGGGTCATTAAAAAGAGGGGCTGCCACTTGACAGAATGAAAGGTGGCAAATATGAACGGGCTTGTGCACACTGGACATTGAGGGCTCTTTAGTGGCGCACAAGAAGGGAGAGACAGACAGATAGATGCCTGAGTATGCAAGCATAGAAGCGAGTTTTTTGACAACCCTGTGCTGCCCGATCCCCTCCCCTCCCCCAGCCTCTCTGCAGGCTCTTGGATTGTGCTTTAATCAAAGTGGCGGCCTGGAGAGGAGTATTTGGAGGATTTGGACACAAGGACACTGTGTTCAGGTCTCTACAAAAGCAGGAACAGCCTGAGCTTTCACCATAAGCAAGGAAAAAAATTATACACAAATGAGCACTGCAGGCTTCTGTGTATAATTATATGGATATAACTGTGTTGTTTTTTTTTTTTTTGTGAGTGCGTGTGTGGGTGTTATGTTTACATTCAAACTCAGTAAACGCCTGCCATGCGTGCGCTCCCCATCAATACAGTCCTATCATCTGCATGTCAAAGGTTACCAAACAAGCTCACGGCTGAGCAAGCAGTGGGATCAAACAGAGGAGAGCAGGAGGCAAATCAGTTGACTTTTTCCCCCCCAGACGGGATGACTACTGACAGCAGCTCACAGCCGCAATACAAACGCTCACAACAGAACCACGAGGGCAAACACATACTGACACACACGTACTTCGCCGAGTGGCGCATGCATTTGCGTGCACACGTGTGCATAAATCCCCGACTAGTTCTTCACCATGGATGCAGCTAATTATGGTCTGATGAAAAACTCCACTTCATTGAAGGAAACAATGAAGCAGGCAGCTGAGGATACTGCCAGCCAACACAAATGGAGTCAAAGAATGGCCCTACAGATAAAATCTCTGCCAGAGCTTCCAAAACCCCACAGGAGCCTTTTCTTCAGGTGCTGGCACAGATGAACATGAAGGGCCCTAATTAAGGGTCATTTCCTGCGGGGGGAGTCAGTTCGAGCAGCTGTATTATTTGCCCAGTCCGACATGCAGCCAGCCGGCTTCATTTCCATTTCTTTCTGTGCCTCAGGCCTACGTGCTTGCCCTACTTCACTCCACAAGGTGCTCTCAGTCTGGTTAAAGTGGATGGGCAAGCCTGGAGGACACAAGCAGGGAGAGATGGGGATACTCTCCTTTTGCATGACATTGGGAACATGTTCGAATTTAACATTTTGGACTTTGGGAATTGATTTTTATTATAGTAGAATTGAATGCATTAGCAGGAGCTCACTGTCAGTTCAGAGCTTCAGTATCTTTTGATGGTTGAGCAACAAATGTGAAAGTGATATGTTTGTTGACTCCCCTTAAAGCTGTAATGTCCTTTGCACCTCAGTGCAACCTCAAAGTCAGTTCAGATGACCTAATTAAAAAAATATTACCCACTACTAGAAAAAAAAAGAATGCTTTGTTATCTGGGTGCATGGCCTTCACAGCTCAGGCATTGATATCCACGCAACCCTGAATTATTCCCTTCTATTTTCTCCACACTCACCATTCTTCCAAGCACAAAGCTAATATGCGGCGGGCCTGACAGTCACTACTGCGTGTGGAGGCATTTACATAAGCTTGTGTATACGACCATTGTGATGATAATAAGCGTGTGATCTCCTGTGTCAGCGAATGAGAAAAACATCTCATCCATTCAAATAGATATGTCAGCCAAAGCATTAGCCTTCCCTATAATTGGCCACAGAGGTCATCCTGGCAAAGCCGAGAGGCGACATTTAGTGTGGCACAAGAATTTGTTGTGCTCATTCACCCACCCTCTCTCCCCGACAGACCAAACTGCTTGTGCCCAGCTGAAATGTGACACCCGGGTCGCTTGGTGACTTGCAGCCTCCCATCCGAGGGTCGTGTTTCTATGTAAGATTTCTTTAATGGCTTCCATTAATATCACTCATGTCTACTGTCTCTGTAGAGAAATACATGCGGCCCATCTTCTTTTAATGCATTGTTTGTGCACTCTGTGGGGAAAGGGGTGTGACAGTCAGTTCAGAGGATTGCAAACTAACATCAGAACCTGACCTTGAAGGGATGACGCTGCCGTTTTTCTGGCCATTCTAGCTTAGATGATTATTAATGTTATTTTTTTAGAAAAGTGTGTGGGTTGTCTTTTTCACGCATTTGTTTGGAAGTGAACAAAGAGCCGTTCCATCCATCTATCCATCCATCCATCCATCCATCCATCCATTTTCTTCCACTTATTTCACAGTCATGGGGAGGGAGCCTATCCCAGAGGCGGAGCACACCCTGAAATAGACACCAGTCTGTCACAGAGCAAACACAGAGAGACGCACAACCATTCGCTCTTCATACCCATGTCTTTGGATTGTGGGAAGAAGCCCTGAAAGAACCCGTGCAAACTCAGGGAGTTGTCCACATGCAAAGCGCTTCACAGCTGGCTGCTGGTTTCAAACCCAGGACCTTCTTGCTTTGAGGTGATTGTGCTAAAGTGCTAACCCCCACACCACTGTGCCACCTGCCTATGATGTATAATTTCTTAAAATCTATCAGATGATATTTTGTCCTACATCGCCTCATATCTGATTACAAAGCCTTGTAATGAACAGCTTCTCATATTTTACCTTACTGAACTATTCCTCTAGAAGTGAATCTGCTCATATCTTAGAAAGGCATAGCTCCTTCAAAGCCTTCAGATCTTATCAATCAATCTTTGAATTCTGCCCTTCAATTTTTTTCTTACCAAACTTCTCTTCTTAGATATGAAAAAAAAAAGACTGCATGCAATGTGACAGATTAACATACTGCCACTGTGCACAAATTTGTAGTGGAAAAAGAAACCAAAACTTTTTTTTATAAGATTATAGTCCTGGTAACAATAAGGGCTCCTTTACACAACTGCACAACACAACACATTTGTTGTCAGAAATACAACTGAGGAGTAAATGACGTATCTGTTTACAGTGCAAAAAAAAAGAAGCTCCCATTGTTTTATCAAAGAACTTGGTGTAATTGCATGACAGGATTTCATGCTGTGCACAGCACAAATAGTTTTATGCACAAAAGCAGAGCTCAGTGCTTCTAACAGGAGTCAGTTACCTTGCTGAAAAGTTGGCACTCACTCACAACAGCTCACTGTGGTTGCTGCTTCTTGCTGCGTTAGTCCCGTCCAAAAAAAAAAGAAAAAAAAAGCTTTGACAGCTAGTAAAGAAAATGCTAAAATGAACTCAAACCAAATTTGGGTTTGATTGAAATTCTCAAGGATTATTATAACATTTAATAACCAGCAACTGAAAAACTTCAGTAGATAGATGCTACATACTAGTGGAGTCTAATTATCAAAACTCACTGCAGTGATCTTTTGATCTGGGATATATATGAATTTATCCCTCTCAGCCCTCGTCCTCTCATTGTCCTTCAGATGTAATATCTTAGACCTCACTGACTGCTGTTCAATAAAACTTTGTGGACTTTTCTGGCAGTTCCAAAATTGCACTTCTCGACCAACAACTGGTGCTGCAATTATGGGTCAAAAGAAAGTTGCTTATTTGCTGCTGATTTCTTCAGTGGGGGAGTATAACATTTGCAAAGGACAAATGTTACTGTCGGCTGTTGCCTTGTCACTTTTTTTTTTGTCCTTTTTTCCACAACCATCCCACGGTGTAATGCACCCAACTGTCATCATCTGCTCTCAGCACTTTAAACCAAAGAGCGAGCTGAAATATTGTGTGCGCGGACACATCTGAAAAAGGATATTCATGCTTCCAAGGCAGAAATGAAACTCTGTGCAATAAAACTCTTTATGTTAATGTAAATCTGAGTGTTGTTCATTGTTCATGCTCAGAATCCTAAATCTTTAAAAAGGAGTAAAGTGAACAATTCAGCATATGTTTGTGGTTGTTCACTAAGGGATAGAGAAACCTAACTGATGAGTAATTAGGATAAACACTGTTCTGTTCGAATGTCTTAAGGTGGTGCCTTAAAGAAAAGGCGTACAATCACAAACCAAAACCCGACTCACTCACTCCTTACTTCTCCAGACTATTTAATTCTTCTCAGTAGGTGTTATAACAACCTCCTCAAAGGTGCCAAGAAAAAGCAAAACCAGAGTCCCACATATTCTAATTACACTGGAAGGGGATGCACAGCTGTTATTCGGTGATTACTACTTTTCGGTCGGTTCCAGTTCAGTGTGATATACATCAATAAAACTCTGCTCTAAGCCTTTTGTGTTGTTTCACCCTCTTTAGGTAGCAATCAAATCACCTCTGAGTCTTCTCTCCCAGCATGAATAAGAAAGAACATGGGAGTAAGATTGGCCTCCTTGCGCGTTAATGTTACACCTCATCTCTGGGCATGGCTGGAAGCAGCACCATGTTTTCTACATGAGACACTGAGACGAGAATGCTGATTTTTATGCAGATGAAAGGAGGAGCACAGACAAACCTTTCCCTAACCTGCCTTCTAATGTCATTAGCATATTTGCCTGAGGCTCTTTTATTTATCTTTGATAGAGTGTTATTTCAACTTCTCCCTCACGTCCAACATTAGATACACATATGTATCAACAGTGGGTATATTAATAATTGATTGTTCCTAGTAGTGGATGATGTTACATTGTTTCCTGGCATAGTTTGGCTTCTGAAATGACTGGTTGTGACTGTCATTGTCCTTCACAGCAGGATGAACCATATTAGTAATGCCAGTCAGAAAGTAAACTTTCTTGATGCAATATTGGATAGCAAGAACATAAAATATAGTGAGAAAGAGAAAAAAAAAAAGAAGTTTTAACATGAAGCAGCTGAACTCTAACAAGCAGCGGTCCAAAGCAGTTAAAAATGTAAATTTTCTTGGCGTTTCATCAGCATTTCATGTTTTTAAATATTTCTTGTAATTAGGATGTTCTTAAATTAGCTACTCAGTCATATGCAGCTCATGTCAGAAAATTTTGGTTTGCTTAAATTAATCATGCTTTTTTTTTTTCAGCTTCTCCCCTAAAAAAAGAGAAAATGACAATTTAAGTTCAGTAAAGACCACTAGAGCCAAAAGAAGATTATTATTTATAGCTGTGGTGAATTTATAATTGGCTCTGCTCTGGGACCTCTCCACCCTTTCATATAGTATGTATGTGGGGATGGCGAGAGCAAGGCCTCATTACAGGGCAGAGAACAGGCATCGCTGACCACAGAGGCGGTGGGGAAGAGGTGGGTTGCAAAGTGGTTTGCAAATGCACAGAATCACTGGTTCACCCATTAGATGCGTATGACAAACAAACAACCAAACACAAATACTTAATGCCAGCATTAATTTATATAGAACTTTTCTTAACAAAGTTACAAAATACTTCACAGAAAAGAAAGAGAAATTATAAAATTAGTTAAAAACACATAAATGTGACAATTTGTAGAGTAATACTTGAAATTTTACCAAAGTGCAGGAATCAAAATCAGAAGCAAAACCCAAACAGATGTGAGAAGCACAGTGAGGACAAGTTTGGAATATAAGAGACAAACTGATGACTGCAAATACAGAGACATGACTATTTATACATAGAGGGCTGATAAGAGAATGTAAGAGGGTACCAGTAGGAGGGTAACAACACACAGGTTAAATTAATCAGGATAATCACAAAGAAGGTTGTAAAATTGAAACCAGGAAACAACCTAAACACAAATAGCAACCACAGATAAGACTATGAGTACACATGACAGAGACAGGGGTACACTTGATGACAGCAATAACAGAAAAATGAACCAGGAACGAACAGACAGGGAAATACTGAGGGAACTAATCACACAGGAAATGCCCAAATCAAAATAGAAGCTGCAGGACTCAAAACAGACTAGAACGATAAACCATCTAAACTCCACGAACGTTAATAGTAGCTAGAACTCACAAAACACAATAAAAATGAGACTTGGGGTCACTAGAATGAAAGGGCATTAAAACAGGAATCAAAACTCAACCTGCAAAACATAAGAATTCAAAATTCAAACACAAGAAAACAGAAAGACCGAAATAGAAACCCAGCTCATTGAGAAATAATTCACGACTCAGGGACAGCACAAAATCCTGAGACCATGACAGTAAAAACAGAAGAAGATACAAAGCAAATAAAATGGAAAGACAAACACACAATGAAAATACAACAGATGGATAAAAAAGATTCCCATTTCAAACACTCATAAAAAAAACCCAATTCTGAAAAACTTGGGAGGCTGAGTAAACATAAATAAAAACAGAATGCAGTGATTTAAAAATCTTATTCACAGTAGAACATAGAAAACTTATCAAATGTTTAATAAACAGAAAATGTGCCATTTTAAGGAAAAAAAAATTCATTCATTTTGACCGTGATGGCTGCAACACATCTTCAAAAATTTGGGACAGGGTCATGTTTACCACTGTGTAACATCCCCTCTCCTTTTAGCAACAGTCTGTAAATGTCTGGGAACTAAGGGGAGCAGCTGCTGGACTTTTGGAGAGGAATGCTGACCCATTATTGTCTGATTCTAGCTGCTCAACAGTCCTAGGTATTCCTGGTTATATTTTTCATTTGGTGAAAGGTCTGGACTGCAGGAAGGCCAGTTCAGCACTCAGACTCTTCTACTATGAAACCATGCTTTTGTAATAGATGCAGTATACAGTCTAGCATTGTCTTGTGGAAACATGCAAGGGCATCCCTGAAAAAGACGTCATCTGGATGGGAGCATATGTTGTTCTAAAACCTATACCTATATCTTTTTAAAACCAAAAACCTATACCTATACCTTTCAGCAGCGATGCTGCCTTTCCAGATGTGGAAGCCACCAATTCCACAGACACCAGAGGGCTTGAAGATCATGGGGGATTTCTCCAGATTCTCAGAATTGTTTGATGATATCATGTACTGAACAGTAAATGATGAGATATTAAAATCTTTGAACTTGTACATTGAGGAACATTATTCTAAAATTCTTCCACAATTTGTAGATGCATTTTTTTTTTTTTTTGCAGATTGGTGAACCTGTGCCCATCTTTACTTCTGAGAACTCTGCTTCTCTAAGATGCTCTTTTAATACCCAATGATCTTACTGATCTGTTGCCAGTTAACCTAATTAATTGCAAAATGCTCCTCCAGCTGAGATTTTTCAGTATGACTGACCTCTCCGGCGTTTTGTTAAGACCAAAAGTTTTTCGAGACGAGCTGCTGCCATTAAATTCAAAATGTGCTAATATTTTCAATAAAATAATAAAATTTCTCAGTTTAAATTTATGCAGCATCACAACTTTTTTTTTTTTTTTTTTTGCCATTCTGATGTCAATGGGCAGACTGTACCACAGTTTGGGAACAAACTGTGGCAAAAATTTGGCAAAAACTCCACCAATCATTTGGGAGCTGAGACCTTGGAATAACCAGCAGAGCCCCATTCACCAATCTAAGTAAATGCCCAGGCGCATAAAATGTTAATAAGTCATTGATGTACAACTTGGAGCAAAGGGCCCTTAATGCTTTAAAAGTGATTATTAAGATTGTAAAATCAGTCCAGGAGAGTATCAGCTGACCTGCTGGGACTGTGGTCTGTCTGAACTAATGCTATGATTGATTTGTTTTAGCAAATGCCTCAAAAGGACACTTACCTTTGTTCAAGTGACAATCACTCCAACAGATGTGACCCTTTTATTTCAGTAGGAAGCAGGGTAGCATTATTAAGGAAGTCCTTAGAGTATGTATATTGACCCCCAATTATAATCTTTCCTTAAAACAAATAATGTTCAGTTAAAGCATATTTATAATGTTCTCAGATTATAAAACTATTTTAATAATTTTTGGAAGAGCAGAGAAGCAATGCTGTCGTCTGGAAGGTTGTGTCAAATCAAAAAAATGTTTCCATGTGCCATTTTAGAGGGCATTATGTCTAGTATGAGGCATCTGTGGGGATTCTTCCTACTTTGCAGAGTGCCTGGGCTCGCCCTTAAAAACATCCTGATTATCTCGGGCATGCTGCCTCAGACTAAAACCTTTGCGCTTTGCGTTAAAAGGAACGAACTGAGGTGAATTGTGAGTCTGATAAAGCCTCCCTTTATCAGTTTTCTGAGTAGGCCCATCTGTGCAAAGACTCACAACATGCCATATGGATTACATATCTGCACCAGTTCAGTGGAGGTGAATGGAGTTTGAACAGACCAAGACATATATTGATTTTTCTTTTCAAAATGAGTTTATTAAAAAAAATTATTTGATGAAGTGTAAAATCTCATTTTTTTCATAGGGTACAGGGTTTATTAATTAATTTTTTAACATGGAAAAACATAAAAATGTTTGCAAGACAGATTAGGAAAACACAAACGTGCCATTTGCACAATCACTGCCATTTATCCCAGAGACACTACCTGGACCTTCACAAGCTCCTGACCACATCTAACTGGTGGAATAACACCAGAAAGCAGAGGTGGCAAAAGTACTGACATTCTGTACTTAAGTAGAAGTACAAGTACTTATGTTAAAAAATACTTTAGTAAAAGTCGAAGTACTGGTTCAACTTCTCTACTTAAGTAAAAGTAAAAAAGTACAGGCTCTGAAATGTACTCAAAGTAAGAAAGTAAAAGTAGTTCTTTGGAGGATGTTTCTACCTGCTATTTTTGTGTAAAACAAACCGAACCTCATTATATATTATTGTAATAATATAAAATAGTACATGAGAATACAAATGTTATTCCAATCTAAATTTTAATCCTAATGAATGCACTCAGCTTGAATCTGTTATGTAGGACACAAACTGTGAAAGGGAATTTAAACACAGCTCTGTTCTCTGTGTCCTCCATAGTAGAGGGTGACTGTGCCTCCACCTAAACACCAACATGAGGATACTCAGGGGTTACAGTGGGATTCAGAAGGTGGAGGAACCCTAAGATCAGCTGTAGTGGCTCTGCATGGGGAGAAGAATCACAGCTTTCTATTGTGAGCTGCAGTAAATGATGTTGGTGTGCAGGCTGTGATCAGCTGACCTGCTGCTGCTGCTCTGAGGTTTACTGCTCTGTGTGGATGAACTGAACTCACAAAGATGTAACCCAGTATTTCACAGCTATCTGAGCTGATCTCCATCCCCTACACTGACAGCATACACGCTGTAGAAATGTTGGATTCAGTGAATGAATCTCAGCATCAGCAGCTTTGATTCAAACTCATCTCTGCTGCACTGATGTAACCTGTAACTCTGACCATGAACACAAAGTGCACCAACACAGAGCTTTACTGTAAATACAGTACAACAAACTAACCTATTTATTAAACACTAAACTGCAGCATTTTCATAGAATCTTTGAATTACACAACGTCAGCATACTTCAGTTTATTTTCCAGTCCTTACCTTTAATTCTAACCTCTCTTCTTCCTCTCCTGTCCTCTTTCTCCATCTCTGAGTGAACTTCTCTCTCTTTGCTCTCCCTGAAATACAGCAGCTCTTCTTTTAGCTAGCAGACACACTGTGTAACAAACTGCACACACTTTGTGTGTTTGCTGATATTTGTTGAGCATTTAGAAACGTTGCATTTACCTGCCACACGTTACTCCCTTCATGCTCGCTCCTCTTCAGTAGCGCTAGCTAAGCTGTTTATGTGCCGCAGCGCAACTTACGGACTCGGTCCGGCCCGATTATAGCGCTATAAATGATACATTAATTATATGGGTTTGCGTATTTAATCCCTTTGTACGAGATAAGCCCCGGTGATGGAGGATACGCAGTACGATTGTCTCTTATATGTTATTATTCCTCCATTTAGGCTCAGATCGTTTTATGTTTGAAGGCGCACTGACCGGAAATGCAAACTTCTCTCTGACGTTAAAAAGTAACGAGTCTGTTTGAAAATGTAAGAAGTAGAAAGTACAGATACTTGCGTAAAAATGTAGGGAGTAAAAGTAAAAAGTAGTCAGAAAAATAAATACTTAAGTAAAGTACAGATACCTGAAAAATCTACTTAAGTACAGTAACGAAGTATTTGTACTTCGTTACTTCCCACCTCTGCCAGAAAGGAGCCACTGTTCCCATTAAATCTGGTTAACTCCATCATGTTTATAATGAATGTGACCATGCCTTGAGAAAAAACACTTTTTAACTGTTATTTAAAAGATAGTTTTTGACTTGTGTCCCTGTTCCTCTGAATAACCTGCACTGGACCATTCACTGACTGGACTGTTGAATTGTTGAACCTTTAATTAAGCTGTACTCCAGCATTTGAAAAACCAGTAAGACCACCTAAAAGTCTTACATTAAGAATATGGTATTCAGGAGTTCAGCAGCATGAGACAATAAGAGAAAATACCACAATCCTGCATCCAATAATATGTAGAAAGCAGCATAATCCAACTGTACTAATGAGATTCTTGCAGCAACAGGGTGCGTCTGAATGTCAGGCTGACATATTACTGAATGGGGGTGATATCCACTGAAGGTTACTGAATGCTAAACAAAATTTCCAACGCTCAGCATGGCTTACTCATCATGCTGTTACAGTTGTTCAGCCACTCACGCGGTTGATCCCAACACACCATCTGCTGTGGTTGTCAGGGAGACCGGCGCATCTCCCTATATACCTGGCATTACCATGCATCCCTTATCTTGATTGTGTCTGGATGTGATTTATCCAGATTACCCTTGGACCTGACATTAATATCCGACTGCAGCATTCTGACTAAAATCAGATTGCTCTTTTCGGTCACAACGCACAAATTCCCCTCCTTTCTTCTCCCTCTTCTAATAACATTTAACCTTTTGCAAAGCTGCTAAGTCTTTACATATAAACTTTTCCTCTCCCTTTATAAAATGTCTAAACCAAGAGATTTGTTTTTGGTCTATTTTTGATAAAGCATTTTACAGTTTTCTGCAAACAGATGAAAATTAATGCATAAAATCCGTAAACACAGTTGAGAGGTCCAGTGCAGTGACTCAAATTAGTAGAAGTTCAAACAACTATTGGCAACAGCCACCTCTGTCAACACTCACCTATCAGTCAAAGTCGCCACGCCTTTAATAATGCCAAATTTAAGCCTCAGTATTTGCTTTGCACTAGGCTGTCAACATGTTTATTTCTGCTGTAAACTTTGACTCCCTTTGAAGCCAGTCTCAACTGGCCATTCACATAACTACACAATGCAATGCTAAACATTAGAAACATTAGATTATTAATTACTACTGTATTTTTACAACAACTATATATGTAGTTCATTTAAGAAAAACAATGCCATACAACAAATTGTATATGACATTGCAAAACCCAGACCTCATTGACTACTGCTGTGAGAAAACATACTCCCACACACTGTTTCCCTCGCAGTGAGAATATTAAAAAACAAAAGAGAACAGCATTTAAACCATAAAACCTTTGTTAGATTAAAAGTTTCAACAGTGGACATCGTGACACTTTTAAAGCATGGGTGAATCAGAACAGGAGGTGATCAAATCAAACAGTCACCAACCACAGCAACAATGAGACATGGAGCTGAATCCTGTCCAGCATAATGAGAGGTGATAGCATATCATGTGCCTTGGTGACAGTTCTGTTAAGTGTCCATATTTCTTACAGTGAGTGAAAGACGGGATAGTTTTTATTTGGGTCTATGAGGAATTTTCCTTTAAATAGTATCATTAAAAAAAATGTGAGAAAGAAACAGGAACAAATGCAGAAAAAACAAGACATTTACGTCAGTATTGTACTCAAAATAATTTTATATGGTGTCAAGTTTATGCATGACATGGCATCAAATACAAGAAAGAAATGCATCCTGATCATTTAATTGAACTTTCTTTTACTTGAGTTGCTCCACAAGGATCACCGCATGTGGATGCAATTTATGGAATGGCTCACAAGCATAACCCTACTGATAAAGAAACACATTCAGGGGCTAATGACTTGAGCTGAGTTAATGAATCTCTCTAAGATGCATTGTTCACACAACCATGTAAGTACACATGTGCACGATGTGCATTTTTTAGTTGATATTTGTGTATCTGCATCATAAACAGGAATTCCAAAGGAGGCAAAGTAAAATATGAACAATGCATTGCTTTCAAAGAATAAGAAGTGCCATTGACTGCTTTAGCTGTACATAAATAAATAAAACCGCATGCAGAGTAGGTGATGAACAGAGGAGCAGCACTAATCTAACATGCAGATACAGTCTATTTGAGCTCTGTGCTGCTTCTCAGGCAACATTCTGCCTCTGACTCCTGCGAGGGATTATTTTGAGAAACAATTGATTGGAGGGAACAGTTGCAGTGCAAGTGTACCTGCTTCTGTAAATTTAATTAAAATAAACTTCAAACAGTCATCATGCTTCTTATTAGATCAGACTGAATCTGTCTATTGATCTTTTTAGTGCAAATGCCAGTAAAAAGATACATAGATACACAATACACAGATTGGGTCAATATTAGAAATCATTGCATCTGGTATGAACTTGAATTTAAAATATGTCTGTTTAAAACTGCAGTAAAACAAGGTTTTTTGTTTTGTTTTGTTTTTAGTAATGTAGTCCATCTCAACAACCTTATGTTTTCTTGTAGTTACCAAAGTATCATCACCGCTGTCCAGGGTGCTGATCCTGGAGTTGTCCTGGACATACAGTATAAAACTAAATTCTTCTTCATTTCACCTGAGTTGCTGCTTTAGATTCAGTCACAAATCTTACACATAAAATAATCTTGCAATTTCCAACCACCAAAGTCTTGAAAACGCAGAGCTGAAAAATCCAAAGAGATATTGCACATCCGCTTATTTCTGACTTCATTTGCTAGAGTTATTTTTTAAATAAGGCAAGTAGTTCACTGATATTTAGGGTGCACACAAACTAAACTGCAAAACTGTTGGGATTGACTACAGGAAGGCTGATTGGCTGTCAGCATTCAGAGAATTTTGGAAACCAACTTGCAGCAGAAGTAAACACAAGGAAACTCCTGTAAAACCTCCAAACTTTGCTCCTGCAATGTTTGTGGATCTAACTGCTGTCCACTACCCCCTGATGTTTTTCCATCACAGATGCATTGTTGCCTTCAAATATAGGCTGGTCTCAAAGGGATCTGTTTTAAACTGTGTAGCAGAGGTCATATGGTCAGTAACCTCATGATAGCCTCCATTTTTAGTCTTCCAACATTTTATTCGGTCATCCATTCAGGCTTGCACCTGCTGAGTGCTGTTAAGACTGACATTCTGCCTCAAGGCCAATGTTGTTGCAAAAAAAAAATTGGATGACCTGCTCACCTCTGCCTGTTGACAGGTTCTTTGCTTTAAATTGCATTTTAGCAAAACACTACTACCAATTCTTGTTTTTTTCAAAATTACTTAAAAATTACTTGATCTTTGTAAGTGTTAAGAGTAAACACTTCTACTCTTTATCCACCCACTTGTCAAACAAACAAACAAAAAAAAATAGCAGGATGCCAAACTGCAAAATTATGATTAGGCTTATTCAGTAGTGTGAGCTATAGCAAATATAAACCTATATATATATATATAGAGTGCCAGTCAAAAGTTTGGACACACTCAACAAGTTTCTCTGCAAAGAGATAAGATCTGAAGATAAAGAGATTTGTTGACACAAGTAAGATAATAACAGTGATTAAGATCCTGATGCAAAGTTTCTAACGTGATTATTTGCTGAGTGGAGCAAGGCCAGTGGGAGGACCTGACAACAATAATTGCACAAGCACCCAAAAGATGTTTACAAGAGGTGCAATTAGCACTACTGTCATAGTTTTGCTGTTATTGTTAGTTCATTCATTATTGTTAGTTCATGCTGCATTGCCTTTTTTCCCCTTAGCACACCTTTCTCAACTCAACTCATCACAGACAGAGACATTGGCAGAACCCCATTTGCGTTTACTGTACCTTTTAGAGGCATTTATCAATATTCAGGGTTAAACCTTAGATACTGTTCATATTCCATGCCTTCACAGAACCATAGTTCAGGTCAATTTTTTATTTATTTATTTATTTTTTTAAAAGCAAAATTATTGTCTGCATGCTCTGTTGTGCCATACACCTTTGCTGTGCCAAGAGGAGCTCTATTGTAGGCTCCACTTTTTAGTTTCTTACTTTTATCTTCTTTTTTAGTTTCTTTAATCATGTTAAACAGCCACAACAATTTCATTATATTGTATTGAAAGTGAAAATGGCAAGAATATTCTGGAGCTGGATTTATTGTATGACCTTGTAATAACCTTTACAACCATTAAACAATGTCCTCACTGTATATCATGCAAAATATATGTCACCTTTTTTAACCTTACTTAATTTCATGCAAAACCAGAATTTAGAAATATGCCTCCAATGTGCATTTTTTTAAACATGTATTGAAACTGTATCACTTAATCAATAGTAACTTCTGTTTTTAATTACAGAAACTGATGGAGATTTATTCTCGCCCTAGCTTTTACTTGAAAGATGTTCAGTGTGTGAGTACCTTGGAGTGCATTATTTAATTGCATGGTATGTTGAGGTCAATGTGGCTTTCCATTTGAGAGCTTCCAAATTAAAAATGTATCACAAGTGAAACCATGATTACTATGTTTATTGCAGTGAAAATCCTGCAAACCCACCAGTTCATTAAACCTCTTAACCCTCTGGGCCAAAAAATTCACTGCATTTCAACGTCTGCTTATTGACGTGAGGATTTCACATGCGGTTTTGCCTCCGTGTTGTCAGAAACGATCCCACGTTGAACTACTTCATTTCCATGAATTTTGTCTTAAATATTTATTTATGTGGTTCAAACAAGAATAGAAACGGGAATGTCTGCCTTCTGAATAAGAGAAGGCACTTGAAGTGGGAAATAGATGTCTGGTGTTATGTGTCACTCTCACGCTTTCAGTGAAGACACTTAAAGAAAGATAAAACACATTCAGTTAAAATAATAAAGATGTGTGTTGAGGACACAGAGAAAAAACTATGTTTCAGAGTCAAATAACTGGTCGTACATAAATAGATGTGTACATGTGAGTATTTTTTTTTACCTTGTGAGACTGTAAAACACACTTTAGTGCTCATGTTTATCAGCTAGGTTGGTATTGCTTTCTGCATTGTGGCAAATGTGAGCCTAAAAGCAGCTGCTGTAATGGCATCTACCACAAGACAGTTTTGAGTACTTTGTCTGGTGTACAGGATGTAGTCAAGAAACTTTACAGGTAGCTGATTTCAAAATGAAGGTCGAGTTCAAAGATGTCTGTCGACGTTCTACGTTCTAGCGTTCTATGGTGTGATCCCAGTGTGAGATGGTCACAGTTCAGAGAAGTATAATAAATTAAGTCAATTCTTCAAATATGTTATGGAAACCTGGAGACTCATTCCAGCTTTTTGATGTAATATCTGGAACTAATAAAGGGTTTAAATTGCCTCAACATTGTGGTGCTCATTTTGATCAAAAGGTTTAAACAGATCTGAATTACGCACAGCTAAATCTTTGGGATATTTCAAACACGGAATATATGGCCTCATTTCTGTAGCTGGACTTAAATATATATTGAGAAGGAACCCTTCCTTGAAAAGTCCCTTGCTTCTCATACCCTGCAGTCAGCCAGTGTTTATTCTGTGGCAATGAGTTGGTGCTCCATATCTGTACATATTGACCTCCCCAGGGGGACTACTCCTATCATCTCAGCAACTCCACACTCCAAATCAATTAAAAGTGGACTGGAAAGATGGTCCAAAGAAAGTGGAGAGTGACAGGAGTGACAGCTGGACCGAGTGAGAGAGAGAGTGGGAAGAGTTGGATGGAGTGGTGGCTGATATGAAATATAGAGAACAGATAAAGAAGAGGGTGCACGGATAGGGAATGGGTAAGGTAAAAAGTTGGAGGGTGAAAAGGAGACTGCCAAAAAAGGAGGAAAGGAAGGGAGGGTAGGACACAGATGACGATGTGAGAAAAGGAGAGAGAGAGGGCAGCGGGTGCGAATTCACAGAGAGTTTAGAGAGAGAGTGTTCTTATTCTGAACACACACTGATGCCTCAGTCTGCTCCATCAGAGAGGTCTTTCTCTGCTGGAGTAAAAACTAGCCAGCTGCTGGAAAGTGGGAGGAGGGACAGGATGGAGGGGGGAGGATGAAGGAAAGGATGGGGGGATCTGAGATGGACACTGGAGGCAGCGCTGGCACTCATCCTTTCCTGGCCCTCTCTTTGCCCTCAGTCTCTGCATTCTCCCCTTTTAAGCTCCTTCCCTCTTGCTTGCCTCTCCATCTCTGTGCCTCAGTAATAAGTGTTGCCCTGATCCAAAAGACAGTTCTTTTTGTTTGTGGGACTCAGCCCGTCAGATCACTGTGGGAAGGAGGAAGATGCTCTGGAGTCGCCAAATCCCTCGGAACAGTCTCACCAGCTGTCATTTTCTTGCTCTCATCACGTATATAACTCAAAATGTGATGGTTAATGATTGAATATTTTGGCATTAATTAGCACTTGCCTGAAATGCATCTTTTTCTGCAAATGACAGTAAATGTTGAGTTCTTCTTTCCGTGGAACTGCTTGACATGTTTCTTTGGATAGTTTGTGTATTGTGCCATTTTATAACTATACTTAATGGTTAGATCAAATAATTGGTTTGTGGAAGGGTGGAAAATCTACCTTGAGAATGAGTTTATCTTAAATACCTCATTTAGTTCTACATTACTGCCATCAGTTATCCACAACATTAACGTTACTGCCAGCTGAAGTGAAAGCTCATCTTGGTACAATGCAGTGTCTTGCTAGGAATCCTTTAGCTTTTATATTTAGACACATTAAATTAGTTAAAGTTTACAGTTACTTTTTCTTCGCATTATGCTCACGGCAAAGCAGAATCTTCACCAGCTGAGGCCTGCAGAGGAGCTGCTGGGGCTTTCAGAGCCGGGGCTGTTCCAACGATCATCATGGGGAATGCGAGGTGTTTGAAGAGTAATACTGATGAACTCAGTGAACTGATTAACACCAGAGGGAACACAGTGAGTGTAGTTTCATGTGCTTCATGGAGCATTGCAGAGTTATAGTGAGATGTTGTCATACTCACACTTTTCTGGACTGCAGTGTGGTTTCAACTGGACAGCGATGGTAATCTGAGCAGTAAGAAGAAATTTGAAGTGATTGCATTGGTTGTGACAGAAAAAGATGTTAGATTCAACTCATTGTCACTGTGCACACAAGGCACACAATGAAATGATCATGGTGTGGTGCAATGCTGGATCTCTTACTGTGAAGGAATGTTTCTGTTGGAAAGCATCCTTATTACTTGTTGAGGGAATTCATCATTGCTGTGGTTGTTTAATCCACTCTGAATCAGCACACCCTTTGGATTCCTCCATCAGCTGACGCAGAGGTCATCCAAATGACTGTGGCTGTGGTGAATAGTTATGGCTGTTATTGGAGCCTGACCACCCTCTGCATCACTTACTGAACATGCAGTTGAATACTTCCTCTAACATTTGTTTTGCTTCCCCTGCCACGGGAATGGAAGTCTTTTACTGTACCACAATACCTGGATTTATTTTAGATTTATACACCCTTATTGTATCACATTTAAACTTAGATTATTCACTTTTTTGCATTTTCTATTTAATTGAGCTCCTTCTTAAGTGTTATTTTCTACCTTTCCAAGCAATTTTTCTCTGTGATATTTTATTTATTTTTTTGAGCCAAGTTCTTTTTCATGTTTTGGCAACTGTGACACGGCAATTACCCAACTTTTAGGGTGAATAAAGTATTCATTATCTTAAATGCACTTTAAATAAGCCCAATATGCTGTCATTGTCTTGGTGCCAGAACAGACATCACGGAGCATGGCCATATGTCTTCTATCCATGCTCCATGCCCTGAAGGATCAGAGCTGTTTTAACAGCACAATATTAGGAAAGGGGGTTTTACTGTTGAGCCTGATTAGTGTAAGTTAGACACCATAACTCCCTGAAAAGTCTTTTTCTTGGCCATTTATTTCATTTCAGGAAGTCAGTTTTGCTTGGGGTGCATCATCTGCAACCCATAACACACATCCTTTTTTTGGGAGTCTCAGCCTTGACAGGAGGGTTGTGTGGCTTCTCAGTTCAGGGGTCCGGAGTGACAACTCTATCCACAGCACGGCTGAGTGTCTTTGCTGTGTCTTGCCTTGTGCACCTTATTAGTTTTGTGGTGGGAGTTTGTGTGAGTTTGTGTTCACACCAAGAGTTGCTTTAGTGGATCGTTCCCTTCCTTCTGCCTTTCCTCCTGGCTTAGCAGGCTGCACTCCTCCAGGCGGGTACTATTAAAGGCTCTGGTGATAAATATTTTATCATCCTTTTAGTGTATTTGTTTGATGGTGTTTATGTTTACATATGCTTCTTAAATCTTTCAGATGAATTTACTGAGAAAATCTTTCTTTTCTTAATGTCTCTCATTTGAATCAACTTTCTAAAAGTAGGTTTATTCCTTTTCTCAACTCTGCGCATCTTTTTGCAGCAGATGTGTTTGGTAGGTTTTACATATCACCATGAGTTATTATATGTCTAACTATGGACCATATATCAAATAGTAATATGTGTATTGGTTATTAAGGCTAGTATTAATTAGTGCTTTATACTACATCTGCATTAACTATTCATACTAATAGCCATGAATAAATTATATTTTATTTTATAAACTGTTAGTCATTGGTTATAAATGGCAATTAATTGGGAAAACTTAGCCATTATTAAGAACAACTACAGGGTCTTAGAAAAGAAACATATTACCTTAAAGGGATTTTAGCTTCTGGGTATCAGGTCCTAAAGCAGTGTTATTTCTTAAAAAAAAAAAAAAAAGATAAAAATAATGGTTCATAGATCATACAGTCATATAAAACAAACAAACAAACAAATAATACCAATAATGTCTTGGATTGTGGGCTTTTCTGCCAGTTCAGTAAATGGACTGGTACTTATAGAACACTTTTTACTCCTAGTGAGCACTAAAATTGCTTTTACAAGCCACATTCAACCGTTCAGACACTCATTCATACACCCCTTTATTCTATGCCTTTAAATGCTTTTTACTCATGTGCCCACTCACACACTGATGAATGCATTTGGGAACAATTTGGAGTTCATGGAGCTAGGGATCGAACCACTGACCTTCCTGATGCCCCCCCCCCCCCCCACCTCCTGAACCACAACCACCACAATTTTTGCATGATTGTGAATTGGCTTTTGGTGTGGATGTGAGTGTCAATGCTTAAGCTCTGTTACTGACTAGAAATCTATCTAGGATGTACCCTACCTCTCACCCGATGACAGATGGGATAAGCTCCAACCTGCCATGACCCTGGTTAGATAAGTGGTCAGGAATACAGATGGATGAATGTTTTGCAGCTCTTTACCAATAGCTTAATGTTTGAAATGTTAAGTGTAAAGTTCTGCACTGCAAATTAATGTTGTACCTATAAAACAAAGTATGAACAAAGTAAGAAAGTTAATCAAATAACTTCCAATAAAATACATAAATGTATCAAACTTTAAGCTATTAACTATTGAACAACCTTCTGAGGGGAACAGATCAGCCATCCTGACCATCTCAGTCACATCTGAGGTTTCATCTTAACCCTTAATAATAAATCATGAATTAAAAAAAACACAACAGATATGAGTCAATTAGATATATTGTGATATTTTACATTTTCAGCTGGTGATCACCTGCAGTAAGTATAGGCTGTCAGTCCACTCCTTACCTCAGCTGTCAACATTCCCCTTGAGCATCCACATCTAGTTACTCTTAAGGAGGCCGTAAAACTTTGTGAAGGGAGTCCGATACAGGTTGATGCATCAATGAAGCTCACTTCTGACCAGTGACAGTGATACTGAGATGAGTTGTTGAGGGCATCCTCAATTTTTCTGTTAGGAAGTGCGGCTGTTTTTGCCAGTGTTACTGAAGCTTTATTTGAAGCGGATGCAACATCGGCAGACTTGGGCAATTAGCCTGTTTATCAGAGGGAAAGTGTGATTTTTAGGGCAATCGAGTCTAATGTTCGCCCGCAGAACATTGGCTTATAACATTAGCTTGTTGTTTTTATAGCCGACTCATTGTCAGCTGTCCAGAGACCGTCTGATCAGTGATAATAAGCACCTGCCACAATACTAAAAATAAATGTCCAAGCCCGTTTTCTTATGTTAGAGCCCTGACTTCAGTTCAGTAGACGAGGCTTCAGGTGAGGAGGAAGAGGATGAGTTGGAAATGAGGGAGGAGAGAGCAGCGGTGGAGGAGACAGAAGAAGAACAGGAGGAGAAAGACATGAAAATCTAAATGTAAAAATGCTCACATACAGTTTGCAAGAACTATTGGTCATCCATCCATCCATCCATCCATCCATCCATCCATCCATCCATCCATCCATCCATCCATCCATCCATCCATCCATCCATCTCTTCCACTTATCCTACAATTGAAACTTTTCAACAGTTTTTCAACAAAATTTAGGTGTTTAGAGAGTTCATCAGAATTCCCCTTTTGTTCAGTACTCTCAGGAATCTGGAATGTTGTTATTGGGGTATAGAGGCTTAAACAGTGATGCATCTATACAGTGCTTAACAGCTATCATTATTTTCTCATTAAGATGCCAAATTATAGATATTTTCTTGCATTCCTGAACAGAAACATTTGTATTAGTGGTTGAATGTTTGATTCATTTCTGATCTCTCAGAGAAGTCCGGTGTGCCGGCTCAAATTTGGAAAGAAAAATGTGAATTCAGCTCAGCTCACCAAACCTGATTACCAGTAATTTTTAGTTTTGGACACATTTTTGACAGATTTCTAAACTATTTGCGTTTTCTAGTTTTGATGACAGGTGGTTTAATAAATTTGTTAAGCACTGTTTTTTCAAACTTCCTATTAATTCATACATCAGATGTTTCTGACTGTCCATCTATGTTTAATTCAATAGCACCAAATCCTTTTAATCTATATTGTTAGAAAGTGATACCCAGTATGAATACGTGGCTGACAATAGGAAAAGTGGCAGTACTTCAAATCTGTAGTTGACTAAATTTGTCTCCTTATTTTCTCCCTCTGCAGGTAACTAACACATGACAACACATGAAAAGCATGAATTGATTTCCTGCTTTCAAAACAGCATTGTTATGCTGAAAAGATTTCTAGCCACCTACTGAGCTGAAAATGTCAAGAATGCATAAATCCTGGGCAACGGCAGCAGCAGTGGTGACGGCAGCAATACGGTGTCACTTTTGACAAAATGCAGATCTCCTGAAGGTATGACCTTGTTGTCATTGTGCTGGGCAATAATGGATACCACAGTGCAGCGCTGGGGGAACCGTACAAGTCATTGCATGTGTGTTTTGTTCAGTGCTTCACGAAAACAAATTCACAGGAGCATGTTTGCAGCTGTGAGTGATTGTGGGAGTGTGTGTGTATCCCAAAAAAACAGACTAATACCTAGGAGGCAGAATGTGGTGTCTGAGGATTGTGTGCGCACATGCGAGTGTGAGTGGGTGTGTGTGTGTTTTTTATTGTGAAAGTGTGCTCAAGATGACAGAGCAGTGGTCCCCCAAGGAAACGCAGATACCTGTAGCCATTGCAGCAGAAGAATCCTCGGGGACTCATGCTTTCTCTGGCACTGTCCATTCCAGCTTCTCTTTTCCCGATGATCTGGCTGGACACACACACACACACACACACACACACACACACACACACACACACACACACACACACACACACATACTCCCTTATGTCCCAATTGAGGTCGCATTTCTTAACTCCCAACCTTAGGGGACACTGCTTTCTGTATGGTGTAGCGGGAAGGTTGAAACTGAATTGTACACCTCCAGATTCACAGAAAAGATATATCACTTGAGATTCTCATTTTAGGCTATTTTTCTCCATGCAGTATTTTGACCTTCTCATTGGGGACTGGGAATGCTTAATGTCCCCTTTGGGGTCTTCAGTAATACACAGGTAAACAAACTATTTTATGCCACTTTTGGGGACCTTACTTCCTTTTGGGGTCTTCTGCAATATACACATACACAAACTATTTTATGTTAGTTTTGGGGGCCTTACTTTTCTTAAAGTCTTTCAAAGTAAGTATAACATAATATTATCACTAGACCCCACCCCCACCCACCCCAAATTTTCAGTATACTATTACTGTTCAGTGTCACAATGTAAAAGGTCATATTTTTCTATCCAATCCTACAGTAATTATTTCACAATTCAGTTTGCTAATTTGACAACATGCAAGGGGCTTGCCAGAACTTCAAAGTCAGGTCTCTATTTGTTTTGAAGAAATTACAGCTCTGTCCAACTTGTTGTGCCATAGAATAATTTAAATGTTCTGTGGCTTTTGTTACAACTCTGTTTTAGCAGTTAACATGCACACTATACATGTACAGAAACGTACTACAAAAGAAAATACATGTGGACCACTGAGTGCCTGCTTCAACCAAACATTAATAAAATAAGAACTTTGCTTCCAAATACATTCAACATGATGTGGATACATAATGAAAACTAAGTTTAAAAACTGTCAACTTAAAAAAAGTTTTTTGTTTTTTGTAACCCCTCAGAATGAGGAAAGGCTTGAGGTAAAAATACACCTAATCACTGAGCCTAAAATTGTTCAAAACATATTCCGAACCATTTTACCTGAAAAACAGAGAACTTAAATGGAACTGAAAATGAACAAACAGCTCTCAGTCCTTTGCACAAGCTCTTCTCTTCAAGGCAGTAATGCGATTTCTAACGTAATTTTTTACCCCAGTCCAGGTTCTGTCTTTGAGTGCATAGGGTTCTGCATTGATGCACCGAATGCAGTCCAGCTTCTGAGGCACCTTGCATGTGTGGATGAAACGCATCATGTGTCTTTCAACTGCACGTACCTCACGGTCTTCCCACTTACGTTTGGAGTTACCTTGGTTGCCTTTGAAGGAAAGATAACAGTCATCAATATACTATTTAAATGTTTGAAATATTAAACGCCTCCCCCCGACCCCCAAATTAATGAATAAATTAATTAATCACAACTATATGATATCACATTGCTGCTTCAACATTCAGTGAGCCATATTTTTTCCATTACAATAGTTTGTCTATGCCAAAAAAGCCAAAACAAATTTATCACTGACCCTTTTTCAAGGGAGGATGGTAACAAGTTGTTGGACCTGAAGAAGTCCCTGGTCCAGTGTCTTCATCCTGATCTGTTGTCTCAGTTTCTTGTGTATTTGTTGTCTCCATAGCTGAATGAAGAGACTCACTCTCATCGCTTGAGGAATCCAGATCTTGCAAATCAACTTTTTCTAAAAGTTAAAAGAAAACAAACCACCACTAGTGCATTTAATAATAATAATAATGATGATAAAAACCAGTTAAGTAGGCATTACATTTCAGAGCATCTGAGCAAAATGTACACTCCTACCTTCAGGGTCAATTTCAATATCATCGAGTGTTTGGCCTTTGTAATGTGAAAGAGTTCCGTTCTCCACTGCCAAAAGCACTTTGCTCATCTTAGCAAGCTGAAGGGTTCCCTGAGGCAAGCGGTAATACTGCCTGTGCACACGGATGTCATGACCCAGAAAGTCTGCTAGTTGGTCTGCTTCATTTTCTTGAAGATTAAGCACCTGTGACATTGTTGCTATGTGCTTTCGGAGCCTTGTTGATGTTAAGAATTCAGGGTGTTTGGCACCACTCTCCTTTGCAAACATCTGGATACAGTCTCCTCCTCGATAGGCAGATAAAGCTCCTGGTCTAGCAAACATGTAGATGTTCTCTTTGGGGACACCACAAGATTCACGCGTTTCCACAAGGAGCTCCATTGCAGAGACCATGGATGGTTTTAAGAGAACAGGAACGCCTCTCCCTCGTTTTCCACGGATTTCTACTCTGGTGAAGAAATCACACACTTTGTTCTCAAGTGGGGTCAGGCAAGCAGTCATGTCCACATTGATTTCTGACTTTTTTCTATCTTTGAAGGTGGACAACTCCATTCGTGATACCTCTCCTTCTCTTCTTCTGTTAAAAATGATCACTTGAGCAAGTGTTACTTTGGCAAGCATTGCATAGTGGTATGGAGTGGGCGTCAATCTCAGTACTTTTTCAGCACCAGCTTTAACAGTCTCCATATGACTATCCAAACATTTGACATCATCTGTCAAAGGTAAAATCTGTGGTGCATTCCACTTGGACTCCTTCATAGTTGTTGTTGCACCTCTGGTGATCAGTCCCTTCCATCTAAAATTTTTGATCATCCTAAATTCTCGGGCAAATTGCACAAGGCTTGGGTCTCCGTCTTCTGAGGACAAGTTGTCAGTCTCAACAAGCTCAGAGATAATTCCCAGATTGTTGCCAATTTTTAGAGCCAAGGAAGGTTTCTGGAAGGTATTTCCCTCTGGATTGTACCCAGCCAACTCTTTCACTGCAGATATCAAATGATTGAAGTTCGCAGGATAAATCAGTTCCTCTGCCTTTTGAATGGCAGTATTCTTCCGAGTCGTAAGAAGCAGTCGCCCAAGTTCCCTAAGCCTTTGCCTTATGTAGTCATGTCTGTTCTTTCTTGAGCCATTCAGATCATACAGGTGCTGTCCAAACTGCAGAAGAAGTTGGTCATTTTGAATTAATTGAGTAATTTCATCATATTTCATACAGGAAATAACAGTTTTCAAACCCTCTCCAATGTCACGAGCAACAGCAGTTTTCAGTGCACATTTGGATCGAACTCTCTGCTTCCCATTCTTGGAGTCTTCATTACTTTCTTTCTTTGCTGGGCATCTTCTCATGTGCTTCCACAGTGTTTTCTTAGCATAGAGTCCTTGGCAGTGATAACAGTGAATGAAATCAATGGCACCCCTGGATTTCCTTGGTCTATAGCAGGCCTGGAGCTCACCGGCTCCCCTCTTGACCACACTGGCATTATGGGCAAAGTTTCCACGTCTTCTAAGCATGTTCAACCTATTGCGTCTCTCTCTTGAATTTTTGGGATATTGAAAGGCAAGAGCAACCTCTTCTACATTTTTATGTACAGCCTCCAGGTGTCGTGCAAGTTTTGATGTGGGTTGGAGACAATACAGACAATAGTTTCTCTTATTATACACACGGCGATTTCCAGACTTTAAAGGTGGTAACACTCTGATTGAGTCCGAAATCTCTTCAACTCTGCTTTTCTTTGGTGTACTTTCATTGCTATTTGTTGCACTTTGGGATAAGAACCTTCTCTTTCTTGGAGTTTCAGAGATCTTCTTCTTAGGACTAATGGTAACATTTCTATTCACTGAAATTTCTGAAGAAATATCTTGTTTTGATGGCGATACATGGGGGTATCGCAGAGAAGGCAGAGGCTTCTTTGCAATTGGATTAAGAGGCACATCTTCGTCTTTCTGAGAGGAACTTCCTTCAGAGTCTGGAATATAATCAGCATCACTATAGTCTGTGTAATCAGATTCATCAAAAGATGTTTCTGTATATGTAGAGACCTTAAGGAAAAATAACATCGATTTAATATTTAGGGCATAAGTGAAGCATTTGGGTTTGAAAAGTTTAAAAGTGAAAGCCATTTAAAGATCAACAGTAATATAAAAAAATACCTGTTTTTGTCTTGATGGCCTCTTTTTTAAGTATTCAACAGAGCAATTTTCAGGTTGAATTGGTGATGTGGAAAATACAGAAGGAACTCTTGCCTTAAATAAGGATTAACAAAAAGATTGAGTGTCTAGAAATATTATAATTATTATAATTTATTATTGTGGACTAAAAATCCAAATAAGGAAATAGTAAAGTAATAGAAAAGTAAAAACAATAAAAGTAATAAAAGTAATACTGGTACAACAAAAAATTCAAACTGTACATTTCTTTTTTGAATATGCCTTTTGTTTTTTGAAGGAGATGAAAAGGAATAATAACACTGAAGTAGACTGAACAACAATGAACTATGTTAAATTTAAAGACTTGTTACCAGACTTTCGGTTACCTGCTGCTCTTTTTCCAATCTTTCGCTGGTCCTTAATTCCTCCAAGAAGGAACTATCAGATGAAGGTAGTGGCTATGAAGATTAAAAAAAAAATGCATTATATAGTAGACAAATATTTGACATAAATCTTTTTGTCATTACATCACAATTCATACACTACCTGTCCCACTCATCAAACATCTGAATATCCCTTTTATAGGCTGCAAGTTGTAATGGTACCTGAATATCATGCTGAGAACTCATGTCAGTAGTATTTTCAGGCTGGGATTTTAGCTGTGAACAAGAACGTAAAATGGCATGTTAGTTTGTAAAAGAGAAAATCAAATCAGCAACAACTTTAAATATAAACGCTGCCCGGCCAGAGTGTTGCATGTCCAGTACACTTAACATAAGAAATGTCGTCATCCATTATAAAAAATATATATTCAAGCCTGTTTGTACACACTTGCTAAATAATCAAGTACAGTACTCACAAGAGCATCCAGTTTTGCCAGTTCCTGTGCTAGTTTTGCACGTTTCATTAAAATCATGGTGTAATGTTTTTCTTTAGCATTATGCTCCTCCTCTGCCATTCTGTGACGTTTCAGGCATTTCTCATGATGCTGCCGCAGCTTGGTTAACCGTGACTAAATCTACAGTGAAATCTCTTTAGTGTTCATTTTGCTCCTGATTTTGATTGGTCAATGTCTTGTCTTTCGAAATCAATGCCAAAATGAAGGCTGTTAGAACATCACGGTCAATAACTGGATGAAATCTGTGGAATTTACTTAGACAGAAACTTTTTAAATGACTGAAAAATTAAGTTTACTGTACTGCTTGATAACTAGGATTTATTTCTTTATCTTTTGGTAAAGTGGCTCGAGACGTCATTTGTTGTGAATTAGAGCTATATAAATAACCTAAATTCAATTAGATTGATTTGTGAAGATGAAACTTGCCTGATGGCGGTGTTCATCATTGCCAGTTTGGTTGCTCACTTCAGGGGTAAAAGATTTGTCCTGAAAACAAAAACATAACTTCATTAAAATCTACCAAAACATATCCAGATATAGTCCCCAGCACACCTCACTTTATTGACTTTTGGGGACGTTTCTAACACAAATACACTCTCCTTTAACCTAAATGAGGACAATCAAAAAGAAAGTCTACTGAGGGAATGGATAAAACCATGAACCCTCTGATTACTAAAAATCTGCTGCTATTAAGGCACGTTTTATTTTTTTAGAATAGATTACTTCATCTAGGTCCTGATTTGGATTGGTATATGTCCTGTATTTTTAAATCTTAGACATACTGAAGGACTTGTGCAGATGAAACGTACCTGATGGCGGTGTTCATCATTGCCAGTTTGGTTGCTGACTTCAGGGGAAGAAGATTTGTCCTGAAAACAAAGACATAACTTCATTAAAATCTACCAAAACTTATCCAGATATAGTCCCCAGCACGCCTCACTTTATTGACTTTTGGGGACATTTCTAACACAAATACACTCTCCTTTAACCTAAATGAGGACAATCAAAGAGAAAGTCCACTGAGGGAATAGATAAAACCATGAACCCTCTGATTACTAAAAATCTGCTGCTGTTAAGGCATGTTTTATGATTTTAGGATAGATTACTTCATCTAGGTCCTGATTTGGATTGGTATATGTCCTGTATTTTTAAATCTTAGACATACTGAAGGACTTGTGCAGATGAAACGTACCTGATGGCGGTGTTCATCATTGCCAGTTTGGTTGCTGACTTCAGGGGAAGAAGATTTGTCCTGAAAACAAAGACATAACTTCATTAAAATCTACCAAAACTTATCCAGATATAGTCCCCAGCACGCCTCACTTTATTGACTTTTGGGGACGTTTCTAACACAAATACACTCTCCTTTAACCTAAATGAGGACAATCAAAGAGAAAGTCCACTGAGGGAATAGATAAAACCATGAACCCTCTGATTACTAAAAATCTGCTGCTGTTAAGGCATGTTTTATGATTTTAGGATAGATTACTTCAACTAGGTCCTGATTTGGATTGGTATATGTCCTGTATTTTTAAATCTTAGACATACTGAAGGACTTGTGCAGATGAAACGTACCTGATGGCGGTGTTCATCATTGCCAGTTTGGTTGCTGACTTCAGGGGAAGAAGGTTTTGTCCTGAAAACAAAGACATAACTTCATTAAAATCTACCAAAACTTATCCAGATATAGTCCCCAGCACGCCTCACTTTATTGACTTTTGGGGACGTTTCTAACACAAATACACTCTCCTTTAACCTAAATGAGGACAATCAAAGAGAAAGTCCACTGAGGGAATAGATAAAACCATGAACCCTCTGATTACTAAAAATCTGCTGCTGTTAAGGCATGTTTTATGATTTTAGGATAGATTACTTCATCTAGGTCCTGATTTGGATTGGTATATGTCCTGTATTTTTAAATCTTAGACATACTGAAGGACTTGTGCAGATGAAACGTACCTGATGGCGGTGTTCATCATTGCCAGTTTGGTTGCTGACTTCAGGGGAAGAAGATTTGTCCTGAAAACAAAGACATAACTTCATTAAAATCTACCAAAACTTATCCAGATATAGTCCCCAGCACGCCTCACTTTATTGACTTTTGGGGACGTTTCTAACACAAATACACTCTCCTTTAACCTAAATGAGGACAATCAAAGAGAAAGTCTACTGAAGGAATGGATAAAACCATGAACCCTCTGATTACTAAAAATCTGCTGCTGTTAAGGCATGTTTTATGATTTTAGGATAGATTACTTCATCTAGGTCCTGATTTGGATTGGTATATGTCCAGTATTTTTAAATCTTAGACATACTGAAGGACTTGTGCAGATGAAACGTACCTGATGGCGGTGTGCATCATTGCCAGTTTGGTTGCTGACTTCAGGGGAAGAAGATTTGTCCTGAAAACAAAGACATAACTTCATTAAAATCTACCAAAACTTATCCAGATATAGTCCCCAGCACGCCTCACTTTATTGACTTTTGGGGACGTTTCTAACACAAATACACTCTCCTTTAACCTAAATGAGGACAATCAAAGAGAAAGTCCACTGAGGGAATAGATAAAACCATGAACCCTCTGATTACTAAAAATCTGCTGCTGTTAAGGCATGTTTTATGATTTTAGGATAGATTAATTCATCTAGGTCCTGATTTGGATTGGTATATGTCCTGTATTTTTAAATCTTAGACATACTGAAGGACTTGTGCAGATGAAACGTACCTGATGGCGGTGTTCATCATTGCCAGTTTGGTTGCTGACTTCAGGGGAAGAAGATTTGTCCTTAAAACAAAGACATAACTTCATTAAAATCTACCAAAACTTATCCAGATATAGTCCCCAGCACGCCTCACTTTATTGACTTTTGGGGACGTTTCTAACACAAATACACTCTCCTTTAACCTAAATGATGACAATCAAAGAGAAAGTCCACTGAGGGAATAGATAAAACCATGAACCCTCTGATTACTAAAAATCTGCTGCTGTTAAGGCATGTTTTATGATTTTAGGATAGATTACTTCATCTAGGTCCTGATTTGGATTGGTATATGTCCTGTATTTTTAAATCTTAGACATACTGAAGGACTTGTGCAGATGAAACGTACCTGATGGCGGTGTTCATCATTGCCAGTTTGGTTGCTGACTTCAGGGGAAGAAGATTTGTCCTGAAAACAAAGACATAACTTCATTAAAATCTACCAAAACATATCCAGATATAGTCCCCAGCACGCCTCACTTTATTGACCTTTGGGGACGTTTCTAACACAAATACACTCTCCTTTAACCTAAATGAGGACAATCAAAGAGAAAGTCTACTGAGGGAATGGATAAAACCATGAACCCTCTGATTACTAAAAATCTGCTGCTGTTAAGGCATGTTTTATGATTTTAGGATAGATTTCTTCATCTAGGTCCTGATTTGGATTGGTTTATGTCTTGTATTTTTAAATCTTAAACATACTGAAGGACTTGTGCAGATGAAACTTACCTGAGCGCAGTGTTCATCATTGCCAGTTTGGTTGCTCACTTTCAGGGGAAGAAGATTTCTCCTGAAAACAAAAACATAACTTCATTAAAAAGTACCAAAACATATCTAGACATAGTCCCCAGCACGCCTCACTTTATCGACTTTTGGGGATGTTTCTAACACAAATACACTCTCCTTTAACCTAAATGAGGACAGTCAAAGAGAAAGTCTACTGAGGGAATGGATAAAACCATGAACCCTCTGATTACTAGAAATCTGCTGCTGTTAAGGCATGTTTTATGATTTTAGGATATATTTCTTCATCTAGGTTCTGATTTGGACTGGTGTATGTCCTGTATTTTTAATCTTAAACATACTGAAGGACTTGTGCAGATGAAACTTACCTGATCCTGATGTTCATCATTGCCGGTTTGGTTGCTGACTTCAGGGGTAGAAGATTTGTCCTTAAAAGAATGACATAAATTAATTAAAAACTACCAAAATATATTCAGATATAGTCCCCAGCACGCCTCACTTTATTGACTTTTGGGGACATTTCTAACACAAATACACTCTCCTTTAACCTAAATGAGGACAATCATAGAGAAAGTCTACTGAAGGAATGGATAAAACCATGAACCCTCTGATTACTAAAAATCTGCTGCTGTTAAGGCATGTTTTATGATTTTAGGATAGATTACTTCATCTAGGTCCTGATTTGGATTGGTATATGTCCAGTATTTTTAAATCTTAGACATACTGAAGGACTTGTGCAGATGAAACGTACCTGATGGCGGTGTTCATCATTGCCAGTTTGGTTGCTGACTTCAGGGGAAGAAGATTTGTCCTGAAAACAAAGACATAACTTCATTAAAATCTACCAAAACTTATCCAGATATAGTCCCCAGCACGCCTCACTTTATTGACTTTTGGGGACGTTTCTAACACAAATACACTCTCCTTTAACCTAAATGAGGACAATCAAAGAGAAAGTCCACTGAGGGAATAGATAAAACCATGAACCCTCTGATTACTAAAAATCTGCTGCTGTTAAGGCATGTTTTATGATTTTAGGATAGATTACTTCATCTAGGTCCTGATTTGGATTGGTATATGTCCTGTATTTTTAAATCTTAGACATACTGAAGGACTTGTGCAGATGAAACGTACCTGATGGCGGTGTTCATCATTGCCAGTTTGGTTGCTGACTTCAGGGGAAGAAGATTTGTCCTGAAAACAAAGACATAACTTCATTAAAATCTACCAAAACTTATCCAGATATAGTCCCCAGCACGCCTCACTTTATTGACTTTTGGGGACGTTTCTAACACAAATACACTCTCCTTTAACCTAAATGAGGACAATCAAAGAGAAAGTCCACTGAGGGAATGGATAAAACCATGAACCCTCTGATTACTAAAAATCTGCTGCTGTTAAGGCATGTTTTATGATTTTAGGATAGATTACTTCATCTAGGTCCTGATTTGGATTGGTATATGTCCTGTATTTTTAAATCTTAGACATACTGAAGGACTTGTGCAGATGAAACGTACCTGATGGCGGTGTTCATCATTGCCAGTTTGGTTGCTGACTTCAGGGGAAGAAGATTTGTCCTGAAAACAAAGACATAACTTCATTAAAATCTACCAAAACATATCCAGATATAGTCCCCAGCACGCCTCACTTTATTGACCTTTGGGGACGTTTCTAACACAAATACACTCTCCTTTAACCTAAATGAGGACAATCAAAGAGAAAGTCTACTGAGGGAATGGATAAAACCATGAACCCTCTGATTACTAAAAATCTGCTGCTGTTAAGGCATGTTTTATGATTTTAGGATAGATTTCTTCATCTAGGTCCTGATTTGGATTGGTTTATGTCTTGTATTTTTAAATCTTAAACATACTGAAGGACTTGTGCAGATGAAACTTACCTGAGCGCAGTGTTCATCATTGCCAGTTTGGTTGCTCACTTTCAGGGGAAGAAGATTTCTCCTGAAAACAAAAACATAACTTCATTAAAAAGTACCAAAACATATCTAGACATAGTCCCCAGCACGCCTCACTTTATTGAGTTTTGGGGACATTTCTAACACAAATACACTCTCCTTCATATCTCCTTCATATCAATATCAAGATGGCGCCGGTGAGGTCAGCAGCCGTCGTACCTGCTCCTACGCTTTGTTTGTATATATTAGGTTTAGCTTTAATTCTCGATTTTATAATTCCGCCTGCTCTGTGTCATATCACGTATGACAGACAGACTCTTTTTAATATCAGAATACAGCACTCTGGCTGTATTCTGACACCTTTTTCTCCCGACCCGGCTTGGCCCCAGGAGATACTGCGTTTCCAGTGGGCCAGCTCAAACAAAGGACGGCGCGGAGCACCCAGGTCACGGACAAGGCCCCGAGGGGAAAGAGCCGGTGTAAGAGAGAGGCTGAGGCGCAGAGCGCACCAAACGCCACTGCCGAGCATCCTGTTGGCTAATGTCCAGTCACTGGATAACAAGCTGGACGAACTCAGGGCCAGGATACAGTTTCAGAGGGACATAAGGGACTGCAACATCATCTGTCTCACGGAGACATGGCTGACCCCCCTCATACCGGACCACGCCGTACAGCCGTCGGAGTTCTTCAGTGTTCATCGCACGGACAGAACGAGTGAGTCTGGAAAATCAAGAGGAGGAGGTGTGTGCCTAATGATTAATAACAACTGGTGTGACAGTAGGAATGTTGTCCCTCTGAAACAATCATGTTCACCTAACCTGGAGCTCCTAACCCTGAAATGCCGCGCCCACTACCTGCCCCGCGAGTTCACTTCGGTCATCTTCAGCGCCGTCTATATTCCACCTCAGGCGGACACAAACACTGCACTATCCGAGCTACATGAGGCGATTTCCACCTATCAGGCTAACCAGCGTGATGCGGCTCTCATCGTAGCCGGGGACTTTAACAGTGCAAACTTGAAAAAGCTGATACCGGAGTTGATTCAACACATCGACTGCCCCACCAGAGGAGAGAGGACCCTAGACCACTGCTACTGTCCATTCAAAGAGGGCTACAAAGCAAAGCCTCTTCCGCCTTTTGGGAAGTCTGACCACACCGCTGTCCTTCTCATGCCGAAATACAAACAACGGCTCAGGCAGGAACCCCCTGCTGTGAGAGAAGTGACACGGTGGTCTGATCAAACAGAGGCCGCTCTGCAGGGTGCGTTGGATTCAACCGACTGGGACATGTTTCGCAGCAGCGCGGGCGGAGACATCGAGGAGTTTACGGAAACTGTTGTGGGATTTATTGGGAAAGTTGTTGATGACACTTCACTAAGGAGGACCATCAGGACTTTTCCCAACCAGAAGCCGTGGGTGGATAAATCTGTCCGCGACGCCCTGAGGTCCCGCACCGTTGCCTACAACTCCGGCCTCGCCTCTGGGAACATGGAGGACTACAAGGTTGCATCATACAACGTCCGCAGAGCGGTGAAAGAGGCTAAACATCGCTACGGCCGCAGACTGGAACAGCAACTACAACAGTCTGACTCCAGGGGACTGTGGCAGGGACTACGCACCATCACGGACTACAAAGCACCACACACACACCCGGTGAGTGCCGACGCTGCTCTGGCTGATGAACTCAACATCTTCTTTGCGCGCTTTGAGTCGGGAAGCCGACAGCCCGCTGCGCTCCCGGCCGGAGGGGCGGAGACACTCACTGTGACGGAGCGCGACGTGAGGAGGGCGTTTAGACGTGTAAACACTAGGAAAGCGGCTGGACCAGACGGTATTAGTGGACGTGTCCTTAAGACCTGCGCTGACCAGCTGGCACCTGTGTTTACACTGATATTCAACCTCTCACTGAAACTGTGTGTGATTCCCACCTGCTTTAAAAAGTCCATCATAGTCCCTGTCCCAAAGAAACCACACCCCAGCAGCCCCAATGACTTCAGGCCCATAGCGCTCACCTCTGTGGTGATGAAGTGTTTTGAGAGACTCATCAAGACATTCATCACCTCCTCACTGCCCACCACCCTCGACCCACTATAGTTTGCATACCGGCCAGACAGATCCACAGATGACGCCATATCCTTCCTCCTCCACAAGACCCTTTCACACATAGACACTGGTAAGGGGAACTATGTGAGAGTGCTGTTTGTAGATTACAGCTCAGCATTCAACACCATAGTTCCCTCCAGGCTGGTCTCTAAGCTGCTGGACCTGGGCCTGGGCCCATCCCTGTACAGGTGGGTTCACAGCTTCCTGACCAGCAGACCACAGGTGGTACGAGTGGGTCACCTCACCTCATCCTCCCTCACCCTCAACACTGGATCCCCCCAAGGCTGTGTGCTCAGCCCTCTGCTGTACTCACTGTACACCCATGACTGCGAGGCCACGTCAGAGTCCAACGTCATCATCAAGTTTGCTGACGACACTGCTGTTGTGGGACTAATCTCTCACAATGAGGAGACAGCCTACAGGAGAGAGGTCTCCCGCCTGGAGAACTGGTGCCAGGAGAACCACCTCCTGCTCAACGTCAGCAAAACGAAGGAACTGATTGTGGACTTCAGCAGGAAGCAGCAGAGGGACTACCATCCACTTGTCATCAGTGGTGCTGAGGTGGAAAGAGTGGACACTTTCAAATACCTGGGAGTGACCATCTCACAGGACCTGTCCTGGACTCATCACATAAACATCACTGTGAAGAAGGCCAGACAGCATCTCTACCTCCTCAGGCGGCTGAGAGACTTCAAGCTCCCACTCAAGGTGCTCAGGAACTTTTACACCTGCACCATCGAGAGCATCATGCGTGGGAGCATCACCACCTGGATGTGAAACTGCACCAAGCAGGACTTCATGGCCCTAAAAAGGGTGGTTCGTTCAGCTGAACGGACCATCAGAACCACCCTCCCCAACCTGCAGGACATTTACACCAAGCAGTGCAGGCTGAGGGCCATGAAGATCCTAAAACAGCCCAGCCACCCCGGACACTCTCTCTTCTCCCTGCTCCCATCAGGCCGGCGTTACCGCTGCCTGAGGGCTAAGACTGAAAGGTTGAAGAAGAGTTTTTACCCACAAGCCATCCGTCTGCTCAACTCTGAGCCCTAACTGGACCATTATTGCACAATGTAAATATTATAATTTATAAAAGTGTGTATAGTGTATAGTATATAGAGTATAGTGTATAGTGTGAATTACTTTTTTTTTTTTTTATTCTTCTTATTTATATGTGTGTGTATATATGGTTGCAGGTACAAAATACATTTCACTGTGCATTGTACTGTGTATAACTGCATGTGACAAATAAACACTATCTTATCTTAATCTTAATCCTTTAACCTAAATGAGGACAATCAAAGAGAAAGTCCACTGAGGGAATAGATAAAACCATGAACCCTCTGATTACTAAAAATCTGCTGCTGTTAAGGCATGTTTTATGATTTTAGGATAGATTTCTTCATCTAGGTCCTGATTTGGATTGGTTTATGTCTTGTATTTTTAAATCTTAAACATACTGAAGGACTTGTGCAGATGAAACTTACCTGAGCGCAGTGTTCATCATTGCCAGTTTGGTTGCTCACTTCAGGGGTGGATTTGTCCTTAAAAGAATGACATAAATTCATTAAAAACTCCCAAAACATATCCAGATATAGTCCCCAGCACGCCTCACTTTATTGACTTTTGGGGACATTTCTAACACAAATACACTCTCCTTTAACCTAAATGAGGACAATCACAGAGAAAGTCTACTGAGGGAATGGATAAAACCATGAACCCTCTGATTACTAAAAATCTGCTGCTGTTAAGGCATGTTTTATGATTTTAGGATAGATTACTTCATCTAGGTCCTGATTTAGATTGGTATATGACCTGTATTTTTAAAACTTAGACATACTGAAGGACTTGTGCAGATGAAACGTACCTGATGGCGGTGTTCATCATTGCCAGTTTGATTGCTGACTTCAGGGGTAGAAGATTTGTCCTGAAAACAAAGACATAACTTCATTAAAATCTACCAAAACATATCCAGATATAGTCCCCAGCACGCCTCGCTTTATTGACTTTTGGGGACGTTTCTAACAGAAATACACTCTCCTTTAACCTAAATGAGGACAATAAATCAAAATCCGGCTGAGGGCACTGATAAATAAAATTAACTCTCTGATTTTTAAAGAATTGCTTGTATTAAGGTATGCTCCATGACTTTTGGATAGATTTCTCTGTCTCTGTACTGATACTGATTGGTAGGTTTTCTGTTGTTTTAAAACATTGACATAATGAAGGATTTGAGAACATCATGCTTACAAGAGTGTGGGTTGTTTTGGACAATAAATAATAGATTCTTTGGTGATGCAGTAGTTGTTATGATTTGGCCATGGATTTCTTCATCCAAATTTGAATTCTAAATTGCTCTGTATCCTGTCTTTTCCAAAGTGACATGAGGATTTCAGAACATTGCATTTACCTGCATTCATTTGTTGTCATCTACTGCTACTAGAAAGTTAATAAATAAAACCAAAAATCTCAAGAGCCTATAATTGCAGTCTGTGACTATGCAAAACAATTTTTTTGTGCTGAATATATCTTTTATTTAAAACTATCAGATAGAGAACTATTTACATGTGTAGAGTTAATTTATACTATGGGCCATTCAAACATCAGCAAAGCAATTGCCAAAATGTGTACTGACATTCAAAACACTGATACCTAGTCAAAATAAAAACAAGACTTTAAATCTCAGTGTTAAAAATAAGAACACCTTGATCTGAAGAATTTTTATGTGTTTTAAATGCACAGTTTATGTATATGTTTGAGTCAAATTAAAATATGGCAAAACATATCTCATTTTACATTGTGTGCAGTAAATTGGCTTACCATCTTGCGCCAAGGCCAATCAGCTTTTCCGTAGTTATAAGTTATTTCTTCTCCTGGTTCAATGTCTCGGAGGGCAAACAGGCAAAGATGTGGTATCCCTTCAACTTCAACTGTTTTCATCTTACAGTTAGGCCTTCGGTGGTCATCGTTCACTAGTCGTCCCAGTGACTTGTCTTCAATAGAAGCATCAATGCTTGAAGAAAACAGCATCAACATCAGAGTAAATCAGTAAGATGTATATCAGATGTCTATATCAAATGAATTACAGGTAGTTGCTAAAATTGTATTGTATTACCTTTGCATAGTTTTTAAGATCTTGGGACAACCCATTTTAAAAGTATAACATAGGTCCATAATATATTGTAATATGAAATATATCTTACCACCAGCAGGTCCCTTTCCATTTGAAATCAAACAAAAAAACTTCCACTGTATCATTGAATTTATCTCTTTGAAGGTAAGGATCCACTTTAGAAAGCTTTCCACGGTATTCAAGGATAAAATCTCCCTGTTTGAAAAGCTGTGTGGCAATTACACCACGACCTTTAAAAGAAGAAAATATTGGTCTTTTTTTTAAAAAGTTTATTGGTGATCTAACTTTGCAAATGTAAAAATGACACCATACCTTTGCATGGGTTGATGAACTGTTCTGTTAGACCAGTCTTGTCAATTTTCAGCTTAATATAGTATTCTGCGTCATGTTGAGGTTGAACTCTTCTTCTCCTTATAGATGTTTTCATTGTTACTATCAAACCTGTTTTCTCTCTGTAAAGAGGGATTTAAAAACCTTGTTATTCCCCTGGTTCCCTATCAAAGCGCATGATAACATTGCTCAAGCAGAAATAGAAGATGGAACTATATAGAGTATTATATACTTTTAAAGATTACATATTACGTTGAAATTTAACATTTCTACTTTTAAGTTACAGTTCACTGCAAAGCCCCAGAAGATAAATAAGACCCTGCAGCTTATGTGTGTCACATTGTTTAAAGAAAAAAATGATAGTGCTGTGCATGATGCTCAGTGAGTTTTGCTGTTTAATTAGCACCTCTTAATTAACCTCATGGTTAGCTTGCACATTAAATTTGTAAGGCTGCTAATAAACTTATGTTTTCAAATTGGAATCATCATAGCATAGAAAGCTAAAATGACCTAAACTATTTAAAGTTTGTTTGTCAAAGACCAAGTCTAACCAAAAAAGCCTTAGCTAAGCTAAACGAAGCTAAGTTAAGCTAAGCGAAGCTAAGCGAAGCTAAGTTAAGCTAAGCGAAGCTGATTTAAGCTAAGCGAAGCTGATTTAAGCTAAGCGAAGCTAAGCGAAGCTAAGCTAAGCAGCTCTGAATGTCTAATTTACATGTGGCTAACTAATTCCGGCTAATTAGCTTAAACTCATTTTCTAAATTTTCAAGGGCACACCTAGCTAACTAACAGAGAGTCAGAAAAAAAAACCATCAGGGGAAAAATACTGAAATTTCATGTTTTGGTAGATTTTGCTTTTCAGACACTACCTTGTTATAAAAAATTGGTCTAAAGGTCTAAATCTACTTTTCATACCTTTAAACTTGCTCCACATGCTGCTGCTCTCCAGTGCTCACCGCCATGACTGTAGCAAAGGCCTACTGTGACATTGAGGCCTGACCATACCTCCTCGCCCCTCCCCTGCTGTCCTTCCCTCTTGCTGTAAGGACAGCAGGGCCAATATAAAAAAAAACAAAAATCTTTTGTTTGCAAAAACAATCCAACTGTTGCCTTAAGTATCACTTTTATATTTTAAATGTTTTAATAATATGGCTTTACTTATTTATTGTTGTTGATGTTATTGCTCCATTTTATCAAAACAGTGTAACAATATGTAAAGAGTAATATTAGGTCGTAATTATATTCTATCTTAGATTGAAATAGTTTTTTACATATTCAAATAAAGTTGATAAGTAAAATTAAATAAATAAAAATAAATTACAGAACTACATTGCTAATAAATAAAAGAAGCTAAATAAAGAGTTTAGCATGTAGTCCAGGAGTCACCAACCTTTTGGCTGCTAAGAGCTACTTCGTGGGTACTAAGTGATACGAAGGGCTACCAAATTGATACATACAGCTTTTTAAAAATTATATCACTTAATGATTTATCTAATTTTGGAACAACTCCACGGGCTACTCATACTACTTGGTGCCCAGGGAGAACCAGGTTGGTGACTCCTGATGTAGTCATTTAAAATTCTGGGATATTGGTATGTTCAATTAAGTACAAGAAGAAGAAGAAGAAGAAGAAGAAGAAAGAAGAAACAGCCTTTATTGTCCCACAGAGGGGAAATTTGGGTGTAACAGCAGCCGCAGTTATTATAAATATAAATAAAAATATAACAATTTACACTATTAAGAAAAGAATATATATATATATAAAATCAACAAACAAGATTAACCTTAATACTAATAATAATAACACTATATACAATGTACATGATGTGCCTGTGTGTTGAACCTTAACAGGCCGGACTATTTACAGTATATTATATATTATCCTACATTGTGTAGGTTATTGTGGTTTTTGTTGGGAGCAGTGATGGTTATAAAGTCTTACAGCTGCTGGGAGGAAGGATCTGCGGTAACGCTCCTTTGTGCATTTAGGATGCAGCAGTCTGTCACTGAAGGAGCTCTCCAGCTCAGCAACAGTTTCATGCATGGGATGGGAGACCTTGTCCATCAGTGATGTTATTTTGGTCAGAGTCCTTCTGTCTCCCACCACCTGCACTGAGTCGAGAGGACATCCTAGGACAGAGCTGGCTTTCCTGATGAGCTTGTCTATCCTCTTCCTCTCAGCTGTAGACAAGCTGCTGCTCCAACATACTGCTGCATAGAAGATGGCTGATGCCACCACAGAGTCATAGAAGGTCTTCAGGAGTGTCCCCTGCACTCCAAAAGACCTCAGCCTTCTCAGCAGGTAGAGTCTGCTCTGACCCTTCCTGTAGAGCGCATCAGTGTTATGAGTCCAGTCCAGTTTATTGTTTAGGTGAACACCCAGGTACTTATAAGAGTCCACTATCTCAATGTCCACTCCCTGGATGTTCACCGGTGTCCGTGTGGTGGGTCTGCGCCTGCGGAAATCCACCACCAGCTCCTTGGTTTTAGCGGCGTTGATCAGGAGGTGGTTCCGCTGGCACCAGTCCACAAAGTCCTGAGTCCACTGTCTGTACTCTGAGTCATCCTCACCTGTGATGAGGCCAACTATGGCAGAGTCGTCAGAGAACTTCTGCAGATGGCAGCGTGGGGAGTTGATGGAGAAGTCTGCAGTGTAGAGGGTGAAGAGGAACGGTGCCAGCACAGTTCCCTGTGGGGCCCCCGTACTGCAGACCAGCCTGTCAGAGACACAGCCCTGTGTCCTCACGTACTGTGGGCGGTCAGTGAGGTAGTCCAGTATCCACTTGGAGATGTGATGGTCCACTCCTGACAGTTCCAGCTTATCTCTCAGAAGTCCTGGCTGGATGGTGTTAAAAGCACTGGAGAAATCAAAGAACATGATCCTCACAGTGCTTCCAGGCTTCTCCAGGTGGGTCAGAGCTCGGTGCAGGAGGTAGATGATGGCGTCATCCACCCCGATGCCAGGCCAGTAGGCGAACTGCAGCGGGTCCAACGAAGACGACACCATGAGGCGTAGATGGTTGAGGACCAGCCTCTCGAGGGTCTTCATTAGATGCGATGTCAGGGCTACCGGCCTGTAGCTGCTAAGATCCTTTGGATGTTTGGTCTTTGGTACCGGTACCACACAGGAGGTCTTCCACAGTTGTGGTACTTTCCCCAGCTTCAAGCTCAGGTTGAACATGTATCCCATGATGCCACACAGCTGATCTGCGCAGCACCTCAGGAGCCTGGAGCTGATGCCGTCTGGACCAGCAGCCTTTCGCACCTTGATTTTACGTAGCTCCTTCCTCACATGATGAGTTGAGAGGGACAAGATGGAGGTGGGGGATGGGGGTTGTGAGATGGAGTCCTCAGAAGTGAAGGGGGTGGGTGATGGCTGATAGCTGAGAGGTGTGAGGTCCCAAGAAGAAGAAAGGTTGGCAGTCATTAAAGATGGTGGGGCTGACAGCAGGGGGAACTGGGCTGGGGGAGGGGTGGGTGGCTGGTCAAACCTGTTAAAGAACTGGTTCAGGTTGTTCACCCACTCTAAGTCTCCCACAACCCTAGGGCTTGGTTTGTGGCCTGAAATTGAGTTCAAACTCCTCCAAACCCCACTGATGTTGCTCTGCTGTAGCTGGTCCTCCATCTTCTTCCTGTAGATGTTTTTTCCATCCCTGATTTTCCTTCTCAGATCCTTCTGCACGGCTCTCAGCTCCTCCTTATTTCCTGATCTAAAGGCTCTCTTCTTCTCCTTCAGGAGAGCCTTTATTTCAGAGTTGATCCAGGGTTTGTTGTTTGAAAAACATCGTACCCTCCTGGTGGGCACAGTGTTTTCCACACAGAAATTGATGTAATCAGTGATGCAGTCCGTGATGCTGTCGATGTCCTCCCCATGAGGGGCACAAAGCTCTTCCCACACAGTGGAGCTAAAGCAGTCTCTCAGAGCTTCTTCAGTCTCCTCAGACCATTTCTTCACTGTGTGTGTCACAACTGGTTCTCTGTGTACCAAGGGTTTGTACACAGGCTGGAGATGAACCAGGTTGTGATCTGAGCCCCCCAGGGGAGGCAGAGGTGATGAGCTGTATGCAAGGAGGATGTACAAGATGTAGTTTTTAATAAATTATATCTGCTTTAGTATTTACAGAAACAGCTGCATTTGAGGGTCAACAATGAGAGAACCACCAAATCAGGAACGGTTTTACAGTGTCTCAGGCAATACTTTGCTGCTCATTTCGGTGGATCCCAATGTGTTCCCAGGCCAAAAGGGATATATAGTCTCTCCAGCAAACTCTAGATTTTCTCAGGGGAGATCCCAGTCACTGGGATGTGCCCAGAGAAGTACCAAGTGGACAACCTGATCACATGCTAAACCACCTCAGTTGACTAATTTCAGTGTGGTGGAGCAGTTTCTTTCCTTTGAGCTCCACCAGACAGAGTTCTTCACCCTATCTCTAGGGCCCAGTCCAGCCACCCTACAGAAGAAACTAATTTTGTCCCTTGAATCCAGGATTGAATTTTTTCTTTTATTTTTAGACTCTTCATTGTCACAAGGGCACCTAGTGGTAGCTGGTTTAGGATGAAAGGATGTGTTGTTTGTTTTCATCTTACTGTCAGGTGTTTTTTTTTTTCCAGTGTAGAATACCAAACCAGAGCTAGTGGTCTCCAAAGCCTTATATACACAAGCTGTAATCAAACAAATTAATGGCATCACAGTTTTATCATTAGCTCTGGATACTGCTTAATATTTGGTGTTTTGATTGTTTGCAATTTTGCTATGGTGACTGATGCCAATTAATGGTAGCTTATCGTATAGGAGGAGCTTACCATGTTAAGCCTGGATTAAAAGCTCCTGCATGAGGGTTGTGCAGTTTGAACCTCAAGAGGCACAGGGTGCCAGAGCTTCATATCCAGGGCAGTCTTGTAATTATGATATGAATTTAGTTCAATTAATTTGAAGGGTTTTGGATCGTTTTCTCTTTATTGTTCAGCTCTTAACCAAATTAGGTTAGCTAGTAATTAGGTTTTATGTACTAATGTTGCATGCCTAAAAGGTGTTAACACTGAAATTCAAATTTAGCTTAGCTCTTTCTCCAAACTTCAGATTACTGTTCCAAATCTCAACTGAAATTTAACTGAAATTTCAGAAACATCTAAAATAGGTTGTAACACCAGTATCAAGGATGTTCGGTAATTCATGTAAAGCCCCAGCATAGATCTCCTATTATTCTGTATATAAAAAAGTGCAAGCAAATATGAACAGAAACTGCACCATTATTTTTGTGTAACTGCTTCACATCATTATAATTGCTTCTCGTGAAATATTAAAAATAGTTTTTGGGCACAGTTACAAAATCACATCAATCGATCCTTTTTGGATGTTCCAGTGTCCTCCATCTAGTTGCCAAAAAATCAAATCAAAATTGTTTGATGAGGAAAATATGAGTTTTATTAATACAAAACAGTTCATACCAAAGATAGTTAAAAGAGCTTTTCAACAAAGAACAGCATATTAAAGGAAATGTTACATTAAAATGTAATGCATTAAAATAATATAAAGGCACTAAAAAGAAAACCACATTTTAGTTAACAATCAGTTATGCAAATTTTCTTTTTTAAATTAATTCTCTAACCTTGTTACTAATTCTTTTTTTCTCTCTCTTTAGAAAGTATACCTAAATATGTCATTATTTAAAGTAATTGTGTTATGTTAGGTAAATTGCTGGAGGAAAAAGGATGAAATATAATGTTCACAGTAAACACTAAACATAGGCTTGGAGTAGTCAGACCTTTAAAAGTTTATTTACACCACCAAAGAGTCCATTTTATTTGTTTTTAAGTCATTACATGGCTGTGCTCCACCTTATCTCTCTGAGTTTCTGCACTTACATGCTCCTTCCCAGTCACTCAGATCAGCTGACCAACGGCACCTTGATGTGCCGAGGACACAGCGGAGGCTCAGAGGAGACAGAGGCTTTGCTGTGGCAGCTCTTAGACTCTGGAATTCACTGCCATTGGGCATTAAACAGGCCTTGTCACTGGCCACTTTTAAATCTGCTCTTAAGACATATCTTTTTCATTTGGCCTTTGACTAGTATGAGCTGCTGTTTTGTTTTGTTTTTATTTTATTTATTTATTTTTTTTAATTACCTTTTTAAATTTTATCTTGTCTTGTCCTGATGTGTTTTATGTACAGCACTTTGGTCAGTGGTTACTGTTTTTAAAGTGCTTTATAAATAAACTTGGCTTGGCTTGGCTTGGCAAAGTAATAAGCATACAGTTTTTTTGACACCAACATTTAGAGTTAGACAGTATAGCTAATGCTAATGACACAGTTCAATGCTAACATACCCCTGGCATATTCTTTTTATATTTAGTACAAATTTAGAAAGCTATTTTAAGTTTTTTAGAAAGGTTTTAAACTGCTTAGGACTTTTTTTAATCAGGAAAATTAAGTTAACTTTAAATAATAAATAATTATCATCAGGCAAAAGTTGAGCTCTCCGTTGGGTCCTAAACAATTTCACACACTTCCACTAGGGGGCAACATAGAGTTATACACAGATTGTGAGAAATTACGAGGGAAAGCTCATACACACACACAAAAAAACCGAAAAATGTCACTTTTAGGGACAGTGGAGATTTTTGGATTAAAATATGTTTTAGAGCATGCTGATCACTGTAAGGGGCAAATCTAATTGGGGACGGTGGTTTTGGTCCCCAAAGGCAATGGAGCCCCCAATTGACTGGTGTGTGAGCTGATCCAAGTCCCCAATTTTGACAGAAGCAAACTCACACACACACACACACACACACACACACACTTAATACACCTGTCTCACTCTCTCTTCCATCTTTGTTCCCATCTCTCTCTCACCCAGCAAAATCTTTCCCCCGTCTTTCCGCATCACACTCACTCATTTCCGATTACCAGGCGGGTAGCTGCCTTTCCAAGACAATAGCTCACCAAACCTGATTACCTGTTCCCATGGAGCCAGTGGGACAAGAGATGAAGTCTGACGCTCTGAACATGGGCATTGGCTCTTGTTGCTTACAGTCTGTCTCCTTTAAGATGGACACAAACATGTCTGTGAAAAAAAAAAAAAACACTTGCAATTTGAATAATTTTGCGAGCATTTCTGGTTTACAAACAAAAAAAATAGGCTGGATTAAGAAGCATTATGAGTTTGTGATGTGCCCCTTCTGCCTCTGGCATGTTGTAGTAGCTTTTTTTTTTTTTCAAGTGTTAATGAACAAAGGGACACATTTGCATTAGCTCCGGCAGATGCTGCATGCACATTGAATGTGTTCTCATTCCCGGGACGTCAAATACTGCTGTTCTGTCAGAAAGCTGAGATATGCACAAGGTGTCCTTTGGCATCGGTTTCTATGCTGGGAGTTAAAGGTCCTATTTTAAAGAGCAATACAGTCCACATTAGCAGGCTGGAGGCGTGGCAGTGGAGTCACAAGTTTCATTTCATTTTCACTCATGTTTTACTTATGCTTTCACTTGCTGCTTAGGCATCCATATCTACTGAAGTGGAAGTGATAGACCTCTCACAACTGCCACATAACCTGCGCACAAGCAACCTTTGCCAACAGACATTTTGTGCGTCTGTGCCAAGCGGCTTTGGCAAACTGGCAGCAACATGAATGGATGTTTTGTGATAATGTGAAACCATCCTAAATATAACGGTTTAATATTGGATTGTGAATATATGGATTGTGCTTCCTCGTGGAAAATGTTTTTTCCCCCTGTTACAGTGAATTTTCCTGCACTGTTTACATCTCTGAATAAGCAAATGATGTGAATCTGCTACTTTGTTGTAATAAAATCGCCACCTCTCTGTCATGCCACCTCAATGGCACATTTGACGGTGTTTTGGAAAGGACACTACTTAAAGGCTGGTGCCCTTTCAAAGCTGAAAACATATTTATGTATAGATTAAATGTAACCCAGTGTCAGTAGCTGTGTGACTAAGGGAAAGTGTTTCTATAGCAACCTTTAGAGCTATGATAGATTGCAAAACTCCTATGTGCCAGCACACACACACACACACACACACACACACACACACACACACACACACACACACACCCAGCCTCTCTCTCTCCTCCACAATGCAGCATCTGCACACACTGTTTCTTTGTTCACACACAAACACTCCAACACATTGTTCACACACGCGCACACATTTCAGACTCAGCAGGAAGACCAGAATGAACCAATCTATGAACCAAAGACGTGGCTCTTGTGTAGAGGCAAGAACAAAAACACAACAACACCACAGTCTCATCCTATAGGCAGATATGGGGTGCATCCCATAAGATAGTTCCTGAAGTGAGAAGAGAGAAACAGACAGAAGGTGTGTTCTTCCTCTGCTAATTTGAAAACATGAGCCAGCAGCTGAGAATTGAGCAGAAGCAAACAACACCATCTGCATCTGAGGAACACGTGTTTTTTTCTTCCACTCGCCGATATTAATCCTCTCACTGATATGGACACCAAAGAATCCTTAGTTATGACCAATAAACACATACTGTAGATTATTATGATAAAAATACACTTTTGTGGTTGGATGCAGAGCTGTACTGATGCGCTTCATTAATATTGATGCCACCAATTCCACTCGGGTTCTCCAGGAGCAAGAACTCAAGGATATTCAGCTTTTACCGACCCTATCAAGTCAGTGCACTTTGCCTGCTTGTCAAAGGATACACACACGCACAAACAGGCACCAGCAAAAAAAGACAAACACCCTTATCGCTCAAATATTGCACAAATCCCATAATTACAATGCTCATCACAGTTCCTCTGTGTTCCTTGCTGTTAATCATATGAATTATAATTGCTTCATGAATATTTTGAGGGGAAAGGCAACTTGTTCTAACCTGAGGTGAAATCTTTCTCTATTTCAAGGCCAATTTACCTGAATAATCCCCCACCAGCTCTTTCTTTGTGTTTCTTTTTTTTAAATCACCCCTGCAAACAAAAAAATAAGCAACTATGAGAAGAATAAACTCAGAAATGACTTTATCACCAAATGAAGCAATGATAAAGGAGGTAAAGGTGTTTAATATCAGTGTTTGCATTTTTGTAATGGCACTAAAACAATATTCAGTGTTTAGCTGATGTTTGTCATATCACAATGCACACATAAATACAGTGCTGTGCAAAACTCTTGAGTCAGCCCTCATTTCTTTATATTTGGCTATTAAAACAGGATATAGGTACAACAATTTATAGAAACATGCAAACAAACATGGAAATATAGTATATGAGGCAAAACAGAGTTTGGATAATTCCAAAAAGCTTGAAAGTCAATATTTGGTATGATCGCCTTTATTCTTCAACACAGCCTGAACTCTCAGAGGTAAACTGTCTTGTAGTTTCTTAAAATAGCCTTCAGAAATAGTTCTCCAGGCTTCTTGAAGGACATTCAAAGCTCTTCTTTGGATGTTGGCTGCCTTTTGTTCTTCTTACTGTTAAGATGATCACACACTACTTCAATAATATTGAGGTCTGGGCTCTGGGAAAACCAGTCCATCACTGATAATGTTCCATTGTTTTTCTATCCAGGTATGCTTGTAATGCATTGGCAGTGTATTTGGGATCATTATGATGCTTTTCATATTTCAGACTGTATGGTGGACAAAGTCTCACAGTACATTTCTATGTTCGTAATTCCTTCAGTTTTGACAAGAAACCCAACTACACTGGCTGAAATGCAGCCTCAAATCATGACAGAGCCTCCACCGTGTTTTACACTGTGTTCGATGGCTGTAGACACGCTCCTGACCTCCTTCAAGCATACTGAGGAGAAAATCTTCAAATTTGGATTCATCACTCCATCAGACCTGTTGCCACTGACTTTCTGTCCAGTTCTAGTGTAATAAGGCACACCTCACCCTTTTCTCCATGTTTTTCTTCCCTAAGAACGGCTTCTTGACCGTTCCACCAATCCAGCTAACTATACAGATGAAATTTGGTTATTTTCTAATCTGTTATGTGTGGACACGACACTTTATCCTTTAAGTTACTGTAGGTGCCTTTTTTATGCTTGAATGATTCATAGGTCAGTATGAAGTGGTTCAGCAAAAAATCCTCTGAAAATGGTCAGGCACAAGGACTGGACTGTCAGTGCGAGAAAAAGCAGCAAATGTCCAAAGAAAAACTTTGAAAGACCTTCAGAAAACCTGGAGAACAATTGCCCAAGGCCACTTTCAAAAATTACAAGTCTGACTTCTTGGAAGCAACATAAAGAAATAAGACTCAAGACTTTGCACAGCATACTCAGACAAACACTAACAGACAAGAAAAGAAAAAAGGCCCTCCTCACGGTATTCAGAGGAAGATGGATGGATGGATGGATGGATGGAAACACATGATGAAATACAAAGTGAAATCTGCAAATACTCTTGACAAAGAGTCAAACGACCATATCTTACCCATCAACTTTGCATACTATTAGTAATATCTTAACCAGCTTACTAAGGTAATTAATTGAAAACAGTCAAATGCTAATTGGTAGTTTCCAGTAAACATTTTGATGTTGAATAACTGTCAGCTGGTGGTCTTTTTTCAATATTCAAAATGAAAGTTAAATGTTGTGGTTGTCAGAGGTACAACTTAAATGTTGCCTGGACGTCCTTTTTAGACTTTCTAGCAAGAGAACATTTGTGGTCAGTCATTGTTTTCTAATATCTATTTATCAAGTCAAAATCAATCAAAAATGAACAGAATTAAAAAAAAGTTTCTTAAATTTGCAATCTCACACATGTGGGTCCTCTGCTCACCCTACCGAGCTAACTGACTTTACAATTGAGTGAGAGCAATTTAGTTTATGATGCTGACAAGTTGGACAAAATGGGATCACCATGCAACAAACAAAAACACATTGTGGTAATAGTACTTTGTGTATGTGGAGAAGATATTGTGATCACAACCATGTAAGTTGCTATTCTTAAAAAAAGTGTTTAATTTAAATGACCGCCATGTGACCACCTGAAAATAATAACTGTTATATTTTTGTTATGGCCTGCCTAACATGTTTCTGCTTTAACTTTGGAAAAATTATCTTTTAATATTTTATTGGTATGCTGCTTAGTACTAATTAGCAGGTATCTGTGCCTGTGTGTTGCACCCATACAGTTTATGACTTCAGCTTGCTAGTTGATAACTTAGTTGAACCTTAGCTGATAGCTAGGTGATAACTTAGCACTTCACCTTCCCTCCAAACATGCTCACTATCAGACCAAAACACCAACATGGTGCTGGAAGAAAAATGCTAACGTCGAGGCTTCAAACCAGTGGGTGAAAGCACAGTGGCTATGTCCATCTTTTAGATACAGTCTATGAATGTGCTGCTTCAGAAGACTTAATCTCCACAATCAGCTGAGCTTAACCTTACTGATTGAGGTGCCGTTTACACGAGACCGTTTTCATTTTGAAACGGTGTCGTTTTGATGCGTTTCGGCCTTGCGTTTACACGACAACGGTGTCGTTTTGATGCGTTTCGGCCTTCTGTTTACACGACAACAGAGTGAAAACGATGTGTTTCAGGTGCCGTTTACACGAAGCCGTTTTCACTGGAAACGGTGTCGTTTTGATGCGTTTCAGCCTTTCGTTTACACGATGGCGTTTCAGAAACGATCCGCGTTTACACGAGGACATGTGAAACGATGAAAACGATGTAGTTCCCATGCCAGGCCACAAGTTGGCGTTGGTTTTCTCTTTGCAGTTTGTTTACGCAAGACGCGCATGCGTGGAGTGACACAGTAGGTAGTGCGGCAAATTGTTCATTACTTACAAAACGGCCAATGTGAGAGGTTTTGTGTGGACCGATGATGAGGTTGGATCGCTGCTGCACACAACGCTGAATTACAAAACGGTAAAAACACAGGAAAAGCATAAGAAGCACTCGTGAATCCGCGAGTACTGTTTATCAGTTTGCGCGTGCGCGAAAAACTGGCCGTCGCAACCATAGTGCGCATGTGCGAGTCGAGCGTTTTCAAATCACCCCGGTTTCAAGTGTTTACACGAAAACGCAAGCCGGTGCGTTTCTGAAACGCTCCACTCTGGACCCCGTTTCTGAAACACATCGTTTTCACTCTGTTGTCGTGTAAACAGAAGGGCGAAACGCATCAAAACGACACCGTTGTCGTGTAAACGCAAGGCCGAAACGCATCAAAACGACACCGTTTCAAAATGAAAACGGTCTCGTGTAAACGGCACCTCAGAAACGGGGTCCAGAGTGGAGCGTTTCAGAAACGCACCGGCTTGCGTTTTCGTGTAAACACTTGAAACCGGGGTGATTTGAAAACGCTCGACTCGCACATGCGCACTATGGTTGCGACGGCCAGTTTTTCGCGCACGCGCAAACTGATAAACAGTACTCGCGGATTCACGAGTGCTTCTTATGCTTTTCCTGTGTTTTTACCGTTTTGTAATTCAGCGTTGTGTGCAGCAGCGATCCAACCTCATCATCTGTCCACACAAAACCTCTCACACTGGCCGTTTTGTAAGTAATGAACAATTTGCCGCACTACCTACTGTGTCACTCCACGCATGCGCGTCTTGCGTAAACAAACTGCAAAGAGAAAACCAACGCCAACTTGTGGCCTGGCATGGGAACTACATCGTTTTCATCGTTTCACATGTCCTCGTGTAAACGCGGATCGTTTCTGAAACGCCATCGTGTAAACGAAAGGCTGAAACGCATCAAAACGACACCGTTTCCAGTGAAAACGGCTTCGTGTAAACGGCACCAGAGATGAGTTGTGAAGGAAATGCAAGTTGTTCAGCATATGTGGGAATTCCTTCAAGACTTCTGGAAAAACATCAACTTGATGACTTCACATACAGTAAGGTGGTGACCCCAGCTTTAAAATTTAGCAGCAAAAAAAATGCTCAGGAGATGTTTAAATGTTATTTCCCACAAAACTCAAAAGAGAAGACTGAGAAATAAAGTCAGGAGACTGAAGATAGGCTTGGAGGATTGAGGGGAAAGGGTGAACTGGAAATAGCTATAGAGTGAGCAGGCAGGCAGGGTTGAGTGTGACCTGCAGGAAGGTGAGATGGCGATGTCTTTGTAGTGAGCGTGGCATAAGTTGAATATGACTGGTAGGCAAATAGCTTTTGAGCTGGCAGATGAAGGAAAATCTGAGGCATGTGGAGAGATAGCATGAGGAAAAGCAGTGGGAACTAAACTTTGTACTAAGACTGACCTGAGAGCGTATCTGCTGCTGCAGGTCATGGAAGCATTTGGCAAAGAGGTTTCATATATTGCTGATGCAGATGAGTAGATGATATACATGTGGGCCAGCCACAAAACCACACAAACACAGAAAGACACACAGAAGAAGGGGAAAGGGGATGAAGAGATTACGGAGAGAACGCAGAGTATGCAGCAAAAAAAAAAGAAAAAAGTGGCTAATTTGAGGAATTTAGAATATATTTTGCCCTGTTTACACCTTTTCTTACTGCATAGGCCCAAATGGGTGTGTGTGAAATATGTTTCCATAATGTATAATGTATAGTAATGAGAATGCATAGTTAGGTGTGTGCAGACTTTAGATTGGTACTCTGCATATCTGCTGTATGTATGTAATGCAGCATGTGTTTTTATTTTTTTTCCCTATGGGATATGTTTAGCTTACAAAAATATTCATAAATGCCTTGCTCTTCCACATTAATAAAATTCCTGCTGTGTCCACATAACACATATACACATATGTAGGGTTTCCCTTACTATGAATGCTGCTGAATTAAGTTATCTGAGAATTCATATGTAGTCATGGTTAAAAGACAGTACACCCTTTTTAAATTGTAAGGTTATCAGGACATAATAAAAATAATCTAGTTGTCTTCTCTCTCAAAACAGCATGGCAGCACAGTTGCATCTGAACAAACCACAAGACTTCTGGAAGAACGTCCTTTGGACAGACAAGTGAAGATGTTTGGCCACAATGCAAAGCGTCACGTTTGGCAAAACCCAAACACAGCACATCAGCACAAGCACCTCATACCATGTCTTGAGCACAGTTGTGGTTGTGGAGGGGTGAAGATACAGGTTTGCTTGGCAGCCACAGGATCTGGGCACCTTGCAGTCATTGAGTCGACCATGAACTCCTCTGTAAGTATTCTAAAGTATTCTAGAGTCAAATGTGAGGCCATCTGTCCAACAGCTAAAACTTGGCCAAAATTGGGTCATGCAACAGGACACTGATCCAGAGCACAGCAGAGGGTCTACAACAGAATGACTGAAAAAGAAAAGTATCAAGGTGCTGCAATGCTGCAATGGTCCAGTCAATGAGAGAGCCCAATTAAAACACTGTGGTGGGACCTTAAGAGAGTTGTGCATAAATGAATGCCCACAAAGCTCAATGAACTAAGCAGTGCTGCAAAGAAAAGTGGGCCAAAATCCCTCCACAATGATGTGAGACTGATAAAATCATACAGAAAATGACTACTTCAAATTATTTCTGATAAAGGTGGTTCTACAAGTTACTGAATCATTTGGTGTAATTATTCAGTAAATAATATCACAGTGTAATATACCATGTTGTTGTTAATCTCATCTCTAATTTTAAGACCTGTTAAGAACTGGATACTTTTTTTTATTATGTTCTGATGTGTAAAACCTTAGAATTTAAAGAGTACTTTCTTCTTACCGTGACTGTATGTACTATTTAGATACAAAGGTATTTGCATACAATATTTATGCATATTAAAACCAGAGCTATCGTTGTAATGTCTGGTTGCTCCATATAATATATAATATTTTGTTCTTAGTACTGCAGATACAAATATAAAAGTATATAAATCAGCCCTACTAAAGAAACACCTTGTAATTTATTATTTCAGCAGACACATTTTCAAACCGTGGATGGATTCACTTACTACTAAACTGAACAGCAGGAGCTAAAGACACATAATGCTCTGGGTGAAGGGCATGAGAGGTAAAGATGATTCACACTCTCCTGATTATTCTGTGTATCATTCTCCAGATGAAGGAAAGAAATGTGTATTAATAGAGGACTACAGATCCCTCCCTTGTATGTATCAAATAGTGTGTTTTGTGTGTGGTGTGCGGGGGCTGCAGGAGGCCTTTAAGTATTCAACCCACCTCCGTCAGCCATGCAGCACATGAAAATCCTCATCTAATAGTCTGAAGGTAGATATAAGCATGCAGACAAGTTTTGACTTTTGCTTTGATGGTGGATGCCAGGGCCCTGCCTGTATCCTGCATTGCACTGACAGACCACCACCAAACACCAGAAGGCACACAACCTGACAGCTACTCTCACTAGCTTTGCACCTCAGCTTGTGCGAAGCAGCACTCAGTCCAATGTGAGAGGTTAAAAGGAAGCTTTTTGTACCCGTTGGCAGCCAGATGCAAACCATTTGTAAACACGCACATATTGATGCAACATTATTTACTGTGTATACGTCTAAAAGGTTAGTAAAATGTATTATATGTGTACTAAATACTATATCACTACCCCCTTTTACAAAATGCACAGTTATGACAAAAAGGGAATCGCAAAAGCCCCGTGAGATAACTACAAATAGCATTGTTCTGCTCGGGACTAAAATCACAGAATTATGTTGCTAAAAATTGCATTACTCTACGCTGAGTAAAACTTCTCCCAGAGGACGAGGCTTTAGACACACCAGGCAGGCAAGCACATTGCCTTCCATATGGCTGTGTAGTGTGATGATGCACATGCAAACTCTGGGCTTTGCAGGTCATGGTGTCAGAGGCTCGGGAGGGGGGGATGATTTTATTCCAACCTGTACTTATTCAGGTTTTCACAGGTGCACTTTTCAACTAGCCTATCCTGTGCATTCATGCAGTTCAAATCTGGACTGCTCTGCGGACACAGGGTTGGTTTTTTTTCTGCCAAGTGACTGAAATAGGGAGGGTTAACAGCATGATAGTCAAGGGCATGTCTGTGGTAGTTTTGTGAAAAGGAAAATGTGCTAAATCTTTGTAAAGATTCAAAAGGCAGTGCTTTAAGCTTGTAGCTATGCTCTTCACAGGGTGAGGGTATAACAACAGTGACGCGTCTTAACTACAGATGGCAATTTAATTAAAGTGCTGCAGTTGTTTTTGCATGTGAAGTCATGCGGTGCATAATTTTGTATTTAAAAAAGAAAATTAAGAATACATTTTAAAAATCAGAATGTTACTGGACACTCAAGCACTCAAGTGCAGGACACATCATAAAAGGCTAAATTGGATTTAATTGATGAATTTGCAAAATAATCACAATGAATATTTTAAAGCGCTTAAACCAAGAGGACCAGATCATGAACTTAGGTACGTAAACTGACTCAGGTAAGTCTGTAATTCCTCTCCTTTTCCTTCACAGGGTCAGTTTCCAGCAGTGCTGGGTGTAATGGATCCCAAACTAACTTTAATGTAATCAAATTAAAATTTTCAGTAATGCAACAAGTTATTTACTAAATTACTAAATTCAGTCATCATATTAGAGTAACAATTATGTCATTACTTGCATTACAAAAGTTCTTCAGTTATCTGCACGATGAACGGCTGGGAAAAAAGTAAAAATCAAAAGTGCATTTTTCCTGCACATTTGTGCTACAATCAGCTGATTTTGGTTTGTGTGCAAAAATGGAAAATGAAAAGTCCACAACTTTTGAGGAGTGGATATACAGACATTACTTTTATTCCTATTACATGAAAGGACAAGAGCACAATAGTAAAGCACAGGACAGAAATATCTGCACCGTGCTGCTAATATAATATCGGCTCTTTGCAAGCATCTGTACGCACGGTATGCTAACACAAAGCTAGCGAAGAGACCAGAGTGATTTTAGAGCTGATTGGATGCTGAGTTTGTGTTGTTGGTTTTGCATTCTCCAAGACTTGTCTCCAGAATCCAGGGCCTTAAGAGAGACAAGGAAGAGAAGGCAGGTAAGTACATGAAGTAGATTTTAACATGTAGGAACATGCTATACAGTTATACTAATACTGCTGTTTAGTGGTGATGAGAAACAGGTGTGCTGACTTAAGGAACCCCTGTGACACACCCACTCCTGCAAAGGTAAGTACTCTCTCACAAAATACACTCAGCAGATAGAAGGAAGGAGATGTAGAGCAAAAAGAGGACAGACAGAAGGCAGATGAGCCCCTGGATAACAGAAAGGACCATCACAGAGATGCTCTGACAAATGCTTCAGAAATGTCACCATACTACAGCAAGAATTACAGTTATAGGTAAAAACAATGGCAAAGGTCATAAACATAACATATAAGACAGTCTTTGCAAATGATCTGAGTGTATGGGGGAAATTAAAGGGCACTCAAATTAAAAAAACTTATATTAGCTTTAATATACAGACTTTTTTCTGCTTCTTATATATTTATTTAAAGGTCAACAGACCTCATCTGTTCTTTTAAACTCACCATCAACTCTGTTTTTTGTTCATTGACCAAAGACCCAATACATAAATAAATAGTATTATTATCTCTGTCATCCTATTTTTCAGTGTGAGTCACATGACTTACTTTATGTTACTGTAACAATTTTTCACAGGTTTTAGTATAAAAGAGTTACTCCCACCTATGAATAGCATAAATATATTTTTGGATTACTAGGGAAGTAGTCATTTTCTAACCTGGGCTCACCTTTAGGTCAAGGAGATACATTTATTTCCCAGTTTTTGTTGTTGTAAAAATCAGAAAAAAATGATCAAAATGAGTGCAAATGTGTTTTCCAGATGGCTTAAATAAAAACCGTCTATGCATATTTTACTATTTTCAATAATGGTCTGCAGAAATGATCTGCACACATCTATGAACACCTGCTACACTGATAGAAACTTAATCTGACCTTTTGATTCCATTCAACAGCAGCAGCAGCTCTTTCTGCCTCTGTGTTTATCCATTTGTTTCTTTTCTCTCTTAGTTTTCCTTCTCAGTAAATCCATCAGTGAAAACCTGTCTAAACTTTTCACTTTCTTTCTGCTCTTTTTTGTTCTTTAGAGACTCCGACTCAGTCTCATTGTTTCTTTCCATCAGCTCATTGGCTCAGTCTCTGATAGCCTGTCTCCCAGAATATTTCACATTACTGTTTTTTCTTTTTTTTTTTCCTTTTCAAAGTACCAAGGACTCTCATCATTGGCAATATATATATATTGGTAATAGTAGTTTTAATATGCTGCAATGTAAACTGTTTGGTGATTTGCAGTATTATTAGTTTGTTTCAAGAAAATGAGTCAGGCAGGTGAAACTGATTGACAAATTGCTCCTTGATTCTGACCCTACTTTATTCCAGATCACTATTTTTTTTCTTTTAAATCATTACAAATGAGCTGGTAGAAGCTGGATGATTGGACACATACACTTCAACCCCCTGATGCATCTAGGGCAGTTAGTTGTTCACTGTGAAGAAGCTAGAGGGAGCTGTGGGTGTTTAATACCCACATTCACACTTCTTCTCTCTCTCTCCTTAATGGCACATAAACATACACACACACACATACATGCACACACACGGAAGCTCAGGTGAGTTATCAATAACCTATGAGCGGCTCACAGATTGGAATCTTTCCAGGCTGTTCTGACATGTAAAATACAGCGTCTGGAGTCAGCTGTTTCAGCGCAGAACAGAACTAAATGGAAGCTTTTAAGTACACCCTTCAGCAGTGTCTAACCAATGGAACGAGACATTATACCCACAGCCCAAAGCAGGGAGTCTCTCACTCAGAAGTGCATGTATTAACGTTGTATCCATGAAGCGCCTTCGCTCGCGGTAGTGAAGGAAAAACCCTCAGCGCTCTCATCTCAGACGGTGACTGACAGTTCAGCTTAGTATTGTATTCTGAGTTTATGCACATGTGGAATTTCAGTCTTAAGACAAATCAATTCAAGGCAGAGTAAATGAACACTGGATTATCCACTGTGTGCAGAAGCACGTGTGTCAGGGCGACCGTTGTATCTGGGATTTCGCAGGAGTTTTGGTCTTTCGGGCAGCGTGAACAGTGCAGAAAAAGTCTATTTGGTCAGGTTTTACTGGTTCTTTTGTTATCGCTTGTGGCAGGTTGAAGAATGATGGAGAAAAATCTGAAATGCAAATCCATTTTCCAGGGTTTCCACTGGCGCGGCAGTCATTCTTTGTTTAATATCAGATAAATCCAACTTTTTTCATTCCCAAGCATGGCCACTGCAACGACAAAATAGCGTGAACCTCTTTGAAAAGTACGTGCTCACCCAGCAAGTGCCATGAAGGTTCCTCACATCCAGATAAATATATAGGACACACCAGGCAGCCCTAGGCTTTGGCCGTTGTCCTTGTGGTGCATGCCTACTCAGGAACTGCCATTGCTCATTGAGCACATATAATATTCTCTTACTTCCCAGAATGAAAAAAAAAAAAAAAAAAACAGGTTTCAAATCTGCTCTCTGTTTGTAAGAATGAACAGTAAATACTACACGCCACAGCAAACAATCACCTCAGCTCAACCATTACTGTGGCATTAATCTTATTATTTACATATCAACTGTCTCACATGTCTGATGATTTCTGGCTATGCTTCTACTCTTGTGTACACATGCAGCAACTACACGTGAGTCTTCAGTGTTATCCAACTGGAATACAGTCACAAGCATATGGACTGGACTGTGGTTCGCACCACCACAGGTGACACAGAGAGGTTTCTGTGATCATCGGCGTTGCTGTCTTCTGTGGGCTTTCAGGCCTTTTGGTCTTGCTGAGCTGACCGCTACATTTTTTTATATATAAGAATGTACCAAATTGCTGGTATGACCACTACTAAAAATAGCTGCGATTTCTCTGATAGGTTTATTTTATTTTAGCCTAATAATGGCTTCCTTTGATTGCATCAGCATCTCTTTGGACCTCATTACTGACAGCTGAACAGAGATCCCATCCAAGAGATTTTCATAAAGATTAAAACAAGTCTTCAATTTATTATTAAATATGTTGCACATATTATATTCACAATATTTTTTTCCTGGATTTTAGTGTGCAGTTTATCTTTATAAAACATTTAAAAAGCTTCTCCTGACTTTGCAACTTTTGAGCATAAACAAGCTCTGACCAACAGCGACTGTGATTTGTCTTGGCACATTAGACACTTTAATGTTTCATACAGACCCAAAAGAAGCGGCGCTGTTCTGTGGGAACACAATCTAAGCAGCATTTCTGCAGCAAATAAACAAAGCAGCATAACCAAGCTTTGAGTTATTTATTGAAGTTGAAATTTCTTGTTTATGCATTTCAAAGCATTCTTTCTTTGCCAAGCAGCTCCTTTTTAAGGCTTAAGAGCCTTGTTTTTGCTGTGCTGCTACAAGCAGGATTAATGCCAAGCATACAGCATATGCCTTATGAGCTGCACATTGTGTACATTCATCTGCAGGTTGTTTGGATCAGGTTATGCTTAGGTAATCTCAACATTTGTTTCCTGGTTTGAAATTCTGTAATTTTTTACTTTTACTTTTTTTTTTAGTTGCCTGTGTTGTGCACTGCAAAGTTTTTACAAGTTTACTAACTCTTGTTGTTGAGATTAATGTATTTTGAAGCCCCATCTGAGGACACAGCTAATTAGAGCACGGTAAAAAGGCTGTGGTATGTGGTGCCTGTAAAATAAACAATGATATGTGAGTTTCAGTTTGGAATCAAACCTTTTATCAGATTCATAATATTTGAGTCATTTGTGATTCTCATTTACAGCCTACAGGTTACTGATCAGTATACACTGCAACAGTGGCTACTTCAGTGCCTGAAACTCCACATCCATGTAAGAGGGGTCTGGATGCCACAGACGTTTTCTTCATTCGAACAGTGAGACATTCACAGCTCTAATAGAGCCTGTTTGCTTTCTGTGTTATCTCTTGAGGCAGGTTGCTGCATGATGCAGTAAAATGTCACATTCCTTACAATTGAAATGACTGGATCTAAATCCGTTGAATGGGATTTCCACAGGTACAGCAGGTGTCCGGGGCTTTAAAAAAAAAAAAAAAAATGAGTCTATTAAACCAGTGCATCCATGATAGCTCACAAAGGGTCCAGATACGCCGCTGAATTCAGAAATTATCTGTTTATTCTCACCTGCAGATTATGGACCCATTACACAATAAAGCACATAGTATTTTACTAAAATTCTGGGCGGATATAATATATCGATGATATAGCATTTTAGCATCATTTTACCATAGTGTGACATCTAATGGGACACTAATGCACTAATTGTGGTCACGTAGTGTGAATGGTTCACTGTTTAAGCAGAGGGCCAGTGCTGCTAAGGGCTAGAGCTCATTCATCAAACTCAGATGCAACGATCTTCTTCCTAAAATCACCGAGGTCTTTGAAAATGAAATAAAAACCGACAATACCACTTGCGTACGGCACAATGTACAAAAAAAGAGCAGAATACTTATTGTTGTTTGGGCTGAAAGGGGCTAATGACTTTTCGCTACTGAAGCACCGTGAGACAACAGAACAGAGTCAGAGCAGGGAGTGCTATTTGTTTCATCCGTCCTCTCAGTTCACAGCCATTCATCATACAGAATAGGCTGAGCAACTATCAATGTATTTTCAATAACAAGGAGCCAGACTGCCACAGCAGCACACAGCCAGGTAGTCTTTTATGCGTGTTAAACAGAAACAGCACGGTACAGCAGCAATGCTGCGCGCAGGCACAGATACACTTTTCCGTTTTGAGTGTACGACCACCTTGCCATTGACCTTTCCACCTCCCCCTCCTCTCTCCCCATATGCTTGCCTCAATCATGGGGGTTCACAGGGTCAAAACAATTGAACAAGCTGCAAGGCACATGTTGTGCCACTATATAACAGTAATGTCAAGTCACAGACCAAGGTAATAGAAAAACTTCAGAGCTGCTAACAACCAATAATATAATGTTACTGCCCTGTTGAGAGGTGGAAAAGCAAACTCCAAATCCATTTCTTGCGGCTCAGCCTGGATAGTGTGGCGCTGATGTCTCATGTTTGCTATGACACAAAATGTTGTGTTTTTCTTCCAGTGTAACCTGTGCTGGGCTTTTTTTTTTTCTTTCCTAGGCTCATTTCAGCGTCTTTGAGGCAACATGAAAGAGGAAATTGTTGTGGAGTAAAGAATTCACATTGTATCAGCGGTGCAATAATGTGTTTCTAATGACCGTCTAAAATGAGAAATGCTCTTGTATTAAGCTGAAGTAATTAATAACATAAAAAAAGAAAATGACAAGCAGTGAACCAATACGGGATGTGATCGACTAACAAGCCTACAATATAGATTTATGCTGATGTTTTCTTATGACAGAGACACTAAAGTACAACCAAAGGCTCCCACGTTGCACATTGTGTGTTATTTTAAAAAAAAGTCACTGATGCCGAATTGCTTTTATTTATTCCTTCTCTTTTGAACACTGATTTACTGCTGGTCCCACCACAGCATTCAACATTTGTTGATGATATTTTGACATTCATTAGTCACCTAAATACTATTGCAGACCAAGTTAACCCCCGTGGCAGTGTCCCGATGCCAGTGGCAAAGAGCCCAAAGCATTGACACAGCCTCCAAATTCCCCAGATCCCAATCCAATTTCTCTGGATTGCACCAGACTAAGCTGGATCCACGGAGACCCCACCCCACAACCCAAATGAGGGCCCTCTGTCAGTGTCCCTGTGCCACATACCACAGGACACCCCTTGAGGTCCTGCTTCTATACCCTGATGGGTCAGAGGCATTTGAGTGACACAAGTGAGACCTTTGTGACATTTCACTGGGTTATACCATATTAATTATTATTGATTAATATTTCAACAGTGTAAAATGGTTGTTGGATTACACACCCAGGGCTGTAGCCCACACAGTCTATGCTGCAGCGAAGCTCCAACAACCAGGTGGGCAGTACACTGGAAAGTGGAACAGATGGCATCTGGTGAAACCACTGTAGTTTGACAGTACCTAGGAAAAGAAAATACGGTTCTATGTGGTCATATACAAACATATTTAGCTATATTCAGTACATGCAGGTGAATTTTGCAGGGACAGGAGGCTGCTGGTACACAGTGAGGATCTGCTTGCCGTTAGACTAGTTGATTATTCTGAATTTAAAGCTCTGTTGAATGAAATAAGATATTAGTTGCTAGGGATACAACTGCCTTCTTCCATAGATTTGTGTTAAATAACCCACAGATACTTGTGGTATTTGCAGGAATAAAGGTCTTCTTGATTCAAAGGTCTGGCTGACCTTGTTCTGATCTGAAATTTTAGATCTTTGTGTAGCTGAAGGCTAGTATAAATAAAATCATATAAGGATTCAGATATTTGTGTTTGTCTGCTGTGAGTGGTGGGGTCGGATTTTTTTTCCCTCCTTTTTTTTTTCCTCGGCTCAACAGTTAGTTTAACAGAAACGTTGGCTTTGATGTTGCCTTTGCATGGCTGGGCTTTAGACCTACTGTTTTTATGCTTTCATGCTTTGCCTCCGCCTGCTCCTTATTTCATGGCCTCTGAATCTATGCCAACAACAAGCCTTTCAAAACCAATTGGGGCCAAGCATGGCACATATATCATATTCTACAACCTTATTTTATCGAACGGCCTTGTGAGAGCTTTGTTTAGACTTGGCAACATACCTAAATATACCCCAAATTAAATAATAGGTAAGTAAAACAGGGCCAGGTTATAAATGGTAGGAAGGTAAGGGACTGGGCTGCATATACATAGTGGAAAATGACATCTGCACATCAAAAATGCTTTGTGATTATTTCATGGTACCAGGTAGGTCAAACAACAACCTTGATTTTTGCTTCAAAATGAGGAAGAAAACAATCAAGCAAGCGGGGAACACACGATGTACTTGAACTAAAGTCTTCTGAGATTATTGTTTCGGGTATATGAAAAAACCTACAAACAACATTCTTAACTCTGAATTGGAGTGAAATTAAAAACATAGTACTTACAGTTGGAAAAACATGAGGCGCTTAGATCCTTAAATTTGGGCTGACATTCTCTGTGACTTCCACAAGTCCTTTTTATAATTTCCGATGTAGTGTTAACCAGCTTCATGCCCACATGTGTCCACGCTGCTTCTACGGTGGTCTGCATCAGCCAGAGGCCTCTGTTATCAGCTGGTGCAGCTGTTTGTATGTGACAGCTGACATCAGTGGACTGTGTCAATGACAGTTTGTGTAGTGGGTGATGTCACCATCAACACAGTTAAGTTTATGGCAAAGTAGTCACTCTGAGCAATCTTGATTTCCACCATTTTCCACTATGTTCCTGCTGTTTCTGAGCATCACATTCACTAGCAATAAATTAAACGTATTGCCTTCAACTGATTGCCACGGGAGGGGGGGGAGCTGGAGCCTAAGTAGGGACAGTTTGGCAAAAATCACAAACCATAGGACAACATTAGTCTACCCACAGTTTTCTGTGTCAGCTTGTACTCCAAACAGAAAGGCCCCGGGCCACATGCCGAAGTCAAGCCCAGGACCTTCTTGCTGTGAGGCAACAGTGCTAACCACCGTGCCACCAAGTCTTTTTTATTATTATTAACATTATTAATATTAGTGCTGAAGTATCCTTGGGCAAGATACTGAACCCCAAGTTGCTCTTGATGCATCCTTGTGAGTGTGTGCACAAATGTTAGACAAGATGGTTAGGTATAGAAAAAAGCGCTTGTATGAATGTGTGTGATTGGGTGAATGAGGCTTGTGGTAAAAAGCGTTTTGATTGCTCAGAGTAGAAAAGCACTATATGAGTACCAGTTCATTTACTGATATACAGCCATGCCGCGGGCTCTTTCAGGCTACATGTACGCTCAGTGGTGCTTCGCGCTAAATGCCAGTGTCAACAAGCAAACATGGAAGTGTTAACATGATGATGTTTAGCATATAAAATGTTTGCCATCTTATTTTAGTGTGTTGGCATGCTAAAATGTGCTAATTAGCTCGATCCAAAAAGCGGAGCCGAGGCGAACCATTCTGCACATCTGACATAATTAAAATGATTGCAATGCTGTACTTAAAAAAAAGCCAAATTTGTCCGTTTTTGTATGATTCTTGTTTTGACTTACACAAACTGGGTCTAATTTTTTTATATCACTGAAAACATTTATCATATTGGACTACTGAATACAGTATCTTCATGTTTTTAATGGTGCAAGATGACACCTTTCTCTACAGACTGTCACTGTTTCTGTCCAGTGCTTCTTTGCTCAGCGTTCCCATCCCAGCCTCTTTGCTTACTATGAGATACTAAAGCTCTAAAATAAATACAGCCTCTCTTTTCTAGACAATTTTTGACATACACTGAAATCATTAAGTATTACACCTGGGAAAAATCTACTCTTAGATTATATTTTACTGGAAAACCAGTCCATAGTCAAAACCAGACTCTCTTCGGTCTGTTTTTGGCAATTAAATGAAACTTTTAACGATCCCCACACTTGTTACTTTTTGTCTTCTTTTATTTTTCTGCCTGAGAAACAGTCTAAAAGTCATCTCACTATCTCATATATTGATTTTAATCCTTACTTACATTTTCCTTTGTCATAGAGGACAAAATTGTTTGTCTACACAATGGACATGGATTAATCTTTAAGCAAATTAATGATAGTGCTATGTTTTGTGCTGACACTAATGTGCATTAACAGTAATTACATCACATATTTCTCCTTACACCAGTATTTTCCAATGTTTGATCCATTTTTTCCCTCCTTTTTTCTCTGCTTAAAACCTGTAACTCAGTGGACCCATACAGACACCCTGCCATTATCTTTATTTTCTCATTGTTTCCATTTTTTTTAGCTCTTATTTAATTTCTCAAACTCTTGTCAACATAATGGAAAATTATTGTCATCCCCATATTTGTCACATTTCTGTCTATTGCTGCTACAGCTTGTGATCATTTGTTTATTCTGTATTGATGGTTTGAATTTTTTATTGCCTAGAATTGCATTCCCTTTCACCACATTTTTCATTTACAGACACACAAGCACATGCACACACACACACACACACACACACACACATACATGCATGCATATTTCCAAAGTAAATTAACTCAACTCTGTCTTCCTGTGTTTAAAGAAAAAAAAAATCCACAGCACATGGACAGCGGAGCAAATTTTATTTCCAGCTACAGGATATAAATCATCCAATAACCAACCTGCATGGTGGTCTGCAGGCTCCACAATCTTCGTTTGTTGCAGAGTCCAATGGTGGCTTGCAAAGAGCGTAAATCATATTTATCTTTCAATATGATTGAAATGAAGGTCAAAAACATGGCTTGGATTAAAAAACAAACATTCTCTGGGCAGCTATATTTCTACTTCCTCTATGCTGAACAAAGGGAGGACAGGACACCATAGTGAAACACTCTCACCTCTCGAGGTACAAAGTGTAGTAACAAAAGTTGGGGCTAGCTAGTAAATTTGCTTTCTTTATTGGCCACTTCTACCTCCACAAAAACAAAATGGCAGGCCAAAATGCTAAAGCATTGGAAACAGGCTCTCTCTATTAGAACAGGTGATAATTGCTCCAGCTTTTATACACGGTCTTTGGTCCCCCAGCCTTCCTGTCCCCACAAAGGTAATAAGAGCCTCTGTTTGTTTTTTTTTGTTCCTAACCAGCATATTGTGACTATGTTGTGGCTTTGGTTAGTCAGTGTTTGTGTGCTTGGTGCCATGACTGACAATGCACTGAGGGCATTTGTATGCTTCTTTTGTGCTTGTCTTCTTGTTATTAGAGTTGAGCTTCTGTTTATTGTGGCAGTTGAATTTTGATATATTTGGTACAGTGAAAACAATTTTCTTCACATATTTAACTAAACAAAGCATTTCAAACAAAACAAGGGCCTCATGTGACGTCTTGCTGCAGCCTGCTATTTTTTTTTCCCGGAGATGCTCCTCCTGACTTTTTTTCAGCCGGTGCTTGCGTGCCTAACAACACATCTCCTAACACAACACTGATGTTTTATGCCTTTTTGTGAACGCTCTTTGAGTTCTCTCTGACTTGTCTTATGATGATGCCGTGCATATGGAAAAGCCGGAGTAAGAGCTTCAATTGTAAATGCCTATGTTTTATGCATAAGTCTTGTAAGACCTATTTGTATCATGTTAGGAATTTTGCACACAAATGGAGCCCTTTCTACATTTTCCTCATGCAACATAAATATACAAATTTAATATAAACAGAGTTGATATTAAAAATGCTAAAATGGCCACTTTAATGAGTATAATGAGACATATAATGCATATAAAACATAAAGATTTGCTATTGTTTATTTGTGTTTCATTTTCATTCTGGGTTTCTGTGTCTGTTTATGTGGCAGTTTTCCTTTTATGGATGTTGCTGCGTACGTTTGTCAACATATTTTTGTCATTGGCATTGCTTTTATGAGGGGATACAGTTGTCTGCTGGTCTCTTCACCCTCTCTACACCCTCGAGAAGGCTGTAGGAAATGTAAATGTAAATCAGCATAATCTTATATGCAGCACATTCACATAATTATTTCTCTGTAATATTGCCTTCATGGATACTCAGAGCTTCCTTTGACACATAGGGGAGGCCATCATACTCGCATTTTCCCCACAGAAACATTAGAAACATTTCACTCAAAGCAACACATTTATTGCAACAGCTTATTTACTGCTTCGGCTTTGGCACTTTCGAGCCAGTATCAGTGTTGTGACATTCATCCTGGCTTTTTCACTTTTGTGTGCTTCACAGGATTCATCCTAAATGGATCATTATTTCAGCTGTTGCTTGTAAAGTGCTGTATGTACACAGGCTGTATGTTTTTGGTATTTGAAATTTGATCGCTAATGTTGAATACTGCAACATTCGCCCGGTTGCTGCATTGCTGCGCGAATGTATGTCGTCAATACAAGACAGTTTACAGACTTCATATTCAACAGCAAAGGTTTAAACATGCAGCTTCAGGATGGCACAATGATGTCTGCAGCAAGAGTTTACTCGGGCAGCAGTGCATCAGTGCTAGTAGGGTGAGTGTCATTCGCTGCTTTCGCTAACATGCCTGGCTGGACTTTCTGTTCTTGACATTATGGCTTTTAATAGCGCTATTTTAAGCTTGTCTGATGGCTGCTAATTTCTGCTATGCTACGTGTGAACCCTGATTACATTTGTTGTTGAGCTTAATCTTTTGGTTGTGATGATGATTATAACTTTTTTGACTCATGTTTTCAAGCTTGCTGATGCACTTGATGTATGTGCTCATATGCTCGAGTGTTAAATATTTCACTTGTGGTTGTTGACCATGTGACTTTGGGATGTTAACATGACTGTAGATTTGTATTAATGGAGTGATGCATTCATATTATTTCACTGTGCAAATGGCTTGACTACAAAAACTCAGCATTTGAGTTCAACGATTGTCACAGACAAGGTGGCTTGTACAGTAGTCTTCATTTTTTTTTCCCCTTGTACTTCATATTAAATCTGCTCAATGTTCCAACTGAAAATGCTACTTTAGGAAGAATTTGTCAGCTCATATTCCAGCATGATGTGTGAAACTGCAGCTACTATTTCAAAAGATATAACTTGATATCCAGACTAAGTGCCCATTTCATGTGCATGAACAGATGTCGTGGATTTGCTTTGTGTCTTGAATGCTTTCAGCTATGATGACACTGCTTTGCTTCATGCTAAATTCTGTTGCTGTCATATTTTTCTGAATGTGTGCAGCGGGTTTTAATTTTTGGGTTATTTGATGTTGTGGTTGAGCTTAATAATCTTTTGTTTGTTGTTTGGATTGTTCCGGTTGTGGCTTGCCTTGTATTTTGATACTGCAGAGTGTTTGTGTGAATAGTCTTGTGTGAGTGTCGGTACATATTTCCCTTGTGGTTGTTTTTGAGTGTTTATGTGTTTACTCACAGGTTGCCTGTTGAGTCCTGTTTTATAAATTAGTTTTAAGTAATGTGAACATTATTGATAATCTTTCAGCTCATTCACATAATTATTTTCCAATAACACTGCTTCCTCTGAAACTGAATATAGCTTACTGTATTAAACAAGATTTCACGTGTCTGTTCACAGACGTCCCATTCGACCAACTATTAGACATGGTTTCAAATGGTGAAAGCCTGCTTTACTATTTTGCCTCGGTGTTTTTGTTCTATCTTACAATAGAAATATAAGCCATAACATTAAAATCACCTGCCTAATATTGAGACCCCTTAACACCTCTGACCCACTGGGGCATGGACAGGAGGATCCCTGTGGCTGTGCTGTGTTGTCTGTCAGTAGGCCAATTGCACAGCATCCTTTGGGTCTCATCGGTTGCACAACGAGGCCTCTGTGGATCGGCTTGTTCCTGCACATCCCTCCGATGCTTGATTGTACTGGGATCTGGGGAGTTTGGATGCTGGCTCAATACATCGGGCTGTTTGTTGCATTCCTCGAGCCATTCCTTAGCAGTTTTGTGTGGCAGAACGCATTGTCCTGTTGGGGGAGGCCACTGCCGTTGAGGATTGCCGTTGCTATGGGGGTGTGTGCTGTTGTGCATCTACAGTGTGTTTAAGTGGGTGGTATGTGTCAAAATAACATCCACATAAATGCTGGGACCAGAATAGCATTGCACTGTAATGAGATGTAATGAGATCACTGATATTATTCCACCCACCTGTCAGTCGTTTCAGGGTGAGACTGAAGTAGGATTCAAGCACCAACTTGCGGCATTTGTTGACATATAGCAGTATCCCAAAAACAGTCAACCCCGAAAGCAACTCAGCTGAGTAAATGATTATATATATTTGCATAAAAAAAAATAAGTAACCCATACGCACTTAAATATTTACACATACAAGAAATAGAGCTTGGGAATCGCAGTGCTTTCTGGGTTGTCGCTGCAATGTTCTTTTTCATGCAAAACTAAAATCAAACCCAAACACAGATGCCAACAGGTAATAAGGAGGAAAACACACTAACGAACGCTGAAAAAAAACACCCAAATGACCTGTGAGAAAAGCAGCAGCACAATATGAAGCATAAATAAAGCATTTAAAGCGTAAAGTTTCTCTTGGTATTTAATATTGCACTGCAATAATATACTTACATGTTCTACCTTGTAGTTGCACTAAACTGTGAATCTTAAAAGTATCTCATTCAGACATGGAGCAGTTTTATGTAATTTGTGGCCCAATAGTTCATTATTACACTTTGTGTTTAATCGCAGCAGCAGCCGCAGGTGCAGGAGCGTGTTGTGTCTTTGTTCTCCGCTGATAGCGGTCAGAGGTAGCCACAACGACTTCTGTGTGTCCGTGATGTAACAATGGTACCCAGCTTGCATTAGCTATGTTGCAGCAGCAGTCCGGCTGCCGGTAAGCATGTAACAGTGGTACCTGGTCAGGATCACACTGATCACACTAAAAAGCTGTTATGTAGAAAACAAAAGCAGAAAGCAGCGTCGTTTTGCTACACAGCAGCTCACCATTCTGATGAGCTTCTGTTGTCCACAATTCAACTTTAAAACCCCAAAGCAACATCTGTCTCCATATATCCTGTGTATACAACTCATACTTGCATAAATAGTGGTCCCATAATGCATTGATGTCACAATCCCAAGCTCTATACTTCTGTAAGTGCTCCCCAAATATGTCACTCTCTTGTCAGCACTTAATCAGATGATTAGGCTACAGCCTGACCAATAGAGGATTTTTAAGATACCGATACTGATATTTGGTAGTTTAAAAATCTGATACATCAATATGTTTTTTTTCTTTCATGCACATGAAACATAAATAAATTTCCCTAACATTTGTTATGTGTAGCTATTTATGAATCCTTACTAAGATGATGTAATAATCCAGTTTGTGACAATGCAGTTCAAAAACAATGTGTGGCGTTCCAGACATGTGGAATATCTATCAATCGTGAACTCATAAAGATATAAGGTATAAGGTAATAGAATGCCACTACAGCTAATGTTGCACAAGCATTTATTTAACTCATTCCGATGAACCCACGGCTGGAAATGCCACGGTAGCACGTAAGTGGGCCTTGTGTCCTGGGGAGCTGCAGGGGTGACACTGAGCAGATTCTGTGAAGCTCCAAGGCGATACAGACTTACAAGCACAGTGAAGTGCCCCAGCAAGGGGAAAGCAGAAGAAATCCTCTTTCTCCTTTTTCCCTAACACAGGACTGAGCTGGCAGTAGTACAAGGGTAGGATAAATGGAAGTACATCAGAGTGGAGGGATGAGATTATCCTGGTTGGGATTTGGATTGGTACTTTGAGGAAATGCTGAAGGTGGGAGTACAGAACTAAAGTTCTCACCTAAGCTACTGCATGCTGGAGCACCGAGGTTGGCTAAAGTATGAGAGAAAAACCTGAAATGTAAAAAGTTCCTATCTCTTTCTATGTAGTGGAAAAATGGACAAAAGCATTACATTTGTGTGTGCATGTTAATAAGAGTAGAATACTGGGGCTGCGGTATCCAGTTAATTTCAAGCTGCCACGGTAAAGTGTCATATTTATGCTGTATGAAAAGATATTAGAAGCAATTATTTGTGCTCAATTAGACATTTTGTTGGTTGCATTAGTTAGAATTTCCTTGCTGATACACACAGAAACTCTTCAGCAAACTATTTAGAGAGAGGGTGAATGTTTGTGTGTGTTTGTGTAGGTGTGTGTGTGTGTGTGTGTGTGTGAATACATCTTGGAATATTTCATAGAACAATTAAGCTGTCCTCTTAACTGTCTGAGGTTTGGGTAAACAGTTCTCAAGGCCCTGTTACAAGAAGCGCACCGAAGCCTCGTTCTCTGACCTCGTGACATCGCTGTTGGTGCAGTGGAGATTAGCGAATGGCAAGCTTGACAATATTAAAAAGGCAACGCTGGAGCACTGTGCAGAATATTCAGAGTGAGTCCTGTGCTACATAAGAATGGGGGATCATTAAATTTTCACAGCTCTTCAGCTTTTTGTCTTGGCGTTACAGTTTTTTGTCATTTGAAGTAACAAAATACAAACAGCAGAATTTATGTGATGCATTTTTATGTAAGCAAGTTCGTTTTACCACATGCACAGATCTGACCTTCTTCAGCAGCAACTGCGATAAAATTGCTTGTCATTTGTGTGTTTTGCATGATTTTTATATACGTGCCCTCCTGATGTGCTGGAAAACATAATTCAGCAGGATTCTTTTCACCTTAAATGAGCTGGTTGTAAATTATAAAGATGTGTTCTGAGCAGCCCGTTGTTTACCTCTTCTTTCCTTAATATCAAATGTTTTGCCTGTTGTAGCTGTAATCACTGGTGCATTGCTTGGCTTTTTTCTACTGTGATAAGACATTTTTGTTTTTTTTGTGGTTTTTTTACTGTTTAGGCGTCTAATCTACAGTTTTTACAGGAAGCATCATTTTACTGAAAGTATAAAAAAATACTACATCTGGCATGCTATTTACAAGGAAATGTTCTGACATTTTATTGAGTCTTTAAAAGTTTCATTCTTTTTCCATCGACTTTTGCTAATGCTATCAGTAGGATGTGACAAATTGCCTAAAAGCAGATGCCTTATACTTTCTTTTTCATTTTACCAAACAGCCCAAAACACAAGCAGCTCTACAATTAAAACCATATAAATGATGTGGAAACACAACCCATTTAGGAGGGGAAAAAAAGGGGGTTTTGGGAGGAATCTTTAGATTTAAATTTTCACCTGTGCAAAGTAACAGCAACAGGATTTTACAACTCACGTCAAATGCTTTAAATGTTCTGCTGCACGATTCTAAAGCTGATTATTTCGAGGCTAGGCGCAGTCCGGCCAGCCTTTAGCGTATATGAAAAATCTGAGGTTCACTGCTGTCTTATTGCATCTTCATGTATATTTACTAATTTACTCTTTCACTCATTTGTGAATTCAGACTGTTAATCAGCTGTATGTGCGTGACGAAGTTTCTAAGGGGAACAAATGTTTTAAATGATAGTGCTTTGATCTTTAAAGAGGACCAGTCGCAACTTGTCTCTCTCATCACTGGCCGGGCTGTAGTGCAGAAATTTGCAGAAACAGAGACAAAAAAGGCAAGGAAAGTGGCACAGAGGTGGCCTCCTAATTACCAAGGAAAATGGTTATTTCATGGCTTGCTTTAAACATTCATATGCTTCGAGTCCTACTGTCAGCATGGGAACGAGGAGGAAACTACATTATGTAACAGCCTCAAACTGAACCTCACTTTCTTTTCCTGTTCACACATAAGAGTTCATAGATGCAATCAAATAAACATGGGGACTTTCACCATAACTTCTAGGAAAATAGGGCTTTGAGGAAGGATCTTGCAAGAGCATCAGGTGCCCATAGTCTTTAAGAAACCGTTTCCCTTTGGTCATGAAAAACTCTCCGTGAACCTAAAGTGGGGAAGTAAAAAAAACAATAAATGACTGCATTTGAATTGTAGATACTTCTGATAAAATAGAAAAATGCCATGAATTATTTATTTCATCATGACAACATTATAATTAAATGCATTAACACAAAATAGTCCTCTTTAATTATTCAACTCCAGTGTTTTTGTGAAGGAATGTCATGTAGTTTGTTGAAAACGAGGAGGTTGCATGCATAACTGAGCAGCTGTATTTCCATAATAGGATCTAAACTGTATTCAAAGTGGTAGAAGGTTAAAAAAATACATAACAGAGAGATGATGATTTGTGTGGGGTCTCCAAAAAACACAATATCGGCTGGATATCTGAATTATTTTTTGCCACCAAAATGCAAATATTTAAAAGAGCTAGTCAAAAGTGGGGAGCTCCAGGCTAAAGTATATTGTGTCTGCTTTTGTAACAGCATAATTGCATTGTTTAGTATAGCCTTCAGTGTTATCCACATCATAGAAATGTGTTTGTAGACAAACAGACACTTGTCTCTTTCACTTTTACTCATGCTTGGAATTATACAAGGTGGTATTTTTAGTTACTTGACAGAATTACTGCACCCACAGTGAAAATATTCCTCATCCGATCCTGACGAATGGCTCTCCCTCCGAAACGGCAGCAGCCATTGGATCTCATCCCTTTCCCGGAGATTTTAGTTTAAATTATTGGACAATAAAATCAATTACCTAGATCAGAACATTCAATCATTCGCCTAATTGCAGTTAATTTAATGCCTCAGTTGAAACTGATTCTATTTATCGTGCAGCTGTGAATTAATCAAATGTAGCTGGTCTGAAGGAAGAAGCCACAGGAGATGTGTTTGGGGTGAAAACAGCTAAGTTTTCTGTAGAGCGCACAGGCCATTAAACTTGGAGAGATTCAGCCTCAACATTCCCAGTAAGCCCCGAGGCTTCCAGTAGGGTCGTGTCCTGCAAACTTCAAAGCATAATTTGAAGATCTCTAATTTGATTGAGTAGTGCAATCATTAATCCTTATAGCATGTTATATACCATCTGAGAAGCTAGAATTCATAGAGTAGTGATATTCTTGGAATCAAACGTATCATTTTTCTTTAAACTACAGCACCAGTCTAAAGTTTGGACACACTTGACTGTTACTGCATATGATCATGTGGGTGTCTGAATTTGGGCCAATGTTGTGAGAAGGGAGCAACTCTAATTCATGAGACCTAACGCCATCAGTGCCAGTATTTAATTAACTGTTACCGCAATCAGTTATAAGGTGTTTTAATGTACAGCTGTTTAGATATTGTGTGCACTATTTGCTGTGCTTAATAAAGGAAATCATTTAAAAGGCCCTGTGAGTTTATGGTGTCTTTACACTTCATCTCTCCGCTCGTCTCGCATCAGTCGGTTCAAACAGTTCAGCTTAGCAACGTACAAGGATGGCTAGAGTAGAAACTGCAGCATTTTATTTGATCTTCTGAAAAACATCAACGTTTCTGCTGCTCCAGTCTTTACTTTCTTCCACTGACACTGACGTAACGTGCCACGAGTACAACAAACTAATCTAATTGTGCATCTATAAAAGCACGTTTTCCTGCTCCAAATGTAGTGTCTCTTTCAAGAAGTGCTCAAATAGTTTGTTTTCAACTCAACAAACTAAAGGGAAAATACGCACCATCATCATCATCATCATCATATGCACATCACAGAGAATTTTAGAATGTCAAACAACAGCCACTGCTGACTCCTTCCCTTCTTTAAAAATTTCAGACAGAGTAAAAAGTCTTTATCATAGAGGGACCAGTTTTGTCCTGTCAACATTGGAACTGAGCCACTGTCACCACAGCTGCGCTCTACTGAAGTTTGAAAGTTCAGACTAGCCCTGATAAAGCAATATCTTCAGGTAACGTCACAGATTGCACTCATCTCACACTCACACAGAGGCGCTAATGATAAAACAGCCATAACTATTTTGTTTCCATCTATAATGCAGCAGAGTCGGCTAGAGTGTTTGCCTGACTCTTGCATGCTTTCAACTTAGATTGCAGAAGCTTTCACAAAATCTGTAGCCTCCAGCATCTGTCTCATTGTTAGTCTGCCTCTATTTTAAGTGTTTTATGACACCAAGCAGTTGGCAGAGATGGAGGGAAGAAGAAATATCCTGCTGCTGAATAAATGCAGAAGATAGAGGCGCACTGTTAGCTATTGTCCACACTGAAATGGGATTTACACAGGCGTCAGTGGCACTGAAGGAAAGAACTGTCATGAGTACTATAACCACCAGTTGTGCTACTATATTCACATTTAATGCATGATTCTGTCTGAATTTTTAGGATGAGATGCAACCTGTGGTGAGAAACAGGAGATGCAGATGTAGGTAGATGGCTGGATTTTCAGAGGAATGTTTTTTGTTTGTTATGCTACTTAACATTGAACTATGAATCAATCATAAAACAACAAAAGAAACAAAAAAGGCACCTAACTTATGGGATGAATCAGTGTTGTATCTATAAATGACAGCTTAGCAAAGAATCAATTTTCAGTTTAGGCACTTTGTTACTGTTACTGTTTTATCTGCGTCAGAAACACAGAATTTGTTCCTGTTTCTTTAGTTGAATCTATGCCAAAGATAACACAGCTTGACAGGCATAAAATTATATTTTTGCACCAACAAGGTGATTCCCAAAGAGCTATTAGCTGAAAACTTGGCATGCTTATACAGCCTGTGCAGTTTGACTGGCTATACAGATTCACATGGCCTTCAGTTGATCCATCTACTCAGAAATGTTCTCAGTGGAAGGGTGGCTGCCAAGAAGCCATTCTTAAGGAAGGAAAACAGGGAAGGTATGCCATATTACACAAGAGCTGGACTGAAAATCACTGGCAACAGGTCTCATGGAGCAATGAATCCACATGTGAAATTTTTGGTTCAAGGCTCTGTGATGGTGTGGGGCTCCATTCAGCCAGTGGTGTTGGGGATCTTGTCAAAATTGATGGAATTATGAAAAACAGATTTTGATCCAATGTGCAATACCATCTGGAAAGTGTCTGATTGGCACCAGCTTCATTTTTCAGCATGGCAATGATGCCAGACATGTTGCCAATGCAGTAAAAACATACCTTGATATAAAAAACGCAACATGCAACACTATCAGTCCTGGATTGGCCTCCCCGAAGCACAGAACTCTGTTGAAGCAGTGTGGGATCATCTTGACAGAGAATGGAACAAAAGGCAGAAACATCCAAAGAAGAGCTTTGAATGTCCTTCAAGAAGCCTGGAAAACTATTCCTGAAGAGTGACAAGAAAGCTGCCTAAGAGAGTTCAGGCTGTGTTAAAGAATAAACGTGGTCATACCAAATACTGACTTTCAAGCTTGTTAGAATGGTACAAACTCTGTTTTTAACCTTATATACTTATATATTACATACTGTATGGTACATCTAGGGAGGGAGAACTTGTAATATGACATATTAGATACTTTAATCGGTGCAATATGGGGCTTCATATCTCAGCTTTTACAGAAAAGGATACTCTGCCAATCATGTTAGTCACTCAGAAAATCACGCAGTCACAGTTTGTGAATTCAGCAGTGATATCGCTGAAGCAACTGAGCTCACTTTGTGTTGCACTTTGAGAACTATCCTGCTGAGGTGTCCCTAGTTTTATCACTCGTGACGCAAAACCCTTCTCAGAGGAGTAATGACTTTTTATGTGGCATATCGTGATGGCTGACTTAAGTAACAGTGCTGACAAATATGGGCCAACACGAGCACAAGTCAAAAGAATGACTTCTCAGCTGAGAAAATTCTAAGAGGCTGCCTACACCTTAGCGGACAGACAGCATTAACAAACCCACAGTGCCTCTGCCCCAAAACGTGACAAAGGGGTTGTCTTTGTTGTCTGCAGTGGTAGCAGTCATGGTGGTGCTGTAGGTGCCAGATGGCACAGTTTAATAGAATGCGTGGACTAGGGAGCAACGTAGGAGACTGGAAGTGTGACATGACTGACTAAAAGAGTCTTTGCTAAATGAAATATTATATTGTTCTGCTGTAATAGCAGAATGCAGCTGAGTCAGTACCTCCTACTACTTTTTCAGTATGTTTGCTTCAGTATGCAATTATACAGTGAGGTTTTGTATAGCTTCTATGGGTAATACCTTAATGTGTAACTAATCTGTCAAACTGTAACCCCTGCGTTACAATGCATCTTGCAGACCCATACCAATACACTTACACTAAAACACTGCAAATACTCCTTATTATAAAGAAATAAGGGATACTATACATACATTTTAATCTTACAGCATAACCTCACAGCAAAATTTCATTCTGGGTTTGTTGTACTTGACAGAAACCTTATGTTGTGTGCCGACTGCAGTAAAGTAAATCAATGGCTTAACAAAAGGCAAATACAAAGCTGACTGAAGGCGGTGACGTGCAGTCAGGGGATGCAGGTGAAGCAGTGCCTCACCTGCCATCATGACAAGTAAAATACTAACAATGATAAGAGAAATTACATGTGACCACTTGACTGTTATATAAAACTGTTTTATAAAACTGTTTTCTGAATTATTTCAACACTTTAATGGTCAAAATCGCGGAATTTACGCATCGCCTGTTCAAACACATGGAAGAAATGCGGGGTGAGGCAGTGCAGTGCTGTGGCTCACCTCTGGTGGCGCTGTGTCACATACAATAAATGAAGCAGGCGGTTGGCGCATGCCCATTGCTGTCTCTCTTTATATCGCCAATATACATGTTTGATTACATATGTGCTACACATGCTGATGTTCCACAGTCTGTCTAATATATTGAATGAATGTTTGTGACATGTTTATTGTTTGTTATTTGTAAAAAGAAAAGTTTGAACTTAAATATTTAGGTTTTCTTGCCATCATTGTTGAACAGTATGGCGTTGATTAAAGCATATCATTAGCATAATTAAAACTGAAATATAAGCTTCTATTTTGGTTTCATATATGTGAACATCTGACTCCAAACGGGTCAGTGCCTCACCCGTCACAAACCTCACTGCACGTCACTGACTGAAGGGGTGGTGAAGAGTCCAAATTTTAATTAACTTTTGTTTCCAGAGTGTGAAGGTTCATTCCTGACACTGGAAATAATGTAGCCTGACAAGGACAATCTTATAGAAAGGTCATTTTCACCAACCAATCACAACTGGACCATGATCTAACAACATTTTTTGATAAGCTCATTTCTATTAACTTAATTTCAGACATAAAAATGCCTGGAAATCAGTCGTTATAACCTGAAGGAGAGGATGGTTTAACTTTGTTCCTTTAGATGGGTATCTAAGTATCTAAGCAGGCCGAGGGCATAAATTAATTCAAAATGAGTGAAGCTCTATGAGGAGAACAACATGCTGATTTCTGTGCTTTAAACTACATGAAACAAAAAAGAAATGAGTTTATTATCGCAAGAAGCATACCTGCTTGTTAGTACAAGAGTGCATAACTTGCTGTCAGCTCCAGCAATCTGGTCAGAGTCATTAATTTTATGAAGGTGTGGGTGATTTTGCACTGAAAGTGAAAGAGTAGTGATGAAGCAAAGATGGCTCACGCTGTGTTTTCCTGGATGTTAATAAATGTTTGACAGGCTCTGTGCTCCACACGTGTTCAGAGCTTCAGTGTGAAAATTGGAGACAGCTGATGCAGAAGCTATTTCAAGAAGAAACCACCAGCTTTGGATAGAAAGTGCATCATGTGACACATTTCCAGAGGAATAAAAATGTGTGGAGCCCTGTTATGATTCTGTTGGAATGATCAATAATACTTAATAAACCCAGTATTGAACAGCTTGTCAGAACTGAAGCTGTACACATCACAGTCATTTAGAATGTGAGTTTGCATATAGCTAGTTGTTGGTATACACTGCTCAATAAAAAAAATTAAAGGAACACTTTTTAATCAGAGTATAGCATCAAGTCACTTAAACTTCTAGGATATTGATCAGGTCAGTTAGGGAGCAGAAGGGGCTGTTAATCAAGATGAGCACTGCCAGAGCTACAAAATGGCCTCCAGCAGGCTACTGATGTGAATGTCTCTGACCAAACAATCAGAAACAGACTTCATGAGGGTGGCCTAAGGGCCTGACGTCCTCTAGTGGGCCCTGTGTTCACTGCCCGGCACCTTGGAGCCTGATTGGCATTTGTCATAGAATACCAGAATTGACGGGTTCACCACTGGCGGCCTGTAATTTTCACAGATGAGAGCAGGTTCACACTGAGTACATGTGACACATGTGAAAGGATCTGGAGAAGCAGTGGAGAACATTATGCTGCCTGTAACATCATTCAGCATGACCAGTTTGGTGGTGGGTCAGTGATGGTTTAGGGAGGTGTATCCATGGAGGAATGCACAGACTTCTACAGGCTAGGCAACAGAACCCTGACTGCCGTTAGGTATTGGAATGAAATCCTTGGACCCATTGTCAGACCCTACGCTGGTGCAAGGGGTCCTGGATTCCTCCTGGTGCACAACAATGCCCGGCCTTATGTGGCGAGAGTATGCAGGCAGTTCCTGGAGAATAAAGGAATTGATAACACTGACTGGCCCCCACACCCCACACTTACCTAAATCCATTAGAACACCTCTGGGACATTATGTTTCAGTCCATCCAATGCCACCAGGTTGCACCTCAGACTGTCCAGGAGCTCAGTGATGCCCTGGTCCAACTCTGGGAGGAAATCCACCAGGACACCATCTGTTGTGTCATTAGGAGCCCCGACCTTGTCAGGGATGCATGCAAGCACGTGGGGGCCATGCAAACTACTGAGTACCATTTTGAGCTGCTGCAATCAAATTTCTGCAAAATGGACTCGCCTGCTGCATCATTTTTTCACTTTGACTTTTGGACTGTAGGTTGACAATTTTCATTTCCATCAAATGAAGTGACATCCTTTCATTCCTAACACATTACTCAGTCCATATCAGTGTAGATATCCAGCATGATTTTTTATTTTTTTTTTGCCATTGAGATCTGATGTGTTTTCAAAGTGTTCCTTTAATTTTTTTGAGCAGCGTATTTTTGAGGAGACCACATACTTTTCTTTTGTATGTGTGTGTGCGTGTGTGTTTAATACATTTGTTTGCATCTCCAGCTGGTGTTCACTTGTGTATCAATGTAATATGTGATATGCTGGCAGATGTCTACCAAAAGTGATTAACAACAAAAAAGGAAACTGTATGCATTGTAAAAAAAGAGTGAAAATTTCACCTCTGAATTACAATTTAGATTTTTAAATACCCAACAGGCTGCATTTGAAACTTATGTAAATGTACTTTTTAAACAGTTTTTTATAGTTTAAAGGAAAATAAAATTCTGAAATGAATAATAGGTTATCGCTGCTTAATAAATCGCTGCTTTGACTGCTTTCACTTAAATCACAGTGCCCATGGCATTTTGACTTTTTAAATGCTATTTGGTGCAGATGAGTCTGATGCACAGCGGGGGTCCCTGAATGTCCCTGAGCCAGAGGCAGATGCTACTGTTGCTCAGGAGACTGATAAGGACACATTAGTGATCAAACTACAGTATAGCAGAAACTGTTGCAACAACCACAACCGAAAAAAAAAACAAAAAAAAACTTGGTTTAAATGTTGACTTTTTTGACACCTGTATACATTATTTGTATTATTTTGTTTTGCCTACAGATAGTGGATTTTGGGAGTGCACAAAAGCATAGTTACTGTAATAGATTTCCTATAGATTCCCACAGCACATCACCAATCATTCTTCTCACACACCTTATTTAATCAGAGTTTTAGTTTTGCACAATTGGCCTGAAAGTGCCTCTACTTGCAGAAGTCCTTTTGAAAGCCACTATAATCAAATACAATGCAATGTGCACTGTCAATGATGTTTGCATCCCACAGCTAAAGAATCCTGTTTTGCCTCAGTATTTGACTTTGATAGAAGAGGAGAAAAAAAATGAAAATGCTATAGCAGAACGCCTGAAGTCACTGGAGATTGTAGTTAAGAGTAAGTGAACCACATCATGACTTCAATGTGCTACTTTTATTAAACCACCCAGGACACTGCTGGCCCCATGCCAGAGGAGGGCATAGAGAGGTGGTGGTGGTTGGGGATGGGGTGTTAGTTTAAAGCATTGATGGAAAGAGCAGCAAAGACAAAAATCAATATTTGCAGGGTGGATGAAAATTCCCTCAGCTTCCAAGCTGTTTTTTTTTTTTTTTTTTGGAGGAGTTTGGCTGCTATTGTTCCCTGCTGTTTTCTACTCTGGGTGTCCTTTATCTCTTGCCAGAATCCCTCATTTACTGTGCTTATTGAAAACCCAGGGAATCCTCAAGAGGCGAATAACATGCACATGGGAATTCTACTTCCATGATGTGGTTTGCAGCTACAGTTCTTCACACTCTGAGCAGTGACCTTTTCTGTTGTACCTCATTAGTGCCATTGTGCATGTGAGTTTTAGTACTGCACGTGTGTACCTGTGGGTTATTGACGCACTGGTGTCCCAGTCGCTGCTTCTGTCACCCTGAGCTGATATTTAAGGGCCCACTTTACCTCCTGCTCCCAAGATCCTTTGCTGCCTATGGCTAATTTTTCCATGTAGGCAGAAAGACCACTGTCGGTCATACCCTTTAACACCACCCTATAAAGTATGGTAGCCAGTGAATTGAAAATTTTCTGGCTTGTTGTTTGTACTACAGCATGAAGAATAATCCTACTTGGTGTTAATAAATTAGACTATTAATAACAGTGAATGCAAAAGAAAATGTTACTAAACCCTCAAGGAACTGTGAAACAAAATAAATCTATAAATATGTTTGCAGCACTGTCATCTCTGTCACATGGAGGCTTAGCTAGACAGCACATGTTGCACATCAGTCATAGCCCTCCGCTTCATTTGCAATGAAGCAATCAGTCAAGATGTCACAGTGAGCATGTGTCAACTGGTGGCAGTGATGGTATAGGCTAGCGGGGGTGCATTCTGAGTTTTCGCTGGATAAATCGTAAATGGCAGCTCCCAGCAGTTTCTGCCAAAACACTTGGCCTCAACAACAAGCCAGTGAATGCATCTATGTGGGCCTCCTTTTCGGATAAGTTGAAACATCCTAGCATTTTAATGTCACATTAACTAGAACTCGGCTGTGAGGATGATTGTGGATTTGTTGCTCTGGACATAGAAACACAGAGAGGGGGGAGAAGGCAAATGGAGATCGCTGGAGTATTAAATATGATTAACCAATCAGATAATCCCTGTAAAGCAACATTTATGTCTGGATGCAATTGCCGTTCCGTACTGAATGTTTAGCCACATAAAAACTGCTCAAAGAGCAGCACAGCATATTCTGATTGCATTACATTCTGCCAGAGCATGTAAGTGCACTTCCAATCTACATTATGCCATTAGCAATTTTCATTATGTTATATTCTTCCATGCAATCTTCTCCATGTAAGTAATAAGTGAGCAATTTGGTCACATCAGCGTAAATGAGTTAGAACCATGATTTGTTTTAACTTCATGCAAACTGAGGCCTGTACTACAAAGTAGAATTTGGAGTCAGTGAAGCAACTTTAGATTTAATCCACACTGACCCTGTCACTGTGATCACTGTGGCTACAAACCTGACCTAAACTAATCTGAAGCAGGTTATGTTTAAGATAAGAGATCAAGAGGTACAAGGCACTGCCTACTGACAAATCAATTAATGGTGAAGTGAGTAAAATTGCTTCACCATTCCTGGAAGAGCCCTGTAGCATCAGTGTATGATGGTAAGAGCATCTAAAGTTTGTTTTTTTTCTAAAGTCTTTGCCTTTCCCTGATAAGTATCAATAAGAAATACATAGATTCTTACTAGTGTTGTGGAATGTCATACTACAGCAGAGATGAAAGACATGAGCTGTCAGCAAGGCATAAGTTATGACTGGAGGCACAGAGAGAATCGTCACTTTTTATACAGGGATTTTATCAAGCACCTTATTGGGTAAGTCACCCTTACAGTTGATGGTGCCCATCTATCTGCTTTGACAAAATGTCCCACGTCCAGTGGAATTTCCCCCCAAATCATATTTTCTGAGAAAGTGTTCCTGCCAGTACATTTCATCCTTGTTATTGCCAAACTAAATATCATGAAAGGTGAATATGTCTAAAAACCAGCTGTTTTCCCAGACAAACTGTCTCCACTGTGGAAACGACCTTGTGAGTGCAGCATAGGGTGAATATGAGTATGTATGGTAATGCTCTGGGTATAAAATATGTTGGATGTAAGCACAATTTATAGAAAAGAATATAAGCAATGAATTACATAAATTATTAGAGAAAAAATTAAAAATTCCTGTAGCGACTGTATTCCTCCTTTTTTTCCTGTTTGCTGCAACTGTAACTATTAATAGAGTAATATGATACCGAATCAGAGGGTTGGGAGATCCCAGCAGTTCTGCTTCTGGTTGTGCTTCTATTAGTTTGTCTTGATAATATTAGTTTAAGGGAGAAGCCTGAATGTGACAGCTCACTGTGTGGCTGCTTCATTTTCTTTTCCCACTTTTGGTTGTTTTCCCAGGACTCCCATATCACTTATTTGTGTGTAATCTTTATAAGTAATTATTAAAAGGTTCTTATATATATATGGTATGTATATGTCATGTATAGCAGGTTCCACTGAGCCATTAATTTGGGGGTGGTATCAATCTTACTTTGTAAAACCAACTAATCGATACTGTAAACTCCACTTCTGTCATCTGATTGTGCTCATAAACTAGATTGGTCAACCCTGGATTTACTTATTGAGTTGATGACCACCTCTTTGTGAGCACTCTCTCTGAGTGCCGATGTTAGATTACATAAACTCAAATAAGACAGATAAAGACATCCTGTTTATGTTGAACTTGCTTACTTCAGATAAGTCTTTGTTTCTAGTGTCTGAAGAGTAATATGTCTAAATGAATCATATAATAGATGTTACAAAATTTTGATGTTACAAAACAATTGTTGAATAGTTGGGCTGGACTGGATATTAGAGCAAAATATGCAGAAAAAGAGAAAAAAAGATGTAAATTTGTCAAGTTGAGGCACATTCTAGTGTGCTGTCGCTCTCTTCCCAGCAGAAGACTAGAGTCTTGGCATTCAGCAGGTCCACTCCACAACCGAAACTGAATCACCGGACCTCTCGCCCTGATCGTGAGACATCACCTGATTCACAGTACTTACCCTCTTACTTCTGCCATTTTCTCACAGACTGATTGAACCCATCTTCCTGCCTCCCTCCAGCTGGTGTCTCCACCACACACCAGATGGCTCAGCTTGCCTGAAAAACATTTACCCTTTCAGTCTGAACGTGACAGAGTCTTTGCCAAGCATTCACATACTTATCACCAGTTTGGAGGTGGCATAGTGGCTGAGTGGTTAGCGCTGTCATTTCACAGAAACAAGGTTCAGCACTTGTTTCTGTGAGGACATTTTTTATCTTTTCCTTGTGTTTGTGCAGGTTCGTTACACCAATAAAAGTTGAAGATCAGATAAAATGTACCAGCGCCTTTGCATGATTGCCCTCAGATCTTTGATCTTTGGTTCTTTGACTTTTGGTCAAAATAGGATGGAAGTTGTGCTGGTCTAACTTATAAGTAACAATGAGAGCACAAGCAGACACAAGGGCACATTTGAGTACGAGATATTTGTTGATTCTGACCGACACAGAGCATGCATCCAGCATCCCCAAACAACCCACATATCCATTGGCAGTCAATGTCTCATTTGTCATATTAAAAGAAAAAAAAATATATTGGTTCAGCTATGGTTCAGCATTGATTGACTGATGCAGGAATCACTCAGCCAGAAAGGACAAACAAGGATTTGTGTGTGTGTTTTTCCCCTTAGTAGCACAAAAATACATTCCACACAAAAAGGGTCAACAGCAGTGGAGTGATGGTACTGCAGTCAAGCAATTTCATTGCATTTTTGTTGGGAATTGATGCATTATTGAATTTGAAAGTGAGCTGCCTAAAATTTTGATCTGAAAATGAATATTTTAAGGATCTCTTAGTTTGTAAAATCACTCATGTAGGCCCTTGTTTAGTTGGAGAGTCAAAATTGCTTCATATAGAGCAAGTCGTATTATGACTTAATCAATACGTGAGAAAAATAAAGTTATATTTGAAGTATATTGAATGTATTAAATCAGAGAGAAGGTGGGGTTTTAAAGGACTAGAGAAAAAGGTAATACTACAAAATATCTGTAATAATTTTTTTATTATGTTGTTGGATCATTCTAGTAGATTGCAGACACTGGAACACATAAGAGCCCAAAGTACCTTAAGGCCTAATCATTCGTCCATAAAATAAAGTAACACAGCAGCTAATGACAATCTAAAGTTACATGGTACACACTGTTGCACAGAAGCAGACACAAAAATGGGGAGGACAGAGAAACATCCAAAAGTGTAAGACCTTTATTTACGCAGGACATGACACTGGCCAGTGGAGGACACATAGGTTAATTGTCTGACCTTCTCTTACTGTCAGGCCAGTGGGTGAAAAAGAGACAATCTACCAAGACCTTATCTGTGTCAGGATGGTAATGTTCAAGTCTCAAGCACTTAATTACATGTGTGAGCAGGCTGAACAAGAAATACATTTAACAACCTTGGCTTAGCCTGCTACTCGAATATCTGCCTCTGCTAAACACAATGTGTACTGGCACTTGTTCCAGTCAGAAAGTAAAACAAAATGACAAGTCACAAATTTCACAACCCTCAAACATTAAGATCTGAGCTATGCTTTTTATATACACTGCTCAAAATAAAATTAAAGGAACACGCTTTAATCAGAGTATAACATCGAGTCAGTTAAACTTCTGGAATACTAATCTGGTCAGATATGTAGCAGAGAGGGTTTAATCAGTTTCAGCTGCTTTGGTGTTAATGAAATCTATTAGGGAGCAGGCGAACATTTTGTCCTCAAAGTTAATGTCCGAACCAACAGATGAGCTCCCGTAGCTCATATTACTGGAAAAAAAAAATCAATGCTGGTTCTGATAGAAAGGTGTCAGAGTACACAGTGCACCACACTTTGTTGTGTATGAGGCTGTATAGCTGAAGAGCAGTCAGGGTCCCCACGCTGACCCCTGTCCACTGCTAAAACCGATTGCCAAAACAATGGTGAGCATCAGAACTGAACCATGAAGCAATGGAAGAAGGTGGTCTGGTCTGATAAATCACTTTTCTTTTACGTCACATGGATAGCTGGGTACGTATGCATCACTTACCTGGGGAACACCTGGCACCAAGATGCACTATGGGAAGAAGGGAAGCTGGCGGAGGCAGTGTGATGCTTCTGCTGGGAAACCTTGGGTCCTGCCATCCATGTGGATGTTCCTTTGACACATCCCACCTACCTAAACATTGTTGCAGATCATGTACACCCTTTTATGGAAACAGCATTCCCTGATGGCTGTGGCCTCTTTCAGCAGGATAATGTTCCCCTCCACAAAACAAAAATGGTTTGATGAGCACATCAGTGAGTTTGAGGTGTTGACTTGGCCTTCAAATCCCCCAGATCTCAATCCAATCGAGCATCTGTGGGATGTTCTGGACAAGCTATGGAGGCCCCACCTCACTGCTTACAGGACTTAAAGGATCTGTTGCTAACATCTTAGTGCCAGAAACCACAGCACACCTTCAAGGGTCTGGTGGAGTCCATGCCTCAATGGGTCAGGGCTGTTTTGGCAGCAAAAGGGGGATCAACACAATATTAGGCATGTGGTCATTATTTTATGTTTGATCGGTGTGTGCATATATATAAACATACATTTCCCAGGTCCTCTTCAAATATGTGATCTGATCCCTCGGAAAAACAAAGTATTCAGTCTAGCATGATGCATGAGAAGAGAAATCAATAAATCTTCCACTTTATGTAGATCATCTGTCAGAAATAGAAATGATAATCACAATCTCTATTTTATACATCGTGAATGTCATTTTTTTTAGTCAAAATCTTTCCAATGTAGATGGCAACCGGAATTTATTTGTGCCACATTATAGTACCACTGTGGTATATCACAGATATTGTATTCCTAAATGTAGTAGCATTGCCATACTGCAAACCATACTGCATGTACATGAGAATGCTAATAATCCAACCCACACATTTCCCTGTACACATGCCACTGTGGTATATGTGCCTTGCTCCTGCAAATTTAAATTCACATGTTTGGCTTGTGTCTATGCTGTCAGTCAATCTTGTGCAGGAACCTCAACACTATTATAACACAAGATGTTTCTGCCAGTTCCCTGCTAGTGTTTTACACAGTACACTTCCATCGAGACCTAACAATTTATAAAGGCATGACAGAGAGACTCCAGCTAGTGTGAGACAGTAGATATGAAGATGATAATAGAAATGTGATAATTAGGGTAACTTAAAGGTACTTTGATATGAGTCGTGTGATCTGACCTTGGTCAGACATCCTGATGCTTGAGACTTGTAATGTGAAGAAGTAAGGGATAGTTGATAAAATAGCTGGCTTTCAGCATTTGCCAGCTCCATTATAATTTGAAGAAATGATGGCTTTTATGTAATACTTTTAGTCCACTTTTATACCGTTTGATTCAAGATAAAAGAGCCTTTCAAATCTTGCATGGATAGATGATAGCAGCACAGTAATAGAGGTTAACACTCTGCTTCTTTCAACAGGTGTAAAAAAAAAAAAAAAAAAAAGTACAAATGCACTGTAACAACTGTTACCTTCAAATTAAATTTACTAATGTCATCTTGTTTATATCCCAGCCAGTATCTAACACCTTTTCTTAAATAAAACCCAGAATTACTGAAAAGTAAATATTTGTCTGCATATTTTTATGTGAGAACGAAGCACGACTGTCCACAGTTTCTGATATAGGGCCTAAATTTGCATTCCAATTTCCTGAAACTCATCAACATGTTTTGTTTATGTTCAAACCATAATTTGAATATATGATTTTAAATTTTGCAGTTTTTTCGAAAGATCAGCATTAAAAACGTACACTTTTACAGACACCGGCAGGGAATTACCCCCCCCCCAAGTGTTACATACATGGTCCACACTGTCTAATATTCCCTATAACAATGCACAGAAGGAGACTGGTGGCCAGTGACCTCTGAGAGCAGATCCCTCTGGATACTGGCCGATGACAGTGAAAACATGGGTCGGAGTTGTATTAATCAGACTCTATAGCCATAATGTGGAAAATCCAGCATCTGTCTGTGCTTTATATAGAAGAGCCTAGGGCATGATAAACCCGCAGTCATTTGAATGGCATAAAAATATGAGGTTGAAATGCAGCACTCTTCCCCTTGTGAATAGATCTCCCTGGCTCCCTTTTGCCTTTCCCTTCCCTTCCCTACATCTCTGCTTAATTTCACTTTCCCTCCAATTTCCTCATTTGCTGTCTCATATACTCTCATGGTCTTTTTGCCTGCAGTTCCTGTCTTTCATCTTCCACTTACAAACCAACTGCCTGGGAAGCTACACCCTAAATCTTTTTTTTTTTTTTTTTTTTAATCCTCCCACTTTTGCATTCACTCGGCCACTTGACTTGTCCCTCTGTCATGTCCTAACTCTCAACAGAGAGTCTGAGGAGTCTCTAGGGATGCTGCATAACTCTCAGAGTGGGTTGGTGAGATGTAGGTAAAGGAATATAAATAAGTGTGTGTTTTCTATTGAATGATTAATACTTTGCAAAGAGCTGAGTTTTTTAAGGTTGAATTTCAAGCTAGACAGGTGGCATCAAAAGACATTTCAATCATAAATGCTAATGAACCCTTTTCTAATACCAAAAAGCAAAAATATTTTAAAGCCATGTTTTATTACATTCACTGCACAACATGCCTGTGCATGAGCTACAAAATCATAGAAAAATTCCACAGCTTGTTGCATAAGTACTAACTGTATAACCTAATATTATTTATTGATTTGTTATTCAGAATGGAGAGACAGCCCCCCAAACCCCCATCAAAGCCTTATCTTCTACTCAAAATTTTTTGAAAAGGACCCAAAAATAAACTATTAGAGCAGGATGTCAAATGAAATTAAAATTACTCACCCAATACATAGGTTAAGAAAGTTTTCTCTGTGGACCGCTGCACATCCATAATAGTGTTTATTTCTATTTTCCTGTTGTTTAGCCTCTTTGGGATCGCACCAAACACTGAAAACACCCTTTACAGAGTGCAGAAATGTTAACATTTAGCATAAAACCCAAAGCTTAGAAAAAATCATAACAGACTAAAACGATCCTTCTTCTTAGACTGAAACACCTGTCAAATATTTTTAGATGAGTCCATTATACACTGCTCAAAAAAATAAAGGAACACTTAAACAACACAATATAACTCCAAGTAAATCAAACTTCTGTGAAATCAAACTGTCCACTTCGGAAGCAACACTGATTGACAATCAATTTCACATGCTGTTGTGCAAATGGAATAGACAACAGGTGGAAATTATTGGCAATTAACAGGACACACTCAATAAAGGAGTGGTTCTGCAGGTGGGGACCACAGACCACTTCTCAGTACCTATGCTTTCTGGCTGATGTTTTGGTCACTTTTGAATGTTGGTGGTGCTTTCACACTCGTGGTAGCATGAGACGGACTCTACAACCCACACAAGTGGCTCAGGTAGTGCAGCTCATCCAGGATGGCACATCAATGCAAGCTGTGGCAAGAAGGTTTGCTGTGTCTGTCAGCGTAGTGTCCAGAGGCTGGAGGCGCTACCAGGAGACAGGCCAGTACACCAGGAGAGGTGGAGGAGGCTGTAGGAGGGCAACAACCCAGCAGCAGGACCACTACCTCTGCCTTTGTGCAAGGAGGAACAGGAGGAACACTGCCAGAGCCCTGCAAAATGACCTCCAGCAGGCCACATATGTGCATGTGTCTGCACAAACGGTTAGAAACCGACTCCGTGAGGATGGTATGAGGGCCCGACATCCACAGATGGAGGTTGTGCTCACAGCCCAACATCGTGCAGGATGCTTGGCATTTGCCAGAGAACACCAGGATTGGCAAGTTCGCCACTGGCGCCCTGTGCTCTTCACAGTTGGAAGCAGGTTCACACTGAGCACATGTGACAGACATGACAGAGTCTGGAGACGCCATGGAGAACGATCTGCTTCCTGCAACATCCTTCTGCACGACCGGTTTGGCAGTGGGTCAGTAATGGTGTGGGGTGGCATTTCTTTGGAGGGCCGCACAGCCCTCCATGTGCTTGCCAGAGGTAGCATGAATGCATTAGGTACCAAGATGAGATCCTCAGACCTCTTGTGAGACCATATGCTGGTGCGGTTGGCCCTGGGTTCCTCTGAATGCAGGAGGATGCTAGACCTCATGTGGCTGGAGTGTGTCAGCAGTTCCTGCAAGATAAAGGCATTGAAGCTATGGACTGGCCCTCCTGTTCCCCAGACCTGAATCCGATTGAGCACATCTGGGACATCATGTCTCGCTCCATCCACCAACGTCACGTTGCACCAAAGACTGTCCAGGAGTTGGTGGATGCTTTAGTCCAGGTCTGGGAGGAGATCCCTCAGGAGACCATCCGCCACCTCATCAGGAGCATGCCCAGGCATTGTAGGGAGGTCATACAGGCACATGGAGGCCACACACAATACTGAGCCTCATTTTGACTTGTTTTAAGGACATTACATCAAAGTTGGATCAGCCTGTAGTGTATTTTTCCACTCCATTTTGTGTGTGATTCCAAATCCAGGTGATTTTGTTGTCAGCACATTCAGATTTGTACATAACAAAGTATTCAATGTTGTCATTGAATACTTTCATTCATTCAGATCTAGGATGTGTTATCTGAGTGTTCCCTTTATTTTTTGAGCAGTGTATATATATATAGCCCCAAAGCAATCTCATTTGGAGTCTTTGGAATGACATTATTCTTACCTTTGACACTGCAATTTCTAACAGAGGTTAAAATACACTTTGCATTAAATGGTTAATCGGTTTGGCAAGCATGGTGGTGGTGTGGTGGTGGTGGTGGGGGGGGTCAGGAACCATTGTCAATAAGCAGCCTTTCTTCCTCTTTGCCTCACCACTTGAAGCTTTAGAAAGTTGGAATGTCCTCACTCTTCATTCTGTCACTTCCTTCTCCTCTGCTAACAGTTGTGACCTTTCATCTTTACCGTACCAATAATTGCAGTGCCTCAGGTACTGAGCTTTAACGGCCAGAGATGGAGAGAGAGGGAGAATGAAAAGAAAGCTAGAATGAGCCAGGGAGACAAGAAATAGCTGTTACCCAAACCCCGAACAGACTACTGCTGCCCCAGCCCCACCTCCTCCTCAATCTTGTCTTTTTTTTTTCCACACTCACTCCTCTCCCCTCATCTTTTCTCATTTCGATTGAAGGCTAATGCTCAGGTGCCACATGTCGCTGCCTCGTGAGCCCCATGAGAGTTCCAATTTGCCCTGTAGCGTCAAAGACTTCTCATTTCACAGTGGAACAAAAAAGGCTACACTCACAAAACAAATGAGGAAAAGGTTAACGTATTCTAAGCACCTTATCTACATTAAACAACGACATGCTGGGCAGCTATAAGACTGAACTTCAACAAGCAGACAACATCCTGGCTCCCCTCGCTTACTTAAATTATGCACTCTGAGAGAACTAATGCAATGACTGTTTTCCCTTGCCAGTGGACCATAGTGAGCCTATTAAAATCACATCGCTTCTAGTCTTCCTCTATAATGTGCCTCTCATTAAAAGCCCATGGCGGCATTAAATGAACAGGCCTGCAGATAATGCTACGAACTCATGGATCTGATGCGGCTTGATTATGATATCAAAAATGGCCCCCTAAACACCATGACCAACTATATCAACAGACAATGAAGGGATTCATCAACCCTATCATACTCAAGCTCATTTCATAGAGCGGCTTCGGGAAAATCATGAGCCAGTCTGGGTCACGCTGCATTCAGCCTCTGCACAATTGCTGTCGTGATTTGAGAAATGACTACAACATTTGGAAGGGAATGATTACTCACTCCAGCATGTGTGGATACTTGCAGTGTACCTTGTGAGCATGAATGTGCAGAACACCGTGGTCCTCACAGCAGTTGGTTGTCAGGTGGGAACACTGCTTTTATTGGCAGTGACCCGTGAGACAAAAGAGCACAGGTTCCCTTTCAGTGTTATACAAAGGGAAAGTGGGAGACTCGAGTTACGTAACGCAGAGTTCAGATGAATGCAGAAAAACAAATGTCACTCAGCTAAAAGGGAAAAGTTGTTTTTGAGATTGGGTTAATTTTATCCATTCGTCTTAGGCCATCCTCTGATATGAAATTAAAGAGCCAACCCTCATCCTGTCATGGTTTTCTTAAACTTAACCAGCGTAATTTGTTAGTGGGATAGAGAATAAAGACATTGTACAGAATAGATGTCACCACACTTTTAATCTCTTCACAATTCAAATCCTGTTTGCAAGTGACTATAAGGAAAGCCTCAGTGAGCAACGTTCATTTATTAATCAGGCCTTTGTACAAACTTGGGGGAAGTAGCAGAGATGTACAGAAGAAAATGACGGTATTTCTTTGGAGGTGCTCTTCAGGTTACGTTGTAAAAATTTGAAAATGACGAACAACATTAGACCTAACAAAATCAGGCCAAGATTAACAGAGTTATGGCATTTTTTATAACAATGTCAGGGCTGCAGCTCCAGCTGGTGTCACATTGCTGCATAATATTTAGGACAAACATCTACAGCACCAGGCATCAATTAAAATGTTAACAATTAGACTAACTGACAAGTACGTCTGGTACCGACTAGTGACAATAGCAGCGATTATTTGTCTAGTTGACTAGTCGCGCACATCCCTAATATATGCATATTCAGTACCAGTCAAATTTTATATATAATTACAACAAATATATTTACTTATTGCCAGAGGTGGGAAGTAACGAAGTACAAATACTTCGTTACTGTACTTAAGTAGATTTTTTAGGTATCTGTACTTTACTTGAGTATTTATTTTTCTGAGTACTTTTTACTTTTACTCCCTACATTTTTACACAAGTATCGGTACTTTCTACTTCTTACATTTTCAAACAGACTCGTTACTTTTTAACACGTCAGGGAGAAGTTTGCATTTCCGGTCAGTGCGCCGTCAGTCATGAAGCGATCTGAGCCTAAATGGAGGAATATTAACATATAAGAGACAATCATACTGGCGTATCCTCCATCACCAGGGCTTATCGGGTACAAAGGGATTAAATACACAAACCCATGTAATTAATGTCTCATTTATAGCGCTATAATCAGGGGTCACAGCGGGCCGGACCGAATCCGTAAGTTATGCTCGCAGGACATAAACAGCTTAGCTAGCGCTACTGAAGAGGAGCGAGCATGAAGGGAGTAACGTGTGGCAGGTAAATGCAACGTTTTTAAATGCTCAACAAATATCAGCAAACACACAAAGTGTGTGCAGTTTGTCACACAGTGTGTCTGCTAGCTAAAAGAAGAGCTGCTGTATTTCAGGGAGAGCAAAGAGAGAGAAGTTCACTCAGAGATGGAGAAAGAGGACAGGAGAGGAAGAAGAGAGGTTAGATTTAAAGGTAAGGACTGGAAAATAAACTGAAGTGTGCTGACTTTGTGTTATTCAAAGATTGGATGAAAATACTGCAGTTTAGTATGTAATAAACAGGTTATCTAGTTGTACTGTATTTACAGTAAAGCTCTGTGTTGGTGCACTTTGTGTTCATGGTCAGAGTTACAGGTTACATCAGTGCAGCAGAGATGAGTTTGAATCAAAGCTGCTGATGCTGAGATTCATTCACTGAATCCAACATTTCTACAGCCTGTATGCTGTCAGTGTAGGGGATGGAGATCAGCTCAGATAGCTGTGAAATACTGGGTTACATCTTTGTGAGTTCAGTTCATCCACACAGAGCAGTAAACCTCAGAGCAGCAGCAGCAGCAGCAGCAGGTCAGCTGATCACAGCCTGCACACCAACATCATTTACTGCAGCTACAATAGAAAGCTGTGATTCTTCTCCCCATGCAGAACCACTACAGCTGATCTTAGTGTTCCTCCAGCTTCTGAATCCCACTGTAACCCCTGAGTATCCTCATGTTGGTGTTTAGGTGGAGACACAGTCACCCTCTACTATGGAGGACACAGAGAATAGAGCTGTGTTTAAATTCCCTTTCACAGTTTGTGATTCAAGCTGAGTACATTCATTAGAATTAAAATTTAGATTGGAATAACGTTTGTGTTCTCATGTATTATTTTATATTATTACAATAATATATAATAAGGTTCAGTTAGCTTTACACAAAAATAGCAGGTAGAAACGTCCTCCAAAGAGCTACTTTTACTTTCTTACTTTGAGTAAATTTCAGAGCCTGTACTTTTTTACTTTTACTTAAGTAAAGAAGTTGAACCAGTACTTCGACTTTTACCAAAGTATTTTTTAACACAAATACTTGTACTTCTACTTAAGTACAGAATGTTAGTACTTTTGCCACCTCTGCTTATTGCCTTGGAGCATCTGCTGACCACAACTGAGTGAATGTCAGTTTTGTAATTTATGACAGAAGGATTGCAGCAAGAGTAAAAGGGAAGATTTACAAGATGGTAATGAGACCTGCTATGATGTATGATTTGGTCACACTGACAAATAGAGAGGAGGCCAAGCTGAAGATGTTTAGATTTTCATTGGGAGAATGGGCACGATTAAAAATGAGTACAAGGCTACAAGGCAAGGCTGAGATGGTTTGGGCATGTGCAGAGTGGGGATAGTGGATATACTGGACAAAGGATGTTAAATACGGAGCTGCCAGGCAGGAGGAAAAGAGGAAGACCACAGAGAAGATTCATGGATGTAGTGAAGGAGGCCATGCAAATCGGTGGCATGACAGAAGAGGATGCTAGGGATGGGATGAGATGAAGGCAAATGATCTACTGTGGTGACTCCTAAAGGGAGCAGCTGAAGGAAGACGATGATTAATCCAGCCATCCATTTTGTTTGTTTTCCTCTGTAACACTTGGAGCTTTTAACTGACTGGTACTGTGTATGTGTGTATGTATGTATGTGTATCTGTATATATGTGTACAATTTTCTATGGTACATTTATCATGTTCAACTTCTGACAGAAAATAAGATTTAAATCACAATTATTATTTTGCTATAGATCAAAATGAATTGATATGAAAAATTCTGATATATTTTAATTAGAACAATAATATTTTTTTCCATATCATCCAGTGCTATGGATGCAAATTTTCAAGTCTAATGCATCCACCATTGTTCCAAAACAATATCAAATCAACAGTGAAAACAATATTAAACTGTCAAATCTGCATTCTTGCCCTTCTTTTATAATACCACCATAACCAAAACACAGATTGGTCCATAAAATAACACGACATAGAAAAGCTCCAGCGATTTTCTAAGACAGAAAGCCTTTAATGGAACCAAAATACTCTTCAGGTAGAAGTTGTCGTTGGTGTTTTCCTTCCTTCTTTTTTCTGGCTCAGGATTAAGATAATTTACCACTGAGCAGAGAATGTGGATTGCCGACGATCCGAGCAGTGGAGAGGGTTAAAATGTTTTGGAGTAATGGGGTATATATCACCCGTGAGGCTTTTGATTAAAACGTGTGAAAATACATCTATGTAGCACATTAAAACGGTTTTCTTTGTACAAACAAGTGTTTTGGGCCATGGCTGAGCTCCTTCACATTTACCCTTCAATGTCATCAGCTATATCCATCTTTAAGAACATATAAATAGTTTTTACATTTCTCACACCATTAGCCCCAATAGCTCTAGAGCAATTCCACCATTAGAAAACATTGCACCTTGTGAATATATGATTTTCCTTGTGGTTTCACTTCATAAGATCCATGAATTTTCACCAAAGCGATCTTGCAGATCAACCCCCTGTTAGCCTAGCTCCACATTTCCCAAATTTAATACTGATACACAGGAGAGTGCACTTACAAAAAGATTTAGCTGAATCTGACTGGTTTGTTTACACACCAGCACATTCAGGAGGTTCTCAGCCTTGTTACAGCCTTTTAAACTGTTTGTGAAAGTATATAAATAATGAGCCTACTCTTTAACTTCTTTGCTTTTCTTTTATTCAAATGAATGTCAAAATATTTTTTGCCATATATGTGCACCCTGTGTCCAAACAGACTTTCCTTCATCATGACAGTCGCTCAAGAATTCATCAATTCACCAGCATGAGGCATTTAACCTAACAGATGCTTTTTCTAAATAACTATTTATCAGCGTAAACCACATCAATCTCCTCTCAATACAGCTATTCTCTGCAATTATCATTACTGTGTGCACATTTGCTAATAATTTATTCAGTAACTTTATGTACAGCTGGGAAATATAAACATCCAGAGCATGGTAATGACCTCATTAGTATTTGCATTCAGAAACCCTGAACAGACGAGTTTTCAACAGAAAACTTGTTCAGTTAAATGGAAAATGGCAGAAATATGACGAGAACACACCCCTGGCATGGAAATGATCTCAAACTGGAGAAAAGAAAAATGTTAATAATGCCAGTATCAGAAACTGCCTCTGGAAAAAGACAATAGACTGATAGACAATACATAAGATCCTAATTAGATAGACTTTATTTCAGCGGCTCACAAAATATGTAGCTTATTCTGCCGGTTCCCCGTTGGCCATTCTCTGGATTCTCCAGCGGCCCTCAGGTCAGAGAAATGTCTGTGATAAAATGTCATGATGAAAACAGAAAAATGCCATTCTTGTTAGTACTGAAATGTGACTTGAAATTTAATTTTTGTTTGCCTTGCACACACTTCCCCAGACAGACAAACACAAAGATCTCTGACCTATTTCAATATTAAAAAGAAATCCTTGTTTATCCGTCTCTGCATCTACACGCAGACACATGCAGGCATATATGTAAACAGATACACTTATGCATGAACACACATACAATACATACACGTACCAGTTAGATTATTAGGAGATAAAATGTTCAGCTTTTTGTCAGCTAAGCCAACAGTAGCAACAGTAAAAAAAAAGCACAGAAACACCACAGAAGGAGAACGCTATATACTCTACAGGCAGTCTGTGTTGGAATGGAGTGAGTTTAGTGACGGGGAATTTATTATGCAGATGTTTTTAAATGACAAGAAGACAGAAACAGGTTAGAGAGAGACATGCTGAAAGTGAAGATGGTGTCTAGAGACTGCAGCTAGCTGGCTAGCAGAGCTTGGGGGATCCGCAGAGCTGAAATACTGTGAGAGTTGTAATGAGATTTCTGAAACATACAGGTTTACATGGCTGAGAAGTAATATAAATGTCAGTGCTTGATCTTAAGGGTATTTTTTGGGGGGGGGGCGGGGTTAAGCTACACTTGAGGGTGATTCTATTGATGAAGGTGTTTCCCTGTCTGCAGGACTTTGATCCATACTAAGTTACTGTATTGAGATGTTTCTTCATGCTCCTCAGAGGATAAAACGGAGTTTTACTCTATGTTAAAATTAGCTTTTCTTGTAAGGGGATAAAGTAATATATAAATATTGGATGGGTTAACATCAATGTCCTTTTTAAACAGTTTATCTAATCCAAAAAAATATATCATTACTGCACTGACACAGAACTTTATATTGTGGTGAGCATACAGTATAAGCACAGGAAGCTACCAGTACCTAGATACTGGAATGCAGCATTAATGTTACTGAAGCATTCTATGCTTTTAAAAATCAAAATGTATCAGCCTAGTATGTTTGATGTATATCTGCCAAGCATTAATATTTTAGCAGCTTGCTAGCAATAATTGCCATATTATTTAGCTCTGTAATCCATGCCTGTCAATACTCCAGTTGTCCAGTTTCTTTTAAAACCATCTCCCTTTTTGCCTTTTCTCCTAAAATCTTCTGTAATTTCTGTGACCCTTAGCATTTATTATAAATAATTGTAATACACATGCCTATACATTTTGTGTATTTATCTAATATTACCAGAGTTGCCAGACATGACCCAGTCTATACAAACAATCCAAACACTATATGCAATTTCAGTGCATCTGTCATGTGACCTTTGAAACCACCACCTGATTCAAGCGGGATGGACGCAGAGCAAATAGATGCTGGATGAATTGGTATACTATCTTAGCTGTTGCTGTTATTGCTTCTCCACGTCTGCTCTCTTTACAGGGAGTTGCAGACTTTGGTGTTGTTGGAAAAATTTTTATGGTTTGAGCTTCCCAAATCAATAACTGATAAGCGAGAGACAGTGAAAAGGTCTTTTCCTGAGACCTCAGTTACACAGGCCTAGAGACTGGTTGGTGAATCCACGGGAACCTCTAGTTGCGCGAGAAAATGTAAATTCCCCAACAGGTTGGCATGGGGCTGTGGGAGTTTGCTGGCTATTGCTGAGTGAAACTGGTCACAAAGGGGGTACTGCACCAAAGCCCTCCTTGTGATTGCTGAAGTTGTACCTTACCACTGCAACCAACACATTTCAAAAGGTGCAATTTTCACTTCTTTCTGCCACACTTTTTCACTACTGCTTGGCGTGTAATTTTGGACATGTTTACATATTCCATGCTACTACTGGTGACTGTGGCAACCAGCTACTGTAGCAACCAAAGCAATCACCAGGATGCAGGAGCGTATACCTCTTTGCAACTAGTTTCATTATAGCTAAAAACTTCCAGCAACCACTCACAACCAAAAGGGAAACACATACACTCCTGATCAAAATCGTAAGACCAGTTAAAAAATTGCAAGAATTTGCATTTTGCGCTATTGGATCTTAAGAAGGTTCTAAGTAGAGCTTCACAATGCTAGCCTCCTGGAAACACTGGCATCAAGCATGCCTAAACAATTGTTTGAAGTGATCAACAAGAATGGTGGAGCTACTCATTACTGAGTCCTTTTTTTGACACTTTGATTTCTGTTTTGAGGGTGTTTTCGGGTTTTTTTTGCGCTATGGTCTTAAACTTTTAAACAGCTGAAAAAATCATGTTTGAGTGTAAATGCAGTTTTCAGAAAATTCCCTGCTCAAAAGTTTTTGTCTCTTGCGCTGATTTCTTCTTTTAGTATTGTGAAGCTCTTCTTAGAACCTTCTTAAGATCCAATAGTACAAAACGCAAATTCTTGCAATTTTTTAACTAGTCTTAAGATTTTGATCACGAGTGTATTTCCCTTGAAACTGGTGGTTGCCAGATGGTTGCCATCAGGTCTTTATGCCTGTGTGACTAAGGTCTAACTGAACTGTTTAATAACATCTTTCATCCCAGTTTCCTGAACAGTTCCAATTTGGTTATACCAGTTTTTAGCTTCCTTCCGAACATAAGTCACAGATTTTGAAAGCTAAATGTTTGTTGACACAGTAGGCCAAAGAATGACTTTAAACTAAGTGGCAACATCAAATACTGCAAGAACTGCAGAAGTACATGCCAAACACTGGTAAATTCTCTCATGAAATATTAAGACAATAATTTGTTTTTTTCACACGTCATTAGAAAATTATCAGCAAAGTTCACTCATTCAGATGAGTGTGCTGGTGGTCATTTCAAAAATAATTCCATAATTAAGTCAATATTAGTCCTTAAAAAAAGGTAGGTTTGGGGGTTTGACCACATGGGCTGGGATGATTAACATGGACGAGGCAGACCTGAGGGGTCATTCAGTGGTGAACTTAAGCTGCACTCACATTGTTTTGATTTGGTTATTTTGTTATGTGTTAGGGGAGCAGGTAACATATTTTCCTCTGTCAAAATGAGCTGTTTGTCAGCAATTTTTAATCCATTTTTAGTTCACTGTAATTATGACTTGTTCTTTGGTTAATTGCGCTGACAGTCCCTCAAGAGATTCTGATGTTTTTTTCTTTTTAGTTAATGTTTTTTTAATGACTTTGAATTAAACACGCTTCATATGAAATTTTAATGTTAAGTTTTATGTGTACAAAGTACTTCATCCACAGGCCATCATAGCTATGAGCTCCCATCATATTTCAAGTATCTTTTCGTGACCTATGTTGCTTCCCATAAATAGGAGGCTCTGGCTCCAACCTGTGAACAATATGAAGTCATTCTCTAGGTTTCAGTTCAGCTCCAATACAAACCCAAAGAGGATGTTGTCGCTTGCTGTACTGTATCCATCATTTGATACAGTCAATGCTTTAAGTGCTCAGTCTTGTTAAATTTTGGCACATATAACCTAAAGACATAGCCAAACGATAACTTGATTGCCATTGCCATGCTTCCAGTCTTTCAGATTGTTTTACATGTTCTCTTGAATGCAGGAATTTTGTACATGTTTACACATTCCCATCTTATTGAATATATATGTGTGTGTGTGTGTGTGTGTGTGTGTGTGTGTGTGTGTGTGTGTGTGTGTGTGTGTGTGTGTGTGTGTGTGTGTGTGTGTGTGTGTAATATGTAGAAAAGACAAAATAAATGTGTTAATTTGCCTCCTCACAGTGACTGAAGCCTTTAAATCAATGTTCTTCCACATCACAAAGCTTAACTGATGCACTGTCCAGACAAGTAAGTAGTATTTTTTTTCTGGAAAATGTTTACGTGTGGTTTCTGTCTAATAGTTGTAGGGTGAAGAAATCCTTGCCCCCTTAAAACATCAAGCCTCTTAGATGACAGCATGCTACAAAATGTGCATTTTTGCCAGGCCAAATTGTAGCAATCAAAGCTTCTTTCATGGATTTGCTTCTCAAACGTATGTCTGTCACAGCTTTGCTGACACTGATGCACTTTTCATGGAGTGTCATTTGTGAGTTTTTATTCTTGATTAAATCACTATTTCTTCAGAGTGGGGAAAAACAAGTCATTTGCATAATCTCACCCCTCCAAAACACATATTACTTCCCAGTGGCTTGTCTGGCCTGAGTGGTGATAAATAGGAGAAAATTAGGCAGATATGTAGCTAAAAATCCCTCACACATCTTAAGCATATCAGACAGATGGGAATATTTTCATTTGATTGATTGATGATTTAATGCTTGGTAGATAGTTGTGGAGGTGGGTTAAACCAGTATCCACAACTCACAGCAGGAATTCAAACTATTTAATAACTGAAATTCATGTTATTCCCTTCTAGACTTATGCAAATATAACAAAACAATTTCATAAACACAGAAAGAGCAACGGACAAGCATATGCAGTATTCCATGGAGTGTGTATGCCCACATTATATGTAAAATTTCCGGAGTGTATGTGTGCTGCCTATTTCCTCCTTAAGCCATAATCTTCATGTTTTTTATTTAACCAGAAAATACTCAGCGTCAGTAATTAATAAAAGTGAAGCAATAACCTCCACTTCTGTCCAAGGACTTATTGAATATTTATGGTGGGGCCAGTTTTACTGACTGCTACAGAGCCACCAGTGTTGATGCCAAATTCATAGGCTTAAATGCATAGATCAAAAATCTCCAAGGCAAGGCGCCTTCAGCAACTCACAGCATGCAATTAGCAAAGAATAACAATGCCATGTGGCGTGTAATTAGCAACGGGGATCAACCTCTTCCCCACTTATTACGGCAACCTGACCTCACCGAGTACCAAGAAAGTCAATTTAGGGATGAAAAGGCAGCAGTATCGCCAGAAAAGCTGTTCAGATTTTAAAAAGCCTTCTGACCTCAAGAGGCCCTGACCAATGGAACTGCTAATAAAGTCAACTTGTGAAAAAAGTGCCTGCCATTTCCCTGGCTAATAATATGTTTGTGTAGAGAGGCATTTGTCTAATGAAGCAGTTTTAATTGCGCCTTTCCTTATTGTTTGCTCTCCAATTAAATCCACTTTCGCTAATCCTAAAGAACCTTCGCCATATTTCCCCAGATAAAACGCAGCTGTTGCTTAATGCTAGTTTTCACATTAACCTCTTGTGCCCCAGTCCTCAGTGGTACTGTCTCCCTTCACCAAACTTGATGCTTATATTCACCTTTATAGAAGATAACATTTATGCCAGCAATGAACTGCCAGAGTCCAGATTCAGCATATAACTGCAAAGATCCACACTAGCCATCACCCATCTCATATACTGTAGTATCAAGTGTATATTGCTCTTAGGATCATGATGATGATGAATGTTGGCAGCAGAGTCACAGTGAGTGTAACTCTCATTCTCCCTGCAAGACATACACCATAAAAAGATGATGAGAAATTTAGCTGCCACAACCTGGCAACATGCTGAAAGGGAGAAATCTGGTGTGGCTGAAGTGTTTTTTTTTTTTTGTTTTTTTTTATTTAGTTTAAATTCTATCTTGTTTTTACAAAATCCACATGAAAGCAACATTAGACTGGTTTAGCCAAACCAGTAGTTAAACTCAGCTCCCTTGCATGAGAGCATGAAGTTAATCCACATGTAGATGAGCAACTGCAGACAAGCAGATTTCTATATTGGGATACTGATATCACACTACACGCTTTTGCACCATGATTCTGTATGTTACTCAGGAAATATACATTTTTTTTTACATTTCAAATTTACATATTTTCCTTTCACTCAACATGAAACGGCCTCAACTTTACGTTAACTCCGACTGAATAACTTGTGTTTTTTCTCTACACGATGCGGTGAGAGTGAGTTGACTTGTGCAGGTCACATGCCTGCAACTGCAACTAAGCTGTCAAAAAAAAAAAAAGTCTAAAAGAATTTATGTGCTTTTTATGTGTAGATACATGACATATGGAAATGTGGTGTTTGCAGCCCAAAGTTTACATGTTGTCTTACTCATAACATGTAGTCTTTAATAAATTATTACCTCACAAATCAACCTGTATCACCACCTTTTCTTGTTTTCTGTCTTTTTGTGCATTTTGCCTGAAGGCAAAAGAAAAAAAAGAAATGGAAATTCACAAATGATGGCGCCCTCAAATGCACTTATATAAATCAATGCAAACAGATACACAGAGGTGTTCATGCAAATGTAACAAAATCTCAGAAATATCAGCAGGAAGTTGGTTGACAGCACTTAGTATGTGTTAGATATTATAGCACTTTTTAGAAATTATTATTGAATAGGTGAGTGCAGTGGCAAGCAGGGCTCAGTTCATGTCCAGACTGGCTTCTTAATTGAAAAGCTGGGTACCCCACGTTGCTCACCCCACACGCGCTGGCAGCAGCACGGACACAGTGACACTGTTATTCTCTAGACACACAAACCTACGTAGACACACGCAGCCGTATCAGTCATAATTAAACTGCTTCCCTGACAGGGCTTCTGAGATTAAAAAGTCTAGGGGAATGAATTTTGCCATCACCTTCAGCAAAGGGCAGTTTTCAGACATGGGAGACAGAGACAGAACTCCTCTGTCAGATCCTTCCAGCTGCAGCCAACCAGGGGATTAGACGGCTAATGTTAATAGGGTAAAGGCATCCTGCAGAGTCACCAGGAGCCAATATCCTCCCTCCACTGTCTTGAAAAACCTGATAACCATACAAAGATGCATGAGAGGTCCACCTTTGATGATTGCATGACTGTCTGTCAGGCTGGGAATAGTGGGACTCACACTGGCATCCAAGGACTGGCACAGACCAAGGCTGAGAGAATCATGGTTTCACTGGAAATGAAATGTACAAGGAACTGAATATGATTAAATAGATACTGTTTTCTGTAAAATAATTTTGGAATACACGATTATATATATTTGGAATATGTAATATCCCTTGTGATGTTTGGGTAATGTTTGGGTGAATATATAAGCTGCTGACATTTGGTGTAAGTACTATATTATTATATTATGTAAGTAATATATTACTATAGTAAAATATTACACTGTGCAGTAATAGAAGAGTACTGGTAATCCTGCTGGGTCTAATGTTAATATCATATTTATCCTTTGTGAAAAGTTTGCTACTAGATGTAAGATGATTGTCATTCATGATTCATAAGATAATGTACCCCCCCCCCCCCCTTTTTTTTTTCCTTAAATATTTTAAGTCTAATCTCATTACTGGTGCCATATTGTATTTTGCTGTAAAACATGAATTATGAGAATTGAGGGAACTCAACATGTGCCATTGTTATGAGACAATAAGCCTCATGTCAACTGTGTGTGGTCAGATTGTTTTGGCTTCTCAGGATTTGATGGACAGCCCTGCGACAAATTGGCAGCTTGTTCAGGGTGTTCCCCGCTTCTCGCCCTGTGATAGCTGGGATAGGCTCCAGCTCCCCATGGCCCTAAATTGGATAAGTGGAAGAAACTGGATGGATTTAAGAGATGTCATGAGGCATCCCAGAGTAGGTTAAAATAATAATAATTTTTAAAAAAGAAATGATTTACCGTCCTGTACGTTGACCGTATTTGTTTTTGACCCAAACCAACAACGCTACACACCACACGGGATCCTGTAGTCAGGATGACTTTGTGCAGTCTGAACCTGCCATCAGAGCATACATCAACAACCACATTAAATTTCTATGACAGCTGTGCACTTCTGAACTGCTCAGCGATTTGAAAGTCGAGCATTGAACATGACCTCAGAAATGACACTCATTCTTTGCATGAGAAATTAAGAATAAGACCTTTGTGACTGAAGTATGTGACAGGGCAACACTTTTCTTGTGCAGTAATGGCCATGCCTTTTTGAAAATTGTTTTATGGTGATAGATGGTGATATTTTACTCCAGGCTAAAATAGTTTGTCATGATAAATTTAATTTCCCTCTGGCCCAAAATTGTTTGAAATTCACCCTGGTTTTGCTGCCTTTTCACCACTGGCTAAGCACAACACAGTGCGATAGCCTTGGCTAGAGAGGGACTCAAATTATATTGATTGCTTCACTGCCACATGACTCATTTAGCAGGAGAAATTTGGTTCTCAGCTTTCCAATACCCTACCAAACCCTGGAGCACATATACTGAATGTGTTTCAGCCTATTAAATAATATACTATAATAACAGTAATAACAAAGACCTATATTATTAAGGCAGTAACAGCATACACAGAAGAGCATTTCACATATATTCTGAGACTTTAAGTTGATTGGGTTCTGTGAATGATCTGTCTCTGCTCAAAATAATTTGCAGTTACTCCCGCAGCAGATCTGTTGCACTCTAGCTGACAGCTGATGTCTGCATCTTCATTAAATCAAGTTATAATGACTAAAATCAACCAACCGCGCATTACTCATTAGGCCATAAGACACTTAAAATGTTTTGTCAACAGCGCTAAACAAATGAAATTTACATTTCATTAGCAGTGAATGCTAAAATCTCAAACATTCCACAGCCATCTCCACAGAGAAAAATCAAAACAAGCTTGATTGAATCAAATTATATAGTGGAATATCTCCTGTGTATGGAACAGTTTCGCTGAAGAGCATTTATGTTTTTCAATCTGCTAAATAGATAAGCTACTCCACACGACTCAGCCTAATTGATCTTTATTGTTGATTTGATTAAGTCTCTTTCAGGAAGTCGGCGGAGAAAGATTCGTACTCTGATGATTGTCATGTAGCAGCACAGCGTGACAAAACTAAAAATAATGCAGCAAGGCCATTTTATTGTCTTTTCTCATTAGTTGCTCTCAGGCCTGCTGACAAAGTCTGACACGTTCTCATTTTACAAGACTGTGCAGAATTTTGTGTGATGAAATCTAACTAGAGCAATCACCACACACCCCTCGGCTGTGACTGTTCTGAAAGACCAATAAACCCAAATGACAAGATGCCAGCCAAACCTTTTTGCTGAAACTCTTCTGCAATAACAGACTAAAAGAACTTTAAGGAAATCAATATAAAGTGCTTGTACTTGATTAGAGCCTTGACCTCTTCTTTCAGAGTTCACGCAGACAAGAGCAGAAGCTCTGTGTGGAAGGTCAGCAGCATAATTCAGAGTCTTGCCGGTTTTCTGGGAGACGGCACCACTTACATAGCTGAATATCCATACAAATAAAAGCCCACAGGGCCCACAGCTGTGCGCATCATCGAAAGATATATAGAAAGAAGGTGGAGAATGAAAACGCATGAAAGCTCATGTGTATGGTGAAGTGGCTTTCAAGCCGAGTTAGTTCAATCAGGCAAGTGATACACGCAGTCAGAGGTCATCAAAGTACATGACAACAAAGATAACAGGAAAACTTTCCCACTGATGTTTAACAGAGATGAGTTTCCCATACTGCTTGGTATGCTGCAGGGTTTGCATTGTGAGAACTGCCTATCAAACTTCCAGAAAGACCATTTAAATTACTCCAAACTTGGACCTGAGTGAGAATCACTTTATTACTTTGAGCTGAAAGGAAATTCGCTGCCCTCGAGCTTAATGAGAATGAAACCGTACTAGAGGAGTCAGAAGAGCCATTCCCATTCCCCCAAGTGACAAGTGACATAACCTGGAGATTGAGAAAATGAATTAGTACATGCCCATCATGTGTCGTAACATCAGGGTTTTTTTCCCCTGTTATGTGGTATCCTATATGCCTCTTTGATGGTTCAAATGAGAGGATATTAAAGTTGTCATACATGTTATACAATATCAAGCCGTACAATCAGCGTATTAGCCTTTTTCTAAGCACATATTTCTTTAATGAAATTTTTTTACAACCATAATACATTCTCAGTATCTCATATTGTCTGTATTGTCTGTACAATCTGTACAAAAATGTGGCTGCTATACACTAAATTAATTTTTATACATTTTGACTGAGTAAATCATTACCATCTATACTTATGCCAGTTTTATTACTTTGTAACATCTTTAAATCACTTTAATTGTTGAATTTGTCATAAATTGTCATAAATTTAAAAAGGCTTACATTTATATCTTGGTGTTCCCAATGTTCTTAGAAAGACTGCGTACAACTATTATATTTGTTCTGTATTTAGTTATACACTTTATAATTCATTCTTGAAAGAAATTTTATGTATATTTGGTGCTTTGTGAATTTCATTTCATTAACTAATGTGCAGTAATTTCAATGCAGAAAAAAAAATCAAGCAAGTTTTACATTAATTGCTACTTTCCATCATCCTGCAACCTATCCATGTTCCTTTAGTATCTAAACCCTGTTCAGCATTCCCTGTGTAAAGTGAGGATTTGTCTTGAATCATCTGTGTCACCCAGTGGTTCTGATAGGCTGGAACGCCCAGTGTGCCATTTCTCAAAAAAGTCCGTCATCAGAAAGTTGTTTTTTCAGTCCTTTAACATCATCAATCAGCATGTTAAAGGGAAAGACAGTGTGCTGGCAGACACACACCCTCCCGCGGGTTTTTGCAGTGTTGAATTATGGTTATGTTTCCCCTATGATTCAACACTTGGATGGAGGCATTATGCACCACCTCAGGATGATGGTCCAGCTATCGTCTTGTTTTATTGTCACTCTCATTAACCTTCTCTCTCACTGCTCTGATTTATTCTTAGTGCTGATTGGTTGCTGATGGAATGCTGCACGAATGTAAACCCGGAGAAGGCGGAGCGTGGGGGTTTGGCAACTGGCGTCTTGGTCCTTCCCTCCTCCTACTTGATTTCCATCAGCACCAGCTTCATCTTACTGTTGCTTCTACAGCTTTGTTAATTGAGTATAGGTTGAGAGGGAGTTACCGGCACTGCTGTTTCCAGTTTGGGTTTCTATTAGTTTAGTTTATCAGAAGTGATTTAAGGGAGAAGCCCGAATCTGATGGCCCATTGTTTGGTTGGTGCACGGTCTTCTTCCTCTTTTATTTGTTTTAGCCGGAGCTCCCATCTCTTTTGTGTTTCTGGTCATCTTTTGTGAGTAACTATTTTTCCCTTATTAAAAGGTTGTTGCAGGGCAGCAGCGCTGTGGCATCTCATATGTTGAGTTCCTTTGAGCCATTAATTTAGGGATCATAACAAGTGTCTTAACCCTATTTAGCATTCCCTGTGTAAAGTGAGGATTTGCCTTGAATCGTCTGTATCACCCAGTGTCTGTGAAGCTGGGTGGTGCTTAGTGTGACTCTGGACTTACTTAATCAGAACAGAAACCCCTCAGGTAACTTTGTTCTTAAACACCTCATGCTAATCATGTCATTAATGTTCTTTGCTTTAGATTACATCAAAGGCTCACTCTCTTTTTTTTTATGGTGTAATTGGTACATAAAGAGCATGCGAGAAATGTAATTTTAGGAGTGTTGCCTGCCCTATCATCATTTATCAAACACTCTTGCAGTCATACATATTCACTATGGCAGATGACGTTCTTGCATTCTAAATATTCAGTGATGAGAATTAGTGTAAAAAGCATTACACCATGAAGTCAGACATATTCTGTACAATGTCATTCAACATGTAATTAATTAGTTACTATACCACATGCAGACTGTACTGTGAGGGTGTGGTTTCTAAAAACATTATATTATTTCTTTTATGAAAAATGTTGCATTTTCATTAAAAAAAAAAAAAAAAAAAAAAAACAAAACTTTAATTTTGGCTCTCTGTATTTGCCTATTTTTCCTTTGACATCAGCTATTAGGAGATGGATACCTAAAAGTAGAACAGTGTGCATTTTACTTCAACATGATGACATTGCTCCTTGTGGTAAGCAAAGGCAATAAGAAATGAGTTTGTGCATTTATTTTGCAACACGTATCCATTTAAATCTCAAGAATAGAGCCTTTGTGGGGCCTGTTTCACAGAAATTAAGCTTCACTAACTGTTGCCTCAAACATTCAAGTACGGAGGAACTTAATTATGTGTTTAGAAATTATGCAGTTACATTTTTGAGATCACATCTCTTCTTTGCAATCTAGTCTGAGTTCAGTCCTTGGCTTTCAGGCATTATTCGCCAGACTGATTATATTGGAGTCGTAACGGCATAAACCTCTCATCAAGTGAGCACGCACAGTTCAACCTTTTGCTTAAAGACTTTCAGCTCATCATTGTTTTTTATTTATTTGTAATCACATTCATGAATTTCTGTGCCACTCCTACTGTCCATTTACGATCTGTACTCATAAAAGTCTAGTTGACTGCAGAATCCAAGTGGATGATGCTTTGCTTTTCTGACACAACAAAATAAGGGCTCACAAAGAAATGAAAATGTACACTGTACCAAAGTGCAGCCTCTATTTATTTTTAGAAATTCTCTTAATTTTAACTATGCCAAGTGACTTACTATATGCTGACTCTAGTAGTTTCACTTGTAAACAACACTGTATAACAAACATTTTTTTTTTTTTTTTGTTATTTAAAAACTTTAATCAAATAGTCCACATTGCCCACAGGCCTAACTCACCCTGTCCATCTCCCATTGAACTGCCAGCTGTGCATACTATGGCATAACCCTTTGCCATGTGACCTAGCCTTAAAACCAACAGACCATGTATAGGTCATCCTGCCCTCTGAGTTGTTACTGTTATTTCATGACTGTCAGTGAAGCTGATGCCAAGAGCAGTCACATTTTCTTTTTTTGTTTGTTATTTTTTGTGCTAGCAAAATAAATAAATAAATACAGACATACATGCATGTTCGCCCACTATCTGATTCAGGGTTGTGAGGAAAAAAATAACTAACTAAATAAATAAGACATACACACATATATGCTTTATTTGTCTGTCTTCATCTTTTTAATCTTGCTCTCACAATGCACTTGAAACTGTGCTTCACATGGTGACAGAAGAGCTGATGCAGGGGCATGTACACCACAGCAAGGGGAAAAGGAGAGGTGAGAAGGTGAGGGGGTGTGGGGCGGTTGTGACAAACCCAGTCAGTTCATGCTCGCAATGCATCTGTGCCTCATTCCGCAGGGAGGTGAGGCAGATAGTCTGACTCCCTTGCTCGTCTATAACCCTCAGGCCAAAGTGTGACACGAGCAGTCTCAGATGGGAGTGCATGTCAAGTGTGCAACGGAATACGTAAGGTGCCAACAAAGATGTAAGTCCCCTCAAGCATAACTAGGAAGTCTGTGAGGCGCATGTGAGGAAGCATGTTCTATTGATAAAGCGACTTGGACCAGGCTGTTATTTAAAGCAATGTCCTCCATAAACCTTAACCCATTCAGTCACACAATCATATATTATTAGAGCCCCCAACTAAAACGCTGATTCTGCGTGACGTGATCTCTGCGAGCGTGGTACTGGGAACAGAAGCCCACGGATTCCTCGGGGACTAATGGCAGCTACATTTTGCATCAAAACCATATGGGGCTAAATAAATAAATAGGCCAACAACTGTAGTTAAAGCGTTTAGTAAATTATTGTGAATTCAGACATGCAATAAAAAAACCAAACAAAAAATACCATGCAACTCCTATCTCCTATGGGTCTAAATGCAAAAGTACTTAAAATGGCACAGAATTAAATGAATCTGCTCCATTGTTAAAATCCATCCATCCAAACCGCCAAACTTCAGAGTTAATGGGTTAAAAAAACACATACTATGTTACCAACAGTAAGGTTAACAGTGATGAATTTTCTCTATCACAATGCTAAGAATGTTTGTATTGAGAATGTGTACTTCACTCCAGGGTGGTAACTGCTGCCAATTTCAACATGACCTCGGTTTGGCATCATATGGGAACTCTATGAGCACTGGAATAGTTTGTAGCTACTGCAAATGGAATTCTGTTGGGATATGGATGAGCACCGCCCTCTGAGGCTATAGTTATTTAACAGAGAAAGTTGTCCCATCCCATGCTGTGGCTTTGTAAGTCACTGAATTTGAATTTCATTTCCTTCAGTGTCATAAGGGGCACTGAGTCTATCTGTTGATTAAAACCTAATTTAAATCCAGCAAAAAACCAGGAAAAAGCCTCAGTGAGTGGTTATAATGGAAAAATATATAATATACAAGTCCAGGTGATGTTATTTTACTAGTTGGTGTTCTAAAAAGGTTAAAAAAAATGAGGAAGCAGTTGAGCATTGTGAGCCATCAAACCTTTAGACAGGTGTGAAGATCAATAGTTTTAGATGCCAATAATAAATCATCCATTATCAATGAAACCCACCTAAAGGACGTCTTGACAACAATTTTTGGAATAATTATTGTCATGAAATTGTCTGCGTTCCGAGCTGCGTGTCATTTCTTTCACAAAACCAATTTCACAGATCTAAAAATAACTTGTGCCGAAAGTCTGAATAAAGAGTCTAAAACACTTTTGAGAAACTTCACTGCGTGCACACGGCTGTCTCAAGAGAACACTTAACCCTGTTTAACAAGAGGGGGAAAAAAAAAGAACTGGAAAAAACATTTTCTGCCTCTTCCTGTCAGAAGATTATTTGGAGGATCTAAATTCTGTCTTGGTTAGGATTTTTGTTTCGATGAAGCAGTATTACCTTCATGGTTAAAAATGACGCTGTTCTCAAACCTTGTAGGATGATTAATTAGTTCATTCAGGCACTTGCACGCTCAGAGCACCCATCATACTGAAGTGGTGTGTGTCCTATCAGAAAGTGGAACACTGTGTTCTGACAGGAGGCAAATCTAATTTGACTTTAATTTTGATCTTTAAAGCTGGTCATCCACACTGTAATTTATAGGGGACATAATTAGATTTGTGCCTTTTGAGAGCATAATCACTTACTGTCATGAGAACAGTGACTGTAAAAGCAACAACGCAGGACTGCAGACTACTGACAATATGCTTTTTGTATCAACTATTAGGCCAATATTAATTCTTTATTAATCTTTTCAAAGCTAATATTGACAGACATGGCGAGTGGGTGTTATACTGCGTTGTCTTACAGCGTCACTCTGCTGAACTGTGGCCAGAAAAACAAATGTCAGACTGCTTTTCAGAATTTTAAGCATCTCGTGACAGCTGCATCATCGCCAACTATAATTTTTAATATAAATTCTTTCATCTCAATAAGTTACAAGTGTCACCGGTTTTGTTACTTTGTTCCTTGTCACTGCTGTTCTCCAGCAGGACTGCCTCTGTGTCCAGACCATTCACTGTCCCTCTAGTTGTGACGGTGCATATCTGGCTGCCCAGATATCCAGTCCTCTTCTCCTAGGAGTATTTTTTAAATTTTGAGATGTTGAACTTTAGAATCAAAGAATTGAATTGGTTAAAATAAATGTTTCTTATATAACCAAATAAGAAAATGCATTTCATTTCAATCTCACTTGTCAAATGCTGATCACGTTTTCTGTTTTCTTTCAGTTGCCATGATTTTTTTTGTGTGTGTGTGTGTGTCTTCTTTGTTTGCCAGTTTGTGGTTAGGATCTGTCGTGGTTTCCTGTCGCTGTCAGTTAAGAGATGTGCTGCCAATTCATAATCTCTATTTGGGATCAGATATCATTCTAATCAGCTTAACTTTCCAGTGTTTCAGATAGGTTTCTTCGCATTGTGGTATAATTTGGTTTACTCTGAGTGGTGTCTGGAAAGCGACGCTGTTGCAAGACGGGTGAGAGTGCATTTGAGAGGGGGCAGTTATAGTCTCAGCACTGGCAGACATACTGTAGGGGAATCTTTTCTGGGCTCATTTCTTGGATTTGAAGGATTTTGGAATGGAGAATGTGTTGAGGGCTGAATTTAATGTGACAAAAATGTTTAGTGGTCTCCTTGAATGTTAATTATCACTGTGTGTATGTGCATAATTTATTTGCTGGTGTTTTTCTGTGTACTCATGGCTGAGTGGACCAAGGAACAAAATAACAAAAACTGAAATTTACAAAACATTTTTGTTAATGGAAATCAATAAAAATGATAATTAAAAGGAAAATAAAATAACTATATTGTGGGTTTACAAAATGAACTAAACCGAACTGAAATTATAGATAAAATGCCCTTCGCTTTCGTGTTTATCAGTTTATTTAAAAGCCTTGTGGATTGATATGAAATCGCTTTTTCTGCTCTAGCAGTTTTGGCTGGGAGTGCACTCTGTGTGTGTGTGTGTGTGTGTGTGTGTGTGTGTCTGCTCACCGTGCCAGTCTGCAAAATAATGGCAACAGTAAAAGTTGGGAGAAAACGCCCAAGTTCCACATGGGATTTCTTTGAGTACAGTAGCGAGACAGACAGAAGCGAGTGTCTAGTTGTGGATGATGGCGAAATGTGTGGAACCCTTCTTGAGGGGAAAACCACCAACCTCAAAGCCCTCCTGAGATGCAAGTGGCTTTGGAAACCACTCTGAAACTACTCAGTAACCTACGATGTAATGTAACGTGCACCTCTCGAGAAATGTAACTACACGTCGGGTCCATGCAGCCTGGAATGGTTGTGATTGGTCTGTTCACCACTGCTGAGTCCTCTCGTGCATTTCCGACCAGGTTTTGAATTTATCCGTGAGAGAAAAACAATCACGAAAAGTAATCAAAACATCAATATAAGGACTCACAAATTCCTAGAGGGAGATTGCTCAAACTATCGGAATGGAAAAAAACAACAATTAGCAAGATTAGCAAGACAATTATGTCTACAGCTGAAAAAAACCCCCCAAAAAACTGACCACACAGACGGAGGACCCAGGAGGGAAAAAAGTCCCAGCATTTATTGTTTCTATTGGGCGTGCCACAGGTTAAACACTGGGACAAGACCACAAGGTAATCAACACACACAATACATATTGGCCACTGGCATATTGGGAGACTGGGATGTTCACACCACTGTGTGACACACACAAATACAAACACACAATCTTGAAAAGCTGTATTTGAACTTTGATTCCTTCACATGCTCAGAGTTCAGTTTGTTCTTGTTCATAATGTTTTGCTGTGTTAAACACCACATGGAGCTAGTGTTAATCTCCTGCACTGAAGTTGTATCTACATCTGGTGCTGGGCAGTCCAATTTATTCCTAATTTATGTTTGAGATAAATGTTTTTATTAATATTTTTGAGATGCATATTTTGAGATAAGAGTTTATTTGGAGTTTAAGTTTATTGGATTTTTCTCTATGTTGCTCCCTGCTGATGTCTCATGATGTTCATCCATCCATCCATTCACTTCCGCTTATCCTGTTCAGGGTCGCGGGGGGGCTGGAGCCTATCCCAGCTGACATAGGGCGCTTGAGGCAGGGTACACCCTGTACAGGTCACCAGCCTGTCGCAGGGCCAACACAGAGAGACAGACAACCATCCACACTCACCTTCACACCTATGGGCAATTTAGAGTGGCTGATTAACCTAACCCCAGTGAGTGCATGTCTTTGGACTGTGGGAGGAAACCGGAGTACCAGGAGGAAGCCCACGCAGACACGGGGAGAACATGTAAACTCCACACGGAGAGAAAGAGGCCCAGGCCAAGGTGGAATCGAAGATGGTACCTCCCAGATGGTTTTCTAACTAAAAATTTTTTTTTTCTTCATATTTACTGCCAGGGCCCAGTTCTGACAGTATTTTTCTACTGTGTCTAGCTGTTGCTGTAGTCCCTGTGCAATAGGAGACTGTAGAATAAGGTCATCATTATAAAACAGAGATTTCAAGAGCAGTGCCTTGATTCAGCTGAAGTTCCTTTATATACATATCAAATAAAGTTGGACTTTAATTGCTTATCTCTGGTTGAAGAAATCAGTTGGTTTCAACAATTTTCCAAATACAATGATGTAATCAGATCATGTCTCTGAGGGCTGTTCACACACTAAACTTCAGTGAATCATTACAAGGGCTTTATGCTAACAAAACCCATTCATCTTTTCAATTCAGGGTCGTGGTGGGGGTACTCTCACATTAACACCTATGGGCAATTTAGAACCACCAGTTAACCTCACCCTACTAAGTGCATGGCTTTGGACTGTGGGAGTACACTGAGAGAACCCACGCAGATACGGGGATGGTGAATTTGAACGTAGGACCGTCTCGCTGTGAGGCTACAGCGCTAACCGCAGCGTCGCCGTGCTGCCCGCTAACAAAACCCTTTATGATTATAGTCAAACACAATTTTAGTGAGACTTTCAACCTGCAATATCTAGGATGACTCCTTGTGATTGCAAAACTCTGAGCAACCCTCTGTGTACCGTCTTGACAACCTAAATCAAAGTTCGCTGCTCTGCCAACAAGCTGCAGTATATCCACTGAGAATGTTATAGGTACTGGTACTGTAGCCTGTGGCTATACTTGCAGTCCATATATTGATAGAACAGTCTTCCTCTATATTTCAGCAGACTTTGACAGACTTGGAGCCAAGTTATCATATTTGGATTGTATTTTTTGAAGTGCAACTGGAATAATATTTCAATAAAAAATGAGTGTCATACAGTTATTTTTCAGACTTTAGTAAAAAAAATTAAATACCTGCATTTTTTTTATTCATTGCAAAGGACTGAATAAAGCTAAGCATGGTCAACCTGATTAGCAGTGAACCTGACCTTCTGCTCAACTATGTGCTGCAGCAACGCAGGCCGACAGGAGCTACTAAAGTGTTACCGTGAAAATTAATGTGAAATGGTCTTAATCAGAAATGGGTTAATCAGTTCTTGCATAATCTAGAGCTGCGTTAGCAAGATGAAATATGGCTTCTTGTACTCTATATTATCTAAAGAAGGTGGAGTTTGAGCTTTGGTTAATTACAATTCTACACTTTTGATAATTCCTGACTGTTGTTTGCTGATTTCAAATATATACATGTTCATCGTTGTTGGGTTTCCAGCCTGACTTCTGTGAATTGTGCAGGCGTATAAATGCACTCTGGCCTCCTCCCTCCAGGATCAGCAACATAGGTCACTTTGATCTCCTCGCCCCTGTCTTTCAAGGTTCCTGCCTTTTGTCAAATGTTTCTTATCAGAAAGATTAAGGCTGTTGGAGGGAAAGAAAGAAAACCATGTGCATTACTGCTTGGACAGCAAATTTCTGGCTAATCCCCTGAACCCCTGCCGATAGCGAGGCTACTAGTACATCATTACTCTTTCATGTGTTGGGCAAGCGGCTGGGTTGTCATCACTGACAGAGAAAGTGTCAAAGTGGATGTTTACATCAATAATTAAAACTGAGGGCTCAGTGAGTCATAACAGCAGAGGTTGGGCTGATGTTACACTTTAATATTTTCTTACAGTTTGTCCCTGGGCTGTCCATTACAACACATTTCCCAAAGAGCTGGATTGTTGATGTCCTGAAGCCTGTGATACCAAATCTAATAGTTAAATGATATTCTGGCCCCTTATTTTAGATTCTAGAAACAGAGAGAAAAAGAAACTGAAGACTGTGTTTAAAAGACTGACAGTGATCTCAGATTTGAAGTTGCACATTTGGCTTTAGGCCAGCTTGTGTTAAGCTGTACCTGAACATATCTGAAAAAGAGGGTGGACATAGGAAAGTGTTTGGGCTAATTGGCTTGGTTAGTAAGGTGCATTTATAATTTACTTTTATATCAACTTGGATTCTTACTTTGATTAGTTCAGGCTAAAAGCAGAATGTATTTATTAAAAACTCCTTAGAGGATCTCTCATAAAAATCAAATGCCGAGCAACATGAAACATCACTTTTCATTCCAATAGCTAAAAAATTCATTGCCTAAAGCCTTAATAGACTCTAAACAGGTGAGTCATATAAATGTGCACCCACTGCACAATATTCATGAATGATGAAATAGGAATAGGGACAAAAAAAAAGCCCCCCCCCTTTTAACACAGGAATCTTTGTTACCTTACAGTCTTATTTTGAAACCAGCTCCAAGTGACCATTTTAGGATTGGCATTTTTTTTTGTACTTTGGTATTGACCTTACTTTTCAACCAGTAGGCTGCTGCTTGGTTCAGATTGTTTGCACTAACAAAAGTGGAAGTAAATAGTTAAAATTTTGTCTCAGGTAATATAATTTTTGAGTAAATCATAACTCTAATATTTATAAGGCCAATATCTTAATTTTAAAGTTAAGCAGAAATGCTCTGTTCAGTAGATATGGGTTGTGACAGCCCTCATCTTGGCCAGGCTCTGCTGTTTGTCCCTTTGTGTTGTCTTGCAGGTTCCTGGTAGGCAGTGTAACTGAGAGCACCCAGCCAGTTTCCATGGAGTATTTAAGAGCTGGCTGTCTCAGCTCTCATCCCTTCTTTCCATTCATCAAGCACCCTTTTATTTGTTTGGTTGGCCTTGGTCTGCTTGTTTTAGGTTTTACACTATACAGCGCTGTGCATACTTAACATTCAATCACCCACCCAACTACTGATGCACTGAAAACACTGATTAGCACACCTCATGAAGTATTATGGTTTTCCACTTTATTTGGCTAATAAATTGGTACATTTTGGTTCAAGTGGTGTATCTCCCGTTATTTGTTATGGCCCTCGAGCTGGTCTGTGACAGGGTCATATTCATAAAATTACGAAGAGGGAGGATGAGTGGCTTGAATGGAACCTAAGGCAAAAAAGAAACACATTTCTGGATATTTTTAAATCAGAAAAGAGTTGGCTAATGGCTAATGTTGATTGAAATCATGCTGTTTGGTGCAAACAGGTTACTTTTGGTTACTTTAAGTGGTCAGGTCATACATTTCATTGCATTTTACATATTTTTAACCCCTTAACTGGCAGCAAAAAAATCACCTGACAAAAACTACATAACACCCTCTGGTTATTATTGGCTCTGAACAACCCATTTCATAGCCTATTAACTGGCTGCGTCTGGTCCGCCGGCCGAATGAAGTGCATTTATATGGCAGGCTAGACCCGCCCATTTTGACTGACACCTCATTTGGCCAATCATGTTAAGAAATGGGTTTCCCAGAGCCAATAATACTCAGAGGGCGTCACGTAGCTTTGTCAGGTGATTTGGTGCAGCCAGTTACATGATTGGCCGAATGACGTGTCAATAAAAATGGGAGGGTCTAGCCTGCCATATAAAAGGGACTACAAACGGCCCGTCACCGGGCCCTTGCCAGTTAAGGGGCTACAATCATTTTTAGATACTCATTCGATTTGTTTATAAATGTTTCAAGTTGCACAGTTAAATCTAATCTAGCTTATTGACCTTACGCGTACTACAAGCAACCAAGCAGAAAAGCTAAACCAATCAGTAGATCTGAAAGGTAAAGCTTGGACAGTTTACTTGGACAGGTGCTCAGTAGCCAGTCTGCCAATCTAATAATCACTTTTTGCTCTCAGTGATACTAGGCTGGATAGATGGAAAAGGATAAATTCTAGTACTTCCAAAAATTCTATCAACCTAAATACAGACAGAAACCAGCCCAAAAACACTATTTTCCCTTCACAAGTATCGCCTAATGCTGCTGAGTGCCTAGGGTCAGCGAGGAGCTGCTTTCCTCACTGCTGGCAGTACTAGAAAACAGTGTAGTGTGATTTATGATGTTAATCATTAGCAGGAGAGCAGTGGAAGCATAGGGGGAGTGGAAAGAAGCTGCAGTGCTTGATGGAGTGTGTCCCCTCTGCTTGAGCCAAGCCCACAGTTTGCTCCATGCAGAGTGGCTGAGTCCACTGCTGTCTGATGTAGCTGGATGGACAGCAACTAGTGGGAAATATGCATTTATCACAAGACTGTAGCTAAGACCTTTGTTCTTAACTCCAAATGAATCAATCGAGACATTTAACCAAAAGGGCCCAAAGCCAGTTAAGCAGTATTGATGAACAAAATAACATTAAAAACATTCATTTTAAACACTCTGACAGCTGAATGATATTTGTCCACATAATCTACAGTAAGTTTAATTCACAGTAGGATAAACTTTATGAAATGTAATGACTTCTATGGTTAATATGGATAATTTAGTTGTTTTGCACCCCTTTTTTTATTTTTAAGGTTGCATTTTAAACCCGTTTGTGATTTAAGACACTCTCGATATAACGGTTCTGCCTTAAATCGCATTAAGACAAAACTTTTTGTGCAAGAGTAAAGTGATCATTTATCTGGAGACATTTTGTCAACTTTTCACTATTTTTTTTTCTGTTTTAGCTCCTACTATCTATAATTTAATGCACTGGTAATATAAAAACACTCACAGTTTAATTGTTTTTCTGCTGCACTGTAGAAAAGCATTAACGTGAACATTTTAACTGGCCTCCTGTACAAACACACTTGACAAACCCACACATGATTTTTATGAATTTGGCCTCTAAACACATGTAATTATGATATCCCAAAAAAAATAAAAAAATAATAATGTTGACGTACATGATGGTTGGAAGCCCACCTAACCCCCTTTTAATAGTAGGAGCTATAACAGTGCTCATTGTGCTTTCTGACTACTTGCTAAACTGGCAGAATCCAAAGAGGAAAGCCACCCATCATTTAGTAATCTAACCAGCAAATCCCACCATCTCTTTGTCAAATACCGAAGAGGAACAAGGTCTCCGTCAGAAGTCGGCCGCTTTGTGAAGCATGACAAAAGTTCTGCATGGGGAAAGGGGAGCATTTCATATCACACAAGCTGTCAGAAGTTCAAAGAAGGTTCAGAAAGAGTCAGACTTGATATGACAGGAGCTTTTGGTGCAAACAGACCCGAGACTTTACCTTACGTCTCACATTCGGCAGACATCTCCCTGTCTACTCAAATGGCAAGTCAGATCGCTGGAATCTCCCCTCTGACAAGTTTTTGTTTTTCTTCCTTTCGACTGCTTTAATATAATATAATGGGCCACCACCTTGGCTGCCAACACTGGCAGTTCAGGAAGACGAGTTTATTTAGGAGAAAAGATGGCTAGAGTTCATAACCTGTACGGCACAAAAATAGCTTAAAAAAGGATTCTGTAGGTGGTAAATGCTTTCATACTTTCAGGAAGTTACTCTCCATGCTGATTCATCAGTCACTGCTTATTAAGTTGAGAATCCCATATCCTGCAGTGTGCGCCTTGTCCTTCAATAAATAATACTGAGACTTGAAATGGGTACGCTATGACAAGTCTTATTGCTGTCAGCTCTTTTTAGAATTCTATGCAGGGATGCATGTTCCTGAATCTGTACCCAAAGCTGGACAAAACTGATAAACTGCCCACAAATGATCCATGGGAGTGTGCCTGCATTTATGGTGTTTACACGTTTACCATGTGGATGATGGATGTGGGATTAGGCTGCATCATGAATCACATCAGTGTCTTCTCACTAACCTTTGAGACCTGAGTCCCTATGCCTGGTTCTTGAAAGAATCTGGTGTTGCTAATGGGTTGGCATAATAAAACTGATGTAAGAAATTAACAGTTATGCATGAAAAACACTCCCAACATATTTGAAATAGATGTCAAGTTGCCCAAATAGATGATCACATATGTGAAATCAAATATTTTAGATTAAAACCTATTTTATTGTGTTTTTACATGAAATAATACCTATTTATTTCAAGGAAAACACTATTAATCCCAACCATGTGTCAAGTTCATTAAAGCCACACCAAATCACACATCCCGCCATCATGGATCTCACAGCATTTTTGATCGACAAAACCAGCACACTTAAAAGGCTGACGAAATGTCAGGTTTGTTGTCGGCACTGACTGCTTTTGCCGTCCTCTGTCAGCAGAAAACACTCACTTGGATTCTTGCTGCAGTATCTTTCTATATTCTATACTCTATACTTACTATGTCAACAACTGCAGACATCATTTGTGGCTCAGGGAAGCAACACACGAGAATCCATTTGCTCAGTGCCTCACTTTAACAAATTAACTTACAAATGCATGCATCATGTTAGCAAATAAGACAGCTCTATAAGGAAACAGTCAACTGATCACTCGTGATATATAAATACCGCTGAATGGCAGGACCTCTCTCGTTTTGTAATTCCCACCTGATGTTAGCTGTAACTAGAGGTTGATGGGATGGTAACTCACTGACCTGACTAGGTCAGTTTGATCTTGTAAAGCAGTGTGGATAAGCGCTGAAGTCCAACTAAGCAGGGCAAGCTTGGAATAATGAATTGGATCAGAAAGGAACACCACAAATACAAAGAGTCTTGGTCTTGTAATGCAAATGCTTTGCAACAATCCACTACGTGTGAGAAATATTTTCAACAATAATGCGCCGTTAAAGCTTGGAAGCTGTGTTTTAAACTCTTGAGGCAATCTTTCAGCATTGTTATTTGTAAATCAGAGACAGCAAATAGCAGTTTACTTTTAGTATCCCGATTTAACATTTGGCATGGTAACATTTAAATGTGTATAACACATGTACATTGCAGTGCTCATGTTCTCAAAATGTAGGGCAGTAAATGTGTGATCTATAGATTTGCTTGAATAAAGTCACATCAGTTATCATGCATTGTGGTTTCTACAGTGTTTGAATACATAACTTTACAGTAGATTCAGTTTGGATGTTTGGATTAAGTGTTGCATTAAATCGATGAGAGTGATCAAGGTTGCTGATGAAGGCTTATCACTGAAACATGTTCGTGTTTTTGCCTTTGCATTTTTTTGACTTCTTGTGTTCTCTTTCTTTTACAAGGTCATTTCTTTCCTTTGAATTACATGTCCTTCATGAAAGGACTTATTATTGTAAAAATTGCTAATTTAAAGTATTAAATGTGAAAGTAGTTAATGCTGAAAAGGGGCCTCTGTGCCTCTTGTATTATACATATTCTATCAATGTGTTATTATTACTAATTTATTAGTATGAAATTATTTTTTTCTGAGGTCATTTTAAGTGATTTGTATTGGAATTTGTTTGTTATATAATTTAATATGGTAATGAGTTCTTTGCTCTTTCTAAAATATTTGCAAATATTAAGAAATCTTCATCACAATTACTCAGAGCCCCCAAGTGACACGTTCACAAAGCCTGTTTTGTCTAAAAAAAACAGATCTTTATTCATAAAAAGGAATAAAAATAAATGGTATTATTTTGAAAAATGAAAAAAAAAATCATATTGCAAAAATCAAATGCATGTTTTCAGGCTTCTTTGCCTTTGATTTTTCTGTTTCATGTTTGTTCTTGTATAAATTGTAGGGTAGAAAATCCTTATATTTTATCGGCTATTCACGTCTCCTATATACAAACATCTCAAATTGTGAGGTAAATCTGTCAGATAAACATTTGTGAAGTTTAAAAAAAAAAAATTCAGTATTTCATAGAGTAAAGAACCTTCTCTTCAGTGTTGCTCTTTATCATTTGCTGCTTGCAGAGCACCTAGACATTGCTGCCCATTTGTTTTTAATGAAACCACAACATTATTTATTGAAGAAAATATTGCTGCTCATATATTATATGGGCTTTATATACCATGCGTCTAGTGAAATCCTTATCGGTTTGCCTGGGTACATGAGGGAACACCAGCCCTATTTATTGCATTGCCATGGTAACTGATGTTCGACCAGACAGCAGGACTTTAAAGCAGATGTCAATCAAATTGGAGACCTGTACTTAATATTATTCACTGAGCAGGCTCGATCATTTCCATGCTGACTTTTCACTGCAAATCTTACTGAATACATCTTACCATCTCTAACCTCAAGCAATAATGCCTTACTCAAAACAATCTCAGCATAAAAATTTCATTGTTATGAGCTTGCTTCATATTTAACAAATTGATCTGTGAAATACATTACAGAAAAAAGGGTGTACCACCTGAAGACATGAAACATTTTCACCGTCTTGATTACTGATTATTCCTTGATTAGCAGGGAGATTAAAGGGTGTGTATGTGTGTGTGTGTGTGTGTGTGTGTGTGTGTGTGTGTGTGTGTGTGTGTGTTTGTGTGTCTGCAGTGTAGTACCAGCCCATGTGTATGCCCATTTCAGTAGACACTATTGCTGTAATTAGCAGATGTGACACTTCTGGGTGCCTCTTGTAGTTAGATTGCTTAGTTTCCTGCATCAGTAGAGCCCCGTGGTTGGCACAGTTGCTGGCTGCTTCCCAGTGGATTCAAAGTTTAGTGGTGCTTGCAGCTTGGTCCTTCCGGTGAGGCGGGAGGGATGTGACATGCAGACATTATGAAGACAAATATTTTTATGTTGTTATATATTTATTTATATTTACGGAAAGAGATTTGTCAGTCACGTGTGACTCCGCTAAAGGTAATGCCACATGGCTATTATCATCCAGTGCAGTCTTTGTAGTTGAAATACCAATGCAGCATGAATACAGTGGTGGACTGACATGACCTTATTTCTGAGGTGACTTACATCAGTGCCTGCTCTAAACCAAGCAGACTTGTCTGTGCTTTTAGCAGTGGTAAATGCGTCATCTGGTCTAGCTGTTGTAACGTATCAACACAAGAAAAAAAAAAACACCTTAGGATAGCACTTCATTAAAATATAACACAATTTGCTTTTCTGACAACTGACTAATCCATGATTAGCTATTTTGTTTGAGCTGCAAGTAAAGAACATCATGTTTCTGATGCCATTAGTCATATCCTGGTCATATTGCCTTCTTGGTGAGATAAGAGAAGAAACACTGTCACTCTTATCTGCAAGTCAAGTGTCACTCAGGTTTCCTGTGTTGTGTAGCAGCTGTTAATCTTTGTGAATATGAATTAAGGCCACCGTGTGTGAGACATCTTATCTGTCTGATTAGCCTGCTTTACAGCATGAATATAGAGATTCACATTCAGTTATTATAGATTGTGCTGCAATGTTGTTATCCCCTTAAAAATCAGTCTATTAATTGAGGACAAAAACAATTATAATGCGTCCTTCACAAATGCAGAATATGTGTCAAACAAATAGCATAGCAAGGCTTTTCATTTGTTAAGAAATGGCATAGTGCAAAGCAATCACCAAAGTAAGCTGAATGCACTCCACCAGTTCAATTACTTAGTCTGTGCATCTTAGGGCTAAAAGATAATGGGTATTCTAAACAGTCATGACAGAAGCCCTCCATTCTTTGTCATGCTGTGAATGCTGTGCCAGTCTTTGGTCCATCAGCTGTGTGCGAGCTAAATGGTGCCGCAAGTATCAGTCCGATAATGAATAGTGACTGTCAAAAGTGTTGACTGAAACTTTGTTGAGTGCTCATTACTTCAATACCAATCAAAAGGGAGAGCTGTGGTTGCTGATAGTCCAAAGCGATGTGTACATGTTGCATGTCTGTTAAGCTGTTACAGTACATCAAACCCAGAGGCCACTTGGGTGCAGGTTGCGAAGCCTGCAAATATCAGATAGTGCAGATTACAAAAACTGATAAGCCTTTCTGAAACCTTTCTAATTTGGTTGTAACCATAATTTCCATTTTAAATGGATAAAGGCTACAACTTTGCAGCCACTCAAACACGAGTGACTACAACAGTATAAACGTTTAGATTCATCCAGTTCATCGATGAAGCTTCTTTCCTACAGACTATGTGTTTTCCAATGCAAAACAAGATGGCATTAGCAAAAAGCCTGTTTTTTGTGCAAATATGTTTAAACAGATAAGGTCAAGTTTGCAGGGTCATATTTCTCCATTAAACCAGCCAGTTGCCTTGGCTCTTGATACCTGTGTCAAATGTGGAAATCTGTGAGATGAGTAACTCTTCATCACAGCTGTGCTTTTTCTATTAAACTAAAAACCTCAAACTGCAGACAGACAATTTAAAGCAACAATAAGCAAATGCACTTGTTTTATCAGCTACAGTCAACAAAGGAAGAACCTCAAAATCAGACCACTGAACAATACGTGCAAGCAGCATTTTACACCTATGGGTAGATGTTACAGCTCCTTTAGTAAGTTGTTTAATATGCATTTTATTGAATCCTTTTTAACATGTACACGCAACAGCCACTTCATTAGGTACCAGGTATGCTAGTGCCAAGTTGGAACTTCTTTTGCTTTTAGTACTGCTTCAGTTCTTCATGGCATAGATTCAACAAGTTACTGGAAACAAGCCTCAGAGATTTTGGTCCATAGTGACATGAGAACATCACATAGTTGCTTCAGATTTGTTAGCTGCACATCGATAATGGGAATATCCTGTTCTACCACATCCCAAAGGTGCTCTATTGGACTGAGATCTGGTGACTGTGGAAAACTGGCACTTAATTTTTTTTTTTTCCCGCTTTTTCGGACCATTATCTGTAAGCCCTAGAGATGGTTGCATGGCAAAATCCCAGTAGATGGGCAGTTTCTGAAATATTCAGACCAGCCTGTCTGGCATCAACAACTATGCCACGTTCAAAGTCAATTAAATCACTTTCCTTCCTCATTCTGATACTCGATTTGAATTTCAACAGGTCGTTTTTACTATGCCTCTATGTCTCACTTCTGCCATGTGATTGGCTGATTAGATATTAATTAATATTAACAGAGCAATATTAATGAGCAGTTGAAAAGGTGTACCTTGTAAGACCAGTACGAATTGAAATCAAAATTTGTAATTGAAATAGTAAGGGTAAAATAATTAAATGCAATCTTTTAGCCACATTATTTTATTGCTCACGTCCTCTTATTCCTTTCTCCCTCTTCTCTTTTAGCAGGTCTTTGATACAACATTACAAATGCATACTGTTTGAAACCCGGAATGTAAAAGCTAATATCCAACAGAATGTTCCATTGTTATTTATATCATGTATTTAAATTTAAAAAGAAACTGAGACCTCTTGTTAGGCAGATGATGGCATTTAAAGGCATAGTACAGATTGGTAATGCTGCCTTCTTACAGAAGTGGAAAATGAGAAATGGGAAAAATGACACAGTGTGCTACGTTGCCTGCCTACATAGTCCTTAAAAGGATGTCACCACCTGATAGTCAGGACTTTCCAACTGCTTCTAATCACAGCTCCCTTTGTTTGAGCCTGAGAAGGTTTGCTGGCAGAGTTCTCTTAATTGGTATTTTTGAATGGACTCCAATTGAGCCTGGCCATATCCATATTCTTTATTTGTATATACAAGTGTCGTTGGATAAATAACAGTTATATCCAGCTACTACAACATTGGTATACAACAGTGCTTCTCAATTATTTTCTGTTACGCCCCCCCCTAGCAAGACGAAAACTATTCGCGCCCCCCACTCCCCACTGTGACTACCCATCTCTGCATAACATTTTATCCTTATTAACATTAAAGAAAAAAAGAAAGACATATGGTCAAACTTACAAAGAATAACTTTATTAAATCGTGTTTTAAGTCTGCAACAGAAAAGATTTTAAGTGCATCATTGCCTGAAATTAAAAATAAATAAATCCTTGTTTAAACTGTAAACATGTTTGACCAACTAGACACAGCAAACACACCGGTCTTTCCTCTTCTCCAACTGTAGTGACAGTGAAGCCAAGCGCTAAATACGCTTCGTCGTATTTCCTCGTCTTAGCTTTCGGGTGACTTTCTTTTGTCTCATTATCTTTGTCTCTCTCCGCTTTTCTTTTCATCCCTGTTAAAAACTTTTTCATGTTGGGGGTTGTTATGTTGAATAACGGAGGCTATAGGCAGAACGCAGTCGGAGCTTTCTGTTGACTCAACACTGCTAACCAAGGCAAACCTGTTGTCTTGTAAGTCGTAAAATGTTGCACTGTCGCAAACGTGACAGAAGTAACAATGACAGCGCCACTGCCGCCTACTGTAGTGGATGCGCAATTACACTTTATACTAGTACGGCCCCCCAAAAAAAAGCCTGTTCCCCAGGGTCACACGCGCCCCCCCAGGTATCGCACCGCGCCCCCTTTGGGGGGCGCGCCCCACTATTTGAGAACCACTGGTATACAATGACGTCTGCAGTGTCATGTGGAGTCTGACACTTTTAATGGCAGATCCTTTAGGTCAGGGGTGGGCAACTCCAGGCCTCGAGGGCCTGCAGGTTTTAGGTGTGTCCCTCATCCAACACACCTGAATCAAATGGCTGAATTACCTCCTCAGTATGCAGTCAAGTTCTCCAGAGTCCTGCTAATGACTTCTATATGTGATTCAGGTTTGTTGGATCAGGAACACATCTAAAACCTGCAGGACACTGGCCCTCGAGGCCTGGAGTTGCCCACCCCTGCTTTAGGTCATGTTGATTGCTGGGTCGTGCATTTGTGGAATGGACTTGTTCCATCACGCCTTACAAATACTCCACTGATTGGAATCAAGCAAGCTGGTATGTGGCAATGGTTGAGGCTGGTACTTGTTAAAGTGCAGGTTTGGCTGTTGCATAATATTGTTCAATGTCTTACTGTAAGAAACAAGTACTGTTCCCCCACTGAGATCACCTTGAGTACAGTAATCAGTGAAGCGTTCAGTTTTTGCAATTTATATCTATGCTGATAAATACTGACTTGCTCGTTGCTGCCAAAGCCCATAAAATCAGGGGCCTGTTTAATCACAATCCTGCCATATTAGTCTTTTCCTAGCCTTAGCCCTGTCTCCGCTGAAGAATGGCTGCTCGTGCTTAGGGTCATCCTGCAAGGCCTCTCATAAATTCTACCTGTGTTACCTGTCCTCTGGCACTTGCTTGATAACACTCATTATTGCTCAGTGACCTGGAGGCAAAGCTTCACTTTTGGGCATCATCACCTTTGAGCCTCAACTGTCCTCCGTGCAGCTCATCTCTACTTTTAAAAGCCATAAACTTATGCCTGACAAGTTAGCCAGGAGACAAGAATCACACGCGGTGATTATTTGATATTGTAAAGTGAATTACATCCTCCACCATCCTCCAGAGAAAAGGAAGATTTCCAAAGGACCAAAGGGATGTATCAGTGCAGTTTATGAGGCTCCTCAATCACACAGAGGAGTTGTTGAATCCTCAGTTCAACCCGGGGCGACAATGAAAGTTTGAAGTCTCTGTCAGTGGTGAGATGAAATAATAAAAGGGAAGGAAAAAATAAGCTAACTGTGATGTAATTTTTAACTCTGCAGTGATCATTACAGTCCACAATGATAAATTGATAGACCAAGGGTAAGAGTATTCATGATAAAGTAACGAACAGGAAACTGTAGACTTTAAACAGTGCTTCAGTGTCTAGTGCTCGATGAAGCACCTTTCTTTTACGTAAACACTCTTCTTATCGCACTCACACTGGAATATATAGATGTTCAACCGAGAAGAGAAACCATTTCAACGGTCAAATAGAGCGAGAGTGCCCTAGGAGGCTATTCACACTAGTGCTGATAGTTGTTAAAACCCTGTGTGCTTCACTTCAAATGGGTTTAGAACAGCTTGCGGATGTGAACAGGGCAATAGAGCAACACCATAATACACTCTGGGATGTTCACCTCAGGCAAGCATTCTGTGATGCTAAGCATCTCTCTCAAAGCTGCCAAAGAAAGTCCATTGATTTCTCCCTTTGTTTGTGGACTTGGTTCCATTGTGGGATTTGAAAGAGAAACGGAACTACCAAACCACTCTCAAGGTGGAGGCTCCCCAACAGCTAATGGTTCAAAAAATCAATCAATTAACATGTTTCTTTTTTCTAACAGCAGCAACCAAAGCCTTTCTCTCAAGGCTATTTGAAAACTGGGTCAAACTAAGAAGAAACATCACTGGCAGGACTGTTTCTGGACAGTTGTATGCTCCGGGCATGAGGTCTGCAAGCCCACTTTGCTGGATTTTTTTTTCCATTAGGAGAAAAAAAAAAAAAGCATGATGGCTTATTATTATTATTATTATTATTATTATTATTATTATTATTATTATTATTATTATTATTATTATTTTAACTTTATTTAACTTCTGTTCTGGGTTATGTTGTTAATATCAGCTATCACCTATTAAAAGAAACCAACTGATGCCTCTACTGCACACCACAGCCTGTCATTTCTCTACCAACACATAGGTGATTCACACTTGCAGCTGGCTGTACCAGGATTTATAAAAGAATATAAAACAACTGAATTAAAACAATAAATACTAAAAAGTTAAGAAAATATTTAAAAAAAAGGAAAGAGTTTAGCCAACACCAGACCTTTTAAGGGGTGATGAGCTGTAAAATATCACTGAACCAGATGCAAAATAATCATTGCTCACTGTGTTCACTGCTGCTCTGCATTAACGCAACGGAAACTTAAACTGCTATTTTTAATGTCTTTTTGTCGCAGTGAGTTACTCAAAAAGTTATGCCATCAGCATTTAATGGAGCACATTAGAGTATTTGATAGCTTTGATAGCTGTCATTCCAGGAGCAAACATCTGTATTTATAGCTGATATTTATTGCTGCCTATACAAAAATGCTGTGTGGTGGTGTGCGTGTTGTAGTCTCCTCTCAAAACCAGGTGGTTAGTGTAGTGTAACCAGTGTTTTTATTAACAATAGAAGGGTGCATTAGACATCTTTTCTGGGTGTGTTTCTCCAAGTACTTTTATGTCCTTGTTTTGACAGTGCTTTTAGGGCTCCGTAATCTCACTGTCACATTTGTCACTTTAACAAATTAAGAACATTTTTGTGCAGCTGCGGTGGCTGCTTGGTGTAATAAACACCACTTCAGCAAAACTACGTCAGCATGACATTCGTGGGAGCTGTTAAGTTTGCCGATCTAGACAATCATTGCAAGATGCCATTAAACACTGAAGATGGGTGGTGTTGGTTTAAATTCAGTGCTAAAGTGAGTGCATAGAAAAGGCATCCAGTAGAAAAGGCGTCAGTCAATCCAAGTTTGTGTAGTATCCTTAGCATAAACATGGACCATCTGCTCAGTGCCAGTAAAAAACAGATTAGGTTTTGACTGCTGATGTTTACAAAAAAGAAAAAAAAATAAATAAATTTTTCCAAGTGGAAGAGAAATGATTTGCTCACTTTGCAAGCTAAACAAATAATTATGACATGGAAATAAATGTAGTTTTTAATTAAAAGCTTTCTGAAATGATGCACTAGCTATGTCATACGCTATTTCAAGGTTACCAACCCCTTTTTTTTTCATTTGGATTGAGAGGAAATAATTGAAAACTCTTATCACTATTTAGAACACTTACATATTTGACAAATTTAATTTCAAACTTAAAGTCTTACTTTCCCTCACACTTTCCATGACAGCCTAGTCACTTACAGAGATAACTCCTTGCTTGTCCCAACCACCCACAGATGAAAGATGTGCGTAGCAAATCACAGCACCACCTATCGCTTTGTTTGGTCCCGTCTCACTTGAGCTAAATGCTTTGAATTTCAACCATTTGCTTCTGCTTTGTCTGAATGTGTTATTGTTTAAAATGTGGACATATATAATGATTTCTTTGAAATTTTACCTACATATATTAAAGGCCCATCCATCCACTTCTAACATGTGAACAAAACATGCTGGAGGTTTCTTCCTGTCAAAAGGGAGTTTTTCCTTCCTACTGTCACCAAGTGCTTGCTCATAAGAGGTTGTTTGATTGTTGAGTCTTCTCTGTATTGTTGTAAGATCTTTACAATATAAAGCACCTTGAGGTGACTATTTGACTCTAACGGGGACCATAATTTACAATAATGTGCTATATTCAGAGTTCAGACAACAAATTGTAACAATTGTTGGGGATTATTTTTTACTCAGTGAATAAAGGACAAATGTTTAAAGGTAAATTCCAGTAAATTAATTAATAAACAGTGGATCAACCAAATAATAAACAATTAAATAATACATACATAGCAACTGACCAGAAAGTAGTAGAATAACTTCTCTGTTTCAGTGCGTCTTATCTTGAGGACCAGACACATAATTAAAACATCAGGAAGATGATGTGCTTCATGACTGCACAGCTGAGGAATCATGAGTCATGAAAACCAGCTTGAACAAGACTGAGTGACAAAGGTCAACTCGTAGCAGCCAGAGATTGTTTATGTTTAGATAAGAGACTGTCAGTATAAAGATGTTATAGTTAGACAGGAACACGGGCTCAGAGAGAGAGAGAGCACACACACACAGGTCTGTCTTTCTGAGTCCCCACATGCATGTGTGTATTTTTCTGAATCTTTAATATATTAAATGTCTTACTTTTTTAAATTAAAGTGTTTCAGGTGTCTTCCTTCTTAAACAACCTGGTTACTTGTCACAATCAACTCAATGAAGAAAATGATTTCTGAGTTCTTAGGTCGAGGGGGCTGAAGAGTTGTTTTCCCATAAACTTCTTTTGTAACCAGATGAGCTGCTGGCAGAGAGAGAGAGAGACTGCAGGTCTAAGGGACGTCCACTTTTCAGACCCACAAGTGCTGAGATATAAGAAGTTATACACAAGAGGTTTTGTCAGAAGTTAAATAATTTGTAAGTTTTATTTAACTTCTGTGCAGCCAACTGAGGCCCACAAAATTTGTGATGAGTGTTAGTCAAATCCAACCTTCAGTAGGTATAAATACCTCATGATATTACAGATTGTAGGACTGTACTTTCAGAAAATCCTTAGGGAAATCCAACATAGCAAATGCTCATGGAAGGAAACTGGTCACGAGGGTGTGAAGTGACCTCTTTTAGATGTAATGTGTAGAATCCTTCACATCCTGCCGTGGTGTAAGTGTTCCTAGGCGAATGTGTGGTTGGTCTGCCCCAGGGTCCTCTTCCAATAGGCTGTTCTTTGAATATCACAGCTGGACCACACTGAATGGCCCCTGTAAGTATGAATTAAATTTGCCTCAACCATAAAATGTACAGTGTAAAGAATATCAGTGAGCACGACAATATCATGATATTAATATTTATTGTATGCAATGTATAATGTAAAAAATGCATGAAAATCAGCTCAATATTCAAACTGACTTTGTGACCAGATTGGAGTAAGCTCCACCTCTGCCTAATATGCATAATGGTTTTTAATTTCTGTGGAGATGTACCGAGGTCGCTTGAACACTTGATCTAATGATCTGAAAGCTAAAGGCCAACCATCCTACTCTAAAACAGCTGATCAGAAGAGGCCTATGAAAGCAAACTGTTTTCGCCTCTTGTTCAATAAATGACAAAGCCTAAGCTCAAGCCATCTTCCTTCTGTGAGACTTTTCTCCAGATAGAGCCAGTGTTTCAACGATCTGGTCTTCACTATTATCACACTGGTTCACAAATGCTTTTGAAAGGCATCAAGGATTTTGATAGAAAGTGTTATTCTTTTCAGATAGCACGGATAAAAGTAATGCATAAATATTCTTGTCTTGTATTTGTTGGTTCTGCTTAGGATGCTTAGGAAGTGTAGAAATGATGAATTTACTCTTCATGAATTGAGATTAAAAATTAGTTTTGTGTATCTGTTTCTCTGAAGATGAGACCATGCTTGATTCACAGGGAGTCAGCATAATTCTTTGATATATAAAAAAAAAGATTAAACTGGAAATTATACTGAAACTTTGAAGTTGCATTACTAAGGAAAGCCACGATATCCTTTTTCACCTCATATAAATATGAAGAGCACAGATAAAATTGACAGACAAGTGCAAACACTGGGATACAAATGCACGCATTAAAACACACAAAGCTTGGCATAGCTGTATCATAAGCAATGTCTTTAATATAAGCAGCAGGGTAGACATCAGAAAGATCTGCCTTAAAAGCACATGCTTGACTTTCAGCAGAGGTCAGCCATGTATCTCACACTAATTCTGAGTATTTTTTTTAAACACACTTCAACTAAAGACATTTATTTGTGTCAAATTATTAGAAGAGTAAAATTTCACCATTCATTCCAAGAATACAAGTGTATGTGAATTTGTGAGGATCTTATCACAACCAGTCACTGTTCCTTAATACTTAAAATACTCTTAGAGATTTTTTTTCTGCTTTTCATATGGGTAACAGTGCAGGTGCTGATGCCTCTGTGTGTTTGTGTGGACTGATCTATGCACCGATCTATCAGCTGAACACCAGTACTGACTGATGTCAGCCTTATTGACCACTATCAGCATATCTGAAAAAGAAGGTGACATTGTGTCATCAATCTTGTGCGGACTAATTATTTAAGAATTGCTTGACACTCAGGGAGGCACACAGTCTTTGTGTTTCCAAAGCATCTTGTATGACAAATGGGTTTTACACCAAAATCTGCTTTGTACCCAGAAATTGTGAGCCCACTTCAATAAGTGATATGTATAGTATACATGTTTTGAACATAGCACCAATCTCTTCTAAGCTGTGTACTGTTTTTATTTACAATGATTAACCCAGGACCTGCTAACCACTGCATCACTGTGTCACACGCGTCCCATATTGATATTTTTTCAGTCTTTTGCTCTGATGTGTGCAAATTGTTGTTGTTCTTATTTGTGCTTTTCTAAAATTATAATTTGCTTTTCATTTCTAAATTATATCACTTTGCTGACAGTAGGCCTCTTCAGGGTGGCAACAATGACACTTTTACGTGAATGTGCTCATAGCTAGATTGGGAGGCTGAGGCCTGATTTAGCAAGTTGATAACCGCCTTTGTGTGACTGCTTAGCATGATTGCTGATGTTAGGGTAAGTGAAACCAGATAACAGAGAGATATTCTGGAAATATTAAACTTGCTTCGCAGTACAGGGCCCTGATAAGATAAAGCCTGATGGACAGGAGTGTATAAGAGAAATGGTATGGGTTGTGTAGTGTGGCTCATGACACACACAGCACTGTACCTATTCAAACAAAGAGGCCTTTGGCACTTTCCCAGTCTGTTTCTTTGTGAAACGGGTATCGTGAAACACAATTTTCCAGATTTTTTAAGACTAAACAAGTGGCTAAAGGGTTGTTCATGAACTTAATTTTACCCTGAATGCATGACAACGGAGTAATTTTTTTAATTCAGCGTTGCAGCCCCAAAATTACTAAAACACAGGGGAAACACAGTTATCACCCTTATCTGTAATCTAATAAGTCACAAATAATTATCTTACATGCTCACTGTACCAGAATGCCCTGACAATGACTATAGAGCTTTCTTGTCTTATTTTTGTGTCATCGAACCACAATGTTATTCAGGGCCATTCCACCTGTCTATGGCATCAAAATGCCGGACTTGAACTGACATATTGAGCGCAAGGAAAATGGGCTCTTAACTCAGAAGAATATCTAAGAAAGTAAGAGTGATGACTTCAGAGTGAGAGGGAAGTCAGCAGAACTGTTCCCAGAGGTGGGATATCTAAGTTTATTAAAGCTCCACAGCTCCACTCCTGTCATGCAGATTCTTGGAAAAACACAAAGAATGTCAGTGCTGATGCCATAGAAAACAACAGTGCAATGCATTATTTAACACGTTATTCAAATAAGACAAATAATTCATCAAACAGTCTTGGTCACTCTTCACTCTTGCCAGATCCCTTTTGATAATTCTGTCTCTCTCACCATTTCAGTCATTTTACTTTCTCTGTTCTTTTGTGAAACATTCACAATCAAAGGCACTTTGTTCATAATAAACAAGTGTTGAAGATTAATTGCAGATGCCAACAAAGAGATCCTTGTTGATGTTGTGACTGGCACTGAATATCTGCATCCATCACGCCTGACTGGTTTGGTGCATGCTGAAAGCAGTGGATTGATCAGAGAATTACTAGCTGGAGTGTCTGTTCCTTTCTGGCCAGCTGGCACACACAGGCTACCGCTGTTGTTTGAGCAAAGCATCCCACTTAAACTAGTTTAAGCCACCTTGATCGGGACTGAGTGCAGACCTTACATAGTGGAGTAAATTGTTTGAGTTCTCAGAAGCACGTATAAGCCTAAAATGTCAGAGTGATCTGTTTTTAAGTTAATGGATGATAGTTGTAACTCCTCTGTGATTCCTTGTGCCTTCTGAGGTGTGACTGACAGGTTTCTTAACTGGCTGACTTCAGAGAATGGCAACTTCCCAGTGCCTCTAAAGTGTTGAGCATGCATTGAAAGGACTGCAGTATCTAGTTTCACAGCATGCCAAATGATACCTGGACAGGGAACTAATAACATGGTGACTTTAATGTACAGTACTATGCAGAATGTGCAGAAGTCTTGAGCCACCCCTCATGTTGCTTCCAAGGTGCCAGACATTTTTGTAATTTTTTAATGTGTCTTGAGCAATAATTCTCTAGGCTTTTTGAAGGTCTTTCAAAGTTTTTCTCTGGCTGCATGTTTAATCATTTTTAGTCCATTCCTTGTATCTGATCATTCAGAGGAATGTTTTTTGTTTGTTAAGCCACTTAAATACTGACATAAGAATAATTAAAGAATAAAAAAAAAAAGAGACATCTACATTAAGGGATGAACCAGTGTGAAGGGATCCTTTAACTGATTAATCTTGAGTCTGAAGGTGCAGACACAAATTGACATGTCCCTCCATGGCACGCAAATGCCTACGAGTGCTCTTCTCCTCTGCCTTTGGTGTTTTGGCTACAGACTGGCCGCATATGTAAAACACGCCCCCGTATTCGAATTTGGTGGGGAACATTGCGACTGCCACAAACCGGTGCTTGCGCCTATGTATTTTTAATGGATTAACTATTAAGCTTATAAGAATGCATCAGTTTGTTGAAAGATATAATTACACTCTAATCTATAAATATTTATGTACAATATCCTTTATTTCTAAAATAATATAAAAAAAAATTACTGACAGTACCTTTGGAAAGGAAATAGGGAGAAAAGCCTGAAGTTTTATTACACAAGAACTGGACTGAAAATCAGCAGCAACAAGTCTTATTGATTGATGAATCCAGGTTGAGGTTTTTGGTTCAAATCCTTTTGTCAATATGTACAGAGAAGCTCAGGGGAGAGGTGTAACAATGAGTGTCTACAGACATCTGTAAAACATGTTGGCTGTACATGGCTCTGTCATAGTTTGGGGTTGCATTTCAGTCAGTGGTGTTGAGGATCTTGTCAATGGAATTATATTTATAATTATGGAATTATAAACACAGAAATATACAGTTAGATTTTCATCCCCTATGCAATACCATCTGGAAAGGATCTGATTAACAATGATCCCAAGCAAACTGCCATTCCAGCAAAAGCATATCTCAATAGAAAAACACACAGAGGAACACTGTCAGTCATGGCCTCCCCAGAGTCCAGACCTCAATATTATTGAAGCAGTTTGGGAGCATCTTGATGGATAACAGAACAAAAGGCAGGCAACACTCCCTTAGGTATGCTTCAATAGGCCGAGGCTGCTGGGAGGCTTCCCATGATGCACTGAGTGTTTCTTTTTTACTCACCCCCTTTCACTTTCTATTTGTTTATATACCACTGTGCATTTAATGATTAGTTATTATTTATTATTGCTCTCTTGTTCCGCCCCCCTCCCCTCACCACCAACCGGGTGAGGCAGATGACTGCCCCTCCCTGAGCCTGGTTCTGCAGGAGGTGTCTTCCTGTGAAAAGGCAGTTTTTCCTTCCCACTGTCACCAAGTGCTGCTCATAGGGGGTCATTTGATTGCTGGGGTTTTCTCTGTATTATTGTTGGATCTTTACCTGACAATATAAATTGCCTGCTGTTGTGATTTGGCACTATATCCAAAGAAGAGCTTTGGAATGTCCTTTAAGAAGCCTGGAGAACTATTTCTGAAGACTACTTGAAGAAATGATAGGAAAGTTTGTCTAAAGAGAGTCCAGGCTGTTTTGAAGAATAAAAGTGGTCACACCAAGTATTGGGTTTCAAGCTCTTTTCAGTTGTAAAAACTCTGATTTTGCTTTTGGACATTTCAATAACCTGCTGCATCTATTTTTCTAGCAAAACGGAAAGAGATGAGATTTGACTCACAACTTTTGCACAGTACAGTAAAATGCAAAGCCAAATTAATTTATCAGTGAAACACACATACAAGTAACCATACCCCATATATATATATATATATATATATACATATTAAAAGCAGAATCTTTTTTTGGTTTTCTTAAATTTAATGAGAATGACTTTGGTCAAGGGTTAGGTTAACTCAGTGGTTCTCAAATCCAGGCCTCGTGGCCCAGTGTCCTGCAGGTTTTAGATGTTTCCCTGATCCAACACACCTGAATCAAATGGCTGAATTATCTTCTCAGTATGCAGTCAAGTTCTCCAGAGTCCTGCTAATGACTTCTATATTTGACTCAGGTGTGTTGAAGCAGAGACACATCTAAAACTTGCAGGACACTGGCCGCGAGGCCTGGATTTGAGAACCACTGGGTTAACTGATGATTCTAAATTGCCCATAGGTGAGAATTTGAGTGCAAATAGTTGTCGCCCTGTGACAGACTGGTGACCAATCCAGGGTGTAACCTGCCTCTTGCCCTATAGATAAGATGGGATAGGCTCCAGTCCCCCTGCAACCCTGAATTGGATAAGTGGAAGAAGATGGATGGCTGGACGGACTTTGGTCAAATTACTCTAGAACAGAGTGAATGCAAAAAAGGCTTTTATTAATTTATTTTATAAAATGACCGACATCTCCAATTCTAAATGTTAGCTGTTGGCTTCACAGTCATGTCAAGTAGAAGAGATGGAAAAATTGTCCATTTCCAAATTACCTGTAGTAGAAACATCCCCTCAAAAGTGAGCATGGCTCTCAGCTGAAACTGTGACATCCCTCTACCATCATACTACCAGCCTCCTTCCTGGAATTCAATTTGACAGAATATTGCTATGTGTGTGTCAGCCCACAGCAAGTGAAATTATAAGCATACAAATGGTGGTGGCTCCCCTGTCATTCATAGATTGGAAGACAATAGACAGATGATGAATGATGAAGATGAATGGCATTCCTCCCTGCCAAATGTCACACTGAACAAATGAATTCCAAGAGCGCTTCTCATCATTTCAATGAGCTTTCCCCCCGCTATGTTTCAGCATAAATCATGTTAACCTTCTCATTTTCAAGTTCATTCATTTTTAAGGTGCTCTTCCTCCTGTCTCAGTGGCTGTGGGCCTTGTGGATGCATCAAAGGGATCTGATTGCAGAGATTCCATTAAACCTCAGACTGCAGAATATTGTGTAATTTTACCAGAATGCCAACTCTACCAACTGTCATAACTCAGAGCTGTCATTTCACTGCTTTACACAGCATGCAAATTATCATACCTGGTCAACGAATATATATATATATAGGACGAGCATGTGAAAAATCTGTTTTACAACGTCTGCATTCCTCCATACTGTGACAAGAACACCCACATAAGGAACATGTGATGTGCTAAGATCCCCTTTAGACTTATGTGTGAATTTTTGTAGCGCCTACATCATAACCTACAGTACGTAAGTCACTGATGCTGCTGCATGGATTCATACTTTTGCTTGGTGCAGTACTGTATGTGTTAATTACTGGTTTATATCCCACTGTTTTATATGCCGTGCCAACCACAATAGAAACATTATTCCCCGCTCTTTGTTGTGGTCAAATTATTTAGTTTTTCAAAGGCAAATATATTTGTCCCTCAAGTTTTTCCACTTCTTTCCACAGTCCATCACATCCACGTCCATCACAGTAATTCTGGCCATCCAGCACCTCACCGTGTTAAAGCCCGAACTTTTGTGATTTTTTTTTGTTTTTTGTATTTTTTTTTATTTACGCTGTTAAAACAAGTACTGTATAACACATTTCAACATCAAGGAATAAAGATGAGCGAATGATTCATTTCCAAATATACTGACAGCTCTTTAGTAATACATTAAAGTTAGATAAAACTATTCCATAATGAAGCTTAACTTTAATCTCAGCCAAACCAATTTGCTCAGGAACAAATGAAGCACTGAAATGAATCAAACATCAGCCGTTAGAGATCATCTGAGTGAATGATATCTGTGTTTTACTTCTACTCAGTGGCAAAAGCCAGCAGGGGTTTGAAAACGATGTTTCACGCGTTCTCCCTATAGTGAGCCACGGCCGTTGGAGCAGCAGGAAATTCATGGAAGGAGATTGCTGAACCTATCGGAATGAACGTGAAGGAATGAACAAAGTGAAAAACTAACCACGAAAAGGGAGGACCCTGGAGGGAAAAAAGTCCCAGCATTTTTTGTTTTTGTTGGCCAGCACCTCAGGTAAAACCCTGGGACACGACCACAAAGGAATTAACGCACACAGTAGATGTCGACCGCTTGCGTACACAGCCCCCGCTAAGACCCAGAGCAGAAGACTAATTCAGGCCTAACGATGAGTATCTAACCAAGCTAACATCTCTGGGTAGCTCCTCCGGCTCCAACAGAGAACCAGCATCATGGCCATGCAGCAAGTTGACAACCATAACAAATAACTGCTGGCTAGTTAATACACAGGAACACCGCAAGCAGGAGGATGCACCGATAAATGTGTTTGAGACTGGCATGTCCACACCACTGTGTGACACACACAAAATACAAACACACACAGTCTTGAAAAGCTGTATTTGAGCTTTGTTTCCTTCAGTTGGTTGTTGAATACAATTTTTTGTATTTAATGGTATAATTTGTTGAGGTCTTATTACACAATAGTTACTCTTGCGCCTGACAAAGTATGAAAAACTAAAACTAATGAAAACTGAGCTAAAACTTCTTATTACATTATCTGTACATGGTCACTATTTCATGATTATAATCGGGAAATTTATAGATTTATAGCAAATAAACTATGGCTTGAGTTAGGCAGCTAAAACACAAGGTAGAAGGAAAAATATTTTTGTTGAAAAACAAATATTGGTGATTTTTTGTGACTATTGTGGTCTAATGATGGAGAACGTTTGCATGCAAACATTTTATTTTATTTCAATTTTAAATTTCTTATTAACACGTTATTATAATCAACATATGATGATAAATATTTCATAATTTTATTTAAAAATGCATTAGTGATTAGTCTCGTGTTTAGTAAGCTACATCTTCTCAGTAATTACTTCTTTTCTGGCTCTTCATTCCCACTGGATGTAATTCGCAAGCTGCACATATGTCAGATAATATTAACATAGATCTGTGCTGACATTGCCTTTAAATCTGGGAAGTAGATGCATCCCTTCCACATTAGTTGGATAGCTGTGTACTTTGTGGTTTCGGTTCCTGTATTTTACTTCATATTTTAAATTAAAATATGAAGGAATAGTTACAGTATTAATATGATATGATCATTTCCAATGGGAAAGAAGGTCTGTGACAAATATTTAGTGAAAATTTATTGTCTTCAGAAGTGTCTGTCAGGAGATTATTGACTGACACGCTGATGGTGGTTTGGAAAACCTGAACACCCCCCACAGTTTTCCACTTAATCTACTAAGATGCAAATGTGTGACTGATCAATACCACAGTATATTTACTCCACTTCATTTTGCTGATATTACAACTGCTTGAAACATCAGGGGACTGAGAAGACTCCTTTTTTCAGTGCAGAGAAAGGGTCTTTACTTAAAAACTGCCTGATACACATACAACCTCAAAATGACCCACGAACCATAATGTAGTAAAGATGCCAACTGGTAGACGTAAGCATGAAAACAGCTTCCAGGCATTTTCTGATGAAGCAAAAAGAAAACAGTTTTGACACATACGTTTAGCAGTCCTCTTTTACTTCCTCACCCGTACTGGTACATATATGTTAGAACAAGTCATTTACTGAAAAACATTCAAGAAGACGACAGCAAGAGTAAATAAGTGGTAAATATTTGTCATTGTTGTTGTGACAAGGGTACACCATGTGAGTAAATGTTTAATTTTAGATGAGAAAAAATAATCCTACATGGAATGAGTTCAAATATACTTTTGTATCTCATATTTTAAAGTTCTGCTTTTATTTTTGAATATTGTATTGTATTGTATTTTTATATGTATAAAATAAAGCCATGAAAAAGTGAAAGATTTCTAAGGCAATACTATGATGAAAATGAAGGAACCTTAATGAGAATAATATATTAATAAACTAAAGCTGCCTACTGTAATGTACAATTACTACATGCCTCTGGATGTTGCTATGGTGACTCAAAATTGTTCATGCAGCCATAATTATTATTATATTGCTCTTGATGAAAGATATGTAATTGACTGTAGATACAGAAATGTCTTTTTTTTCTCAAATATGACTCACTAAGGGGAGCATTAAAATTTTATTTCGTAAAACTATACAGATATGCAGATGAAATGGATTCATCATTCATTTTTAAAGATTACTTTAATGGAAACTACTCTGAAATCAAACAAATTATGTGGAAAAGACATTTAGGGATGCAGCATGCATTTTGCTGGATTAAAAATAACCATAAATGATCATAAATGGTCACAAAATGTTTTCACAAAAGTAAGAGGCCTTATTGGGAACAGTAATGAGCCTAATTACTTTTTTATGTTAAGAAACATTTTAAGGGGACCGATTCTGCTCATTTCTAACTTGGCATTTATCTTTTGAGACTCTGCTAGAATAGCGTGATTCACAGTCCAGAAAAAAATAGCCTATTGATAATGCCTGCACTTGATGCAGCCCCTTAGTTCATCCACTGTCTGAAACATGCTGTTTTAGCTCCGTGCCTTTTAAGGCTGCACTTACTAAAAAGCATATTTCTATGGTGGTTCATCTACGCCTAACTTCTGTAGACAGAAACCAGAGCTTTTGAGCGTGCCCATTTTCTTCTGCTCTGGGAAAAAAAAAAAAAAAAAAGTGAAAAACTCTAAACCTATGAAAACACTTTCTTGTTCTTTATATTATTTATAATATTTATAATATTTTTAGCAAGACATCTCTGATATGGAAATATTGCCTCATTACTTGCACATTAACTTACAGAACAGTGTCACAACACTAAAGGATCTGCTGTCTTAGTCTTTCGATGACTAACTACAGGGGTAGGAAGGTGGATCAGCAGCTTCGCAGTCAGTTCTCGCTTCATCACAACAGACCAGTACGGGGTCCAGAATGCGTCTGCACTCCACCAATCCATCTGTCAATCTTACGATCCACTCATACCCGACTCATGAGCATTGGTGAACAAGATTCTAAAATATCTCTGCTTGAGGCAGAAACTCATCTGTAACCCGGAGCAGGCAAGCTTTTTTGTCATCCTCCAAAACTTGGAGAGCACTTCTAAACAGAGCGATGTAAATATTTCTGAGTCAGCGTGAGCTCAAGCAGGTGGGTGTGAGTGATATACTCACAGCTGAGCTCTTTCTGTTTCAGAGATGACCACAAAATATATATATATCACGATCAGTCTAAAATTAAGCCAAAGATGCAGAATTCATCAGTGCTTTTTGACCGCTGTCACGCCTCAAAGTTTTCAGGAGAGCATTTTCAGTTGATGGAGCTTGATGTTATCTGTGGCCACTGACCCACGCAGAGACTGACTGGAACAGTGGTATTGGAAAGATGTCACGCTCAACAGAAACAGTTCTGGAAAAGTGTCTCTCCTAGAGGCTGCCTAGGTGGCTTCATTAAAACTTATCATTTATGTGTTGGATTTCTGTGCACTGAGTGTGGCAGCCATAACTAAGGTTAGTCCAAGAACACTGTGATTTCCTCTCCAAGGATTTTCTTTTTTCTTGGCCTTAGGCTACGTGTCAGAGGTACAGAGCATGTGCTGCAATGCCTTCTGTGGTACTTTTTGCCCTTGTATTACAGGCTCAGAATGAAACACTTACAGATCTGTTGTGACGCAGCTCATTTAAACACAGATGTTACATCCACAACAATTACAACAGCCAACAAAGCAGTTTGTGTTTTCTACCGTTCGGCCATTACTGCATTCGGTTTGTCAGATGCTGCTCTTTGAGGTTTTGTTGCCCACATCCTATTTTATATTTAATTCAGTTCTGTAGTGTTAATTTTGCTTGACAAAATTATGACTTAGCTGCAAATTGTAGCATAATACAATATGTTAAAATTAGTCACCCACTAATTTTAAAATAAAAGCTCTATTTATCAAAGGTATGCATTATTAATTGCTAGAGCTGAGTTGTTTGTTAGGTACTTGTCCACAATACACTGTTATGACACACTGTGGGGAGCTAAATAGCCCAAACAGTCCTGCGTTTGTCATTTAAATTTCTGTATGAACTTAAGCATACAGGAAACCATATATAGATATAAAAAATACATTTTATTAGAGAGCCTAATTAAAACACTGTGACATTAATATACTGTAGTTTCAAAAGCCAGCTAATCAGCAAGCTGAACTGGCAGGACGCCTATCACTTCACCCAGACAATGCAGTCTCAGAAAACAAGTGTAAAGTGCATTTAATTTCCACAAAAAAGCTTTGAACTTAAACAACCTTAAAGTTTACAGTTTTCTGTAAAGTAATCAAGTAATCTGAAGACCAGCTGACAAAAGCTGACTCACAGGTGCCCTTTCTACGTTACATGTAGTTGAGAGCAGGTGAATTTCAAGTGGAAAGGGGAGTGTCCATTACATTATCACTACTGGGAATGCTGTTTTTTTAGACAAGGGTGATAGATAGATAGATAGATAGATAGATAGATAGATAGATAGATAGATAGATAGATAGATAACTTTTCACAGGCAAACAGATATAGTTTACTACCCGTCCAACTGTCGTGTATACTCTTATACTTATAATAAATGTATAGATGTATAAATGTATAGATACTTAAACATCTAATAGGTTTAAATATCTGAAATTAATTGGCATGGAATTTAATTTATGTTATTTAATTCAAGTGCTCATTTATGATTATTTATAGTAATCCACTTCTATTGTGGAACTGTATGGTATACAAACCTATGTTTGGACATGGGCACATGTCTATAAATTAAAAGTCTAAGAGTTTGCATTGTAAACTTTCTCGATCAGCTTGATGCTGACTTGACAGATTGGAGACTTTTCTTGTGGTGCCGCTCACCCCGTGTATGCTGGGATGAGCTCACTGCAACCCTGGACATGAAGGGCCTAAATGGTTTAAAGGATTAATGGGTCTATGGATGGATGGATGGCTCTCTTATGCATGTTAGACTTTAGTAAACTGAGCAACCCAGTAGGATCATCTTAATATAAAAAACGAATAACTGTGTCATATGGGGATTATAAGCAGTTAGAGTGCTGAATTGAATGTAGTTTCCTAATTCATCTCAGATAGTAACTGCAAGTAAACCTAACGTAAACTTTTACTGCTGCATGTCATTTGGTGACCACACAGTGAAGATAGCATTGACCTAAAGGCTTTTTTTTTTTTTGGCTGTTTAAGTTCCCGCTTAAGCCTCTGTGTGTGTGTGTGTGTGTGTGTGTGTGTGTGTGTGTGTGTGTGTGTGTGTGTGTGTGTGTGTGTGTGTGTGATGGACTTCAAGCCGTACAGCTCAACAGGCTGCACCATTTTGGATATAATGTATGCTCTCTGCTTGCAATTAGAAGTTAAAAAACAAAAGTATTTAGCATTTTCTGCTTGTTACAGCGTCAAATTAGTGTGTTATATAGTACTGTACCATTGTGAGTCCTGTGAGCCATGACAGAGTCTAGAGATCCTCCTGTAATGATTTTAATCTCAAGCTCATTATGTCTCCCACACAGAGGCCACTCAATCATGTCAATTGATTAATTAAGTGCCAAGGGCATTTGGGGACACAGGTGACAATATCATCCCTGTGGACCCGGCGAAGGGCCTAAAGCAATAATCGTTAAATAAATGGTACTGCGAGGTCAGTGTGACTGTCAAATGGCCCTGCTTCTATATCCAATTAAAAAGCAAGCAGTCCCCCCAATAAAAACTGATAACTCACTGCAAAAACAGATGTTCTTTCTGGACTTCCTGGTGTTTGTTAATGGCATACACTCCAGTGTTTAGTCATCAGGAGAGAAAGACGAGAGGAAGAAAAAGGATTTGTGCAAGCCAGCATCATAGTGAAGCATGTAATACAGGCTAATCCTCCTCCACTCATGCTACTGTGAGGCCTGGAACACTGAGGGAGCAGCGACTCAACCTGCAGTAACAGCTGGGAAAATACATACCACCCCTGTCTTGGCTATTCACTCACACTCACTGAATAGCATTAGTACAGGTGGGAGTAGTTCCACCTGTTTTGTCTTGCAAATCTTTAACCTGAGGAATAGCTCCAAGACGACTTTTATAATAGAAAAAATTTGCAGATGTCTTAGTTTGTGTTGCCACTGTACAGGGAGCTGTTTAAATACAGAATTCAGTATTTCTGACTTTAAATAGAAGAGAACATCATGTCAAATTAGAGATCTAAAAAAGACACTTAGGAACAAGACTTTTCTATTGGATGTGAATCCTCAGTTTTAAGAAAAAAAAGGTCACAGTTGTTGCTATGGGGACGTCATAAAAGATAAAACATGCATCTTCAGGTTAATGTAGAAAATAAGCTTTTTTCTTTAATTATTAAGCATTAATGTTGTTGATAGCTGTAAGGAAGCATTAGGTCAACTACTGAATACCATTCAGTAATCCTTATGGTTTAAATTAACTGGAAGATTTTCAAAAGATTTGCCATTTATTTCCAGTAAAATATGACCCCCTGGTTCTCAAGCCGAAGTCAAAGCAGAAGATTGAAAGTCAGCTTGGGCACTGGGAATAAAGATCCGTGAGTTTAGGTGTGCGTGCACCTCTGTTTGTGTGTGGCACAGCTGTTTGCATTCCCCCTTAGGGATGACCTGTGCCAAATCAGGAACATAGTCACCATGAAAGGAAACCTCGCAGCATGAGCTCTCCTCCAGAACTAAACGACTTCTCCCTGGTAGGCTGCAGCCAATTATTCCTGCATTCAACACTGTAGAGGTGACTGTAACAGGAGCCACTGGTCAAAATCCCACAGCTGAATGAGGCACACAAAAATGCCCTTGAGCAGCCACATTTTCTCTCTGTAAAGTTAATCATTGTGGAAGACTGAGGTTGCCTTATTATACCCTTTGCCAGATCATGTATACCTATTTTAAATGTTTCCTGCTTTGGTTTGTTTCCTAATACTTGGTCTGTGTTTCCTCTCTGTGTTGAAATGAACCTTGGATAAGCTTTGGTATGTGTAGAGCTCTGATAATGGAAGTCTTCTACATAATGATAAATTTGCCATCATTGGTTTTAAACTGTCTACATTGTTCCAAAAAATGTTTTTCTCAGTCTCAGTCTTGAATCCTTTCATTTTTTTCACAAAGGAAATAATTCCGCAACGATCCACTTCACCTATATTTTGTTATGTTGCTTCTTTTTTAATATTTGAACTTGCTGAGCCAGTGTCTCCAAAGGTTTCTGCCTTCATTGACGGGTCTTTTTTATTTGTCTGCGTAATTATGATCTCCTTCACTTGTGTCAGCAGCTCTTTAGACTTGAAATGAACAGCTGCTAAATGCAAACTCAATACTTGGAATCAATTCAAGACCTTTTATCTCCTTAATTTGTCATGAAACATCAAGGAAACAGGCTACATCTGGCCATAAAATTGCCTTTCAGTCAATTATCCAATTATACTTATTTTGTAAAAAATATCAATAATTGTTGTAATTCCTACTGTACATGGTAAATGCATTATTTTTTGTTTTTGTTCTGTTTTTTTTTTTTTAAACTGAAAGCCAACCTTTGAACCACATCTTGATTGCTTCATTTCATATCCGTTCATCCAGTATCAGGGACCCAACTGTAAGTGCAGTAATTATAATTTTCTGGAAAAGACCATAAACAAAATATTGTAACAGTGTTTGACAAAGTATTGTAATAGAATGCTTTGCTTTGATCAATTCACGTAGTATTGACTAATTTCATTTTAATTTGTTCTTTACAATTGCACTGTTGTTAATGTGATTCCCATTTTCTTTAGAACTGTCTAGCCTGTTAATAGAAAGCAGTTAGTCCAAATTATTCTCACATTAACCTTTTGCAAGAGTCATAAAATAGTGATTTCTCTCATAATTATGCTCTCTGGTCAATTACCTCAGACGAGTCTTCTATTTATCTTCCTATTACTGGCAAAGCTACAATTGCATGCCTTTTAAATCATGACTTCATAACACATCTACAGACACGCTGGGATCTGTCTGTGAGAACCTTACATGGTCTCTGAACATTACTTTGTAGAAAACTCTTGAAAGACTTTTCAGATGTATTGACACTTAGCTTAGTCTGTAGGGGTTGAGCCCAGTGAGTTTCAGCTTGGATAGATTCCATTTAGGAAGATCGCCGTGCCATTTCCTACCACAGTACCTACTCTGAGCCTATCCTCAGCTGACAGGTCAAATGCATCTCCATCCCCCTGCAGTGAAAACCTTGATGTGACCTTTTCCATCTAACTGGCCTTTTAAGAGAACATTTAATCAATAACTCCCATCGTGTAAAGCTTGGTTTCAACAAGCGGCAGAGATATGCCTGTCTCTGACCCCCCCCCCCCCCCCCGACTCAGATTGAGCTTCTTGATTGTTCCCCCCATATTCTGTACTGTTTATCACATCTGACTGACATCAAATATTGTAGTAAATGCTTTCTTTCATATTACCCTCCCATGCAGTTTTGATGGAAATCCTGCTAAGGGGTGTAGTGACACACTTAAAACTTTGTACACATTTTAAACATCACTGTGTGTGTACTGTGCGTTGGACACAGAGTGTACAAAGCACAGTAAGCAAGGATTTTATAAATCAATATGTCAACCAAGGACAATATTGCTATTTTTCCATTCTATGTTGTGTATATGTTAACACACGCATGCAACAGCTTTTATCATAAATAAATCAATGTGATCACTGAACCAGAACATGTCACCATAACCTTCAGGAGCTTTTTGAAGCCCGCATGTGGAGGAATGAATTAATATTCTGAGCTGTGTGCAACCTTTATCTGTTTTACACAAGGACTCAATGATGAATTTAAACAATTCAAACTATTTGATTTTTTTTGCAGTCAAGCTCAATGAAGGTGTGACCTCAGAGAAGGATTTTAAAATTCAGGCACCACCGTATCTTAAAGACCTCATAGTGCCTTCTTATTCTAATGGAGCACTTTGCTTCCAGACTGCAGGCTTACTTATGGTTTTTGAGAGTTTTCAAATGTAGAATGGGAGGAAGAGCCTTCAGCTATCAGGCCCCTCTACTATGGAACCAGCTCCCATATTGGAGACAGTCACCCTCTCTACTTTTAAGATTAGGCTTTAAACCTTCCTTTTTGATAAAGCTTATTTTTAGGGCTGGATCAGGTGACCCTGAACCATCTCTCAGTTATGCTGCAATAGGCTTAGGCTGCTTGGAGGGGGCTTACCATGATGCACTTCTTTGCTCATCTCTTTTCACTTTCTGTGTGTTTAACACACCACTGCTATATTTAATCATTAGTAATGATTAAGCTCTGGCTCTTACCTCTTACCTTTTGTTCTCGTCCTCTGCTCTCTTCTTGTTCCTCTCATACCTAACTGGTTGCTGTGGGTGGCCGCCCCTCCCTGAGCCTGGTGCTGCCAAAGATTTCTTCCTGTTAAATGGGATTTTTCCTTCCCACTGTCACCATGTGCTTGCTAATAAAGGGTGGTGCGATTGTTGAGGTTTCTTTCTAATATTGTAGGGTCTTTACTCCGTTGACTGTTGTTGTGAATTTAGATCTAAATTAATTTATTTTAATTTAACTTCTTGCTGAACTACTTTGTCTTCTTCTGATAAAATGTTACTGTTATTACTACTATTAAATCCTGCCATTTTCTTGTAATTAGATGATTTCTAAAGTTATTTGTTTTACTTATAGACAAATACAGCATGCCAGCATACTGAGCCTCTTTTACAAGGGAAAGCCTGAGTGAAAAACATCAAAAACATATGACACAAATCCACCCAGCTGAGATGACACTCAGCCTGAGGTATGATACTGTGCACCGCTATCTCTTTTCTTCCTTCTCCTGAACAGACTCTTCTCTCACTGAACACTTCCAGATGTGTTGTTTCTTGATGCATTTGATTATATCTCTTCCACTGTAAATCGCTCTGTGCCTGCCCCCACAGGAATTAGTTGACAGAACACCGGAGGGGTCTTGAAAGTTGTATGCAATAGTAGCATGTGAGTTTTAAACCTACACCTACAGTTTTAACAGTGCATTCAGGTATTTGAAAAACAGGAGTTTTTTTTTTTTCTTTTTCTTGTTCGTTTCATGGTAAAAAAAAAAAAAAAAATGGCTATGACAGCTACGTCAATGTTCTGTGACAAAACACATTTTGGAAATTACTTTGAGCATATATATTTGCAAACTACCAATTACTTCACATTTGAAGTAATAGTAAAACTTCCCCAAGGAGCAGTTTGCTCTATTGTTACAATGACTTTGCAAATGAAAGAGAAGAACATGATGAGATGGCTTTGTTTGTTAATGCTCCAGCTGAAGTTTGAAGAAAACTGTTGTTGACTGAGCTACAATCCATCTTGAAATGAGCCCCGCCTTAGTAGTGTGACAAACTCAGTAATCCATACCAGATTCACACCTCTTCAGCCTGTTCAGAAAGGTGCTTTGGCTTAAACCCAGATTAGCATGACCCAGCAGCCTGCTTCAGTACATGTTTACACATTACACTTTCCTGTCTAAGGCATATGTTTGTGTATAAATGATGCCTCGTTCTCTTTATAAGTACTCAAGGCAATTTGACAACTTGTCAGCTACTTCTAAAGTAATTAAGACTGCACTTCAGTGACCTCAAGCATGCTCAGTGACATCTGAAACAAGGCACGTGAGAGCACATGTTTAATTTAGAAAATCAGGTTTATTATGAACCTTAGCCGTGAGGAAGATCTGAAATCACTCATCCGCATTCTTTCCCAGGTGTTTGGCCTTTTCTTTCTTGTCATCACCTCCACTTCCCCACGCTGTCAAACTCAATACTGAACTCATCTCTTCAATCATCTTTCTGCCCGCCTTGAGCCAATCAGTCTCCACAGAGCGAGCTTTAAATATCGCTGCTTATCTGTCGCTCTCCCTTCCAGATTCATTTGTGCATCCCACCACCTCCCCTTCACCACCCAAGATCTCCTTCCAAGCCTCCATCTTAGCCTCCACCACCACCACCACCACCACCACCAGTATCTAGATTCGAAAGGGTGAGGGTGGGGGTATTATCAATAAATCGTGTTCAATTTCTCCTAATGATTGCTCCTTACTGAAACGAAGTTGGTATCCCCACATTTCATTCACCATGTCATGTAGACCTTTCTGTAATGACTAACAGAGTTTCAAATAGGCTAAATCAATTATGACTGCCTTAAAAAAAAAAAGGTAGTTACAATGATCTGCTAACTGGCATGCAGCCTAAAACGAAGCAACTTTGTTCCAGTTCTTTCAGTGATGATTTAGTCATCTCAGACTTGAAGTCTTTACATTATTGTATTGTCTCTACTGTGTGTAATATGCATCTTCAAATCAATAGGAGTAATAATGTTAGAGTTTTGTAAAGTATTCCTTAATAGCTTATGTGTCATATATAATATAGATTTAAAGTACAGGCTTTATTACTGCAGAGCACAGCGCTGTAAATTCCAGTGCATCTGCAGGCCCAGATTAATTTACGCACTCATTCACTCCAGGATGCATCTTTGAATAGCGCTGACCTGCAGGGCCCATGGCCATCTGTGGCCCTTCTCCACCCCTCACCCCCACCCCCCCTACAGAGTGAGAAAAACCCCAGCTGCTCTTTTGGCTGTGGCAGAACTCACCAGGAGGAGTATTTAAAAATCCCTAATCTATCACTCTGCCCAGCCAGCCCTGTCTCCACTGGCTGGCTTAGAACCTACAACGATTTGCACTGTCCATTCCACAAGAGAGGCATCATTACTGCTTAGTTAATCTATCACACATGGAGGGGAGTGTAGAAAAAGTCATCCACAATGATTTTGAGATTTATTGGGCTCATATACAAACAACTCCTACTACGTTGCCATGGCATTTTTTTTTTTTTTAATCATCATCAGATTACTCCTGTGTCACTGGATCTCTTTCAGTGTGTGCTGTTAATAGTATACCCATCAGCATGACACAGTAAGCTGGGAGGTAATCGGACACCCCACAGCGATAACCGAATTAGCAATAATATTAAAAAATGCCCATGTTTGATGTGGTATTACTGAACATGGGTTGTGTGTCAGAGCTGTTTATGCAAAAACTGTGTCTTTTAATCATCCTTCTGAGATGAATGGGTGTATACATGTTGACATCTTGGAGATTTATTTCCATTAATATTTATTTCCATTAATATACACAGGCCAATCTTGGGGACAATGAGATTGAGAAGGAAAATAAAACTATAAAAACATCTTACTCATAGGTTCATCACTGCTACATTCTCAGTTGTGCTTTTAAGAAATGTACAGACCTGAGGGCAAATTTCTTATCAACTCCAAACAGCCACCATTGGTTGTCCAAGGTAGTGGAGCATTTTTATGTGCATGTACTTAGGCAGTTTTCTCTTTGGGTTTGGTTTTAATGGAGGCAGCCTTTAGTATGCTGGTTTAGGTTCCCTGGTGAACTAAGCTCAGCAGTGGAAGGCAGACTTTGTTTCACCCATTTGACATGTTCTAGGCTATTTCTTTCTCAAGAATGATTGTGATTCTCTACTGCATTTAAAAAAAATCAATGGGACCTCTTGGGGGAGAAACAGGGTAAAAGGAACAGGGTCTGAATACAGCAACCATCCTCCCTTAACCATTATGATGCAAGTCAAGAACATGCACAGATTGACAAATTCAGGTTTGGCTCACTTCCTATGAAACAAAAGGCATCCAGCTGAGAATGAAGATACAAACTCATAGACAGTTTGAAAAGGTTTTGAGAGTAATGCTGACGGGAAGGTTGACTGAAAAAAAAAAAAAAGGTTGATCTTTTCAGGCTAAAAAATGCATTGCTGTTTTGAAAGCAAAAGGCATAACATTTAGAAATACAGCAGGTTTCAATCCACAAATTTAACTAAGCTGTCCTATTTCACGTTCTGTGCAAATTCAGTGAATATTTTCATAATTTATAATCCATCGCTCAATAATATCAAGCACCTAGCTATGCAGTTTGCCCTGCCAATGTTTGTGAACGAACCGGTCATATTAAAGAGCTTACTGAATTGGATTGAGATACTGTAATAGGATGCTGCCTTTGCCACAAGAGTTTTGTTCCCTCTTAGATGTTCCATAATCAACAGGAAGTGGTATTATTGCAAAGAAGAAAGTGCAAAGTTTAGGAAGTGGAAGAGGCGTAAAAATCGCCAACAATCTCCTGAGTCAGTAACAGCAGAGCTCCAAACCTCCTCTGGCATTAACAACAGTACAAGTGTGTGCCGGGAGCTTCAGGGCACGGGTTTCCATGGCCGAGCAGCTCCTGTAGGTGAAATGTGTCAGTGGTCCATTTTGCGTTGATACTCACCTGCTCTGGAATTAAGGAATCAATTTCTGCAAGGTAATCCTACCCTTCAAAGCATAAGGATGAAAAAAAGGTGTATTTGTTATTTATGGAAAACATGGAAAAATGCATTAATCCCATCATTCTCAGTGAGTTTGGACCAAGTACCTGTTTAGACACAATGAATGGAATATAAAGATAGAGAGGGCTTGACTGAGGTTGTATAGTTGGTGTCTTTGTAATTATAATTAGGTCAAATCCAAACTGAATAGGAAATATTTATCTTTATAACATACAGTTTTCAAAATAATATTCATAATAAAACACACATAATGCAGTACAACAGTACAGATGTTGTTTACAGGTTAAAAACTATATTTAAGGATGAATTGACTGGGTGAAGTACAACAAGAGCTGCATAATAAGCTTTGATTACGCTGCTGTCTAAGAATAGATGTAACACATTTAGCTGTGCAATTAGAGGAGGCACAGCTAAGACTGAGAAAAGTGTGAAATAACAGCTTATTGTCTAAAGTATTTTCCCTTTTACATGACAACATATTCAGTGTCTCTGGGTTATCATTGTGCCAATAGATGAGCTGGAGAAACATCAATGATTAGAGTAATATTTGGCTAATTTTCCCATTCATTTATTGAATTATTATTATTAATAGAATTATTTCATATCTTCACACAATGTGAGTAAAAACAGAAAAAGGGTAGGCTGATATGAAATTAGAGTATATTGTGTAACTGTATGTGTGAAAAGCTGTTAGTGCTTTACCTGAACTGTTGTAAGAGCAAAATGTCAATGATGAACTTTGAGTTTACCAATACTGTTATGCAATATATTTAGATTTAAAATAATAAGGTAGCACAAGTAATTCATTCTGATTAATGCATCAAAATCATCAGCTATTGTATATATAATTGCCATGAAGCTGAAACCAGTAATATAATATCATCATAAACAAATTAATTCTTCCTTAAAATCACCCTCCCCGTGTGGTTCTTGCACAGGCTAGTGTTGTGTACAGTACAGAGTCATTATAAAAGCAGTGAATGTGTTGTGTAAACACAGGAGAGCCGGTAATTGCAAGTTATTCCCCAAAGTTCCCGTGTGCTTTATTTTCAGCTTCATTGCATTATTTACTAATTATTTTGCTGTGCACTTAGTGGCGTATTTGGACTGGCATTTGTCTCCAGGCAGTAGCATTGCAGTCACTATTTTTCTTTCTTTGTGAACCTGCAGGGATGGCCTCGCAGGAGATCTGGCAGCGAGTGAACACATATGCAGTGAGTCATCTTCGCGCTGTGGCTCTGATGAGACGCCGCTGCACATGCTCAAACACATGGTGGGTTACACTTAACTACAGGCGATTAGAGGGCCTCTGTGATTTTTATACATGTAGTCAGTGCCGTGCGCCGCATGCATACAAGCTTCACTTCTTTAAAGAACAGCTGAGAGTGTGAAGTAATTAAGTCTGTAACATATCTCTGCTTCGCTCAAGATCTTGTTTTTTTTTTTTTTTTTTAGTTAGCATGAAATGTTACTTTTACATCATAATACACTGCCTGGCCAAAAAAAAAGTCGCCACCAAAAAAAAGAAAAGGTCACACACTAATATTTTGTTGGACCACCTTTAGCTTTGATTACAGCATGCATTCACTGTGGCATTGTTTCAATAAGCTTCTGCAATGTCACAAGATTTATTTCCATCCAGTGTTGCATTAATTTTTCACCAAGATCTTGCAGTGATGATGGCAGATTCTGACCACTGCGCAAAGCCTTCTCCAGCACATCCCAAAGATTCTCAGTGGGGTTGAGGTCTGGACTCTGTGGTAACCAATCCATGTGTGAAAATGATGTCTCGTGCTCCCAGAACCACTCTTTCACAATTCGAGCCCGATGAATCCTGGCATTGTCATCTTGGAATATGCCCGTGCCATCAGGGAAGAAAAAATCCATTGATGGAATAACCTGGTCATTCAGTATATTCAGGTAGTCAGCTGACCTCATTCTTTGAGCACATAATATTGCTGAACCTAGACCTGACCAACTGCAGCAACCCCAGATCATAGCACTGCCCCCACAGGCTTGAACAGTAGGCTCTAGGCATGATGGGTGCATCACTTCACCTGCCTCTTTTCTTACCCTGATGCGCCCATCACTCTGGAACAGGGTAAATCTGGACTCATCAGACCACATGACTTTCTTTCATTGCTCCAGAGTCCAATCTTTATGCTCTCTAGCATAAATAGGCTACACAGCTGTTCAGTCCCAATCCCTTGAGTTTCCTTTGCATTGTGAGAGTGGAAATGCTCTTACTTTCACTATTAAACATAGTCCTGAGTGCTACTGTTGTTTTTCTTCAATTTGATTTCATCAAACGTTTAAGTGATTGCCGTTCACGATCATTCAGGATGTTTTTCCGGCCACATTTCTTTCTCGAAGACGATGGGTTCCCACTATCCTTCCATTTTTTAATAATGTGTTGGACAGTTCTTAACCCAGTTTCAGTAGTTTCTGCAGTCTCCTTAGATGTTTTCTCTGCTTGATGCATGCCAATGATTTGACCCTTCTCAAACAGGCAGACATCTTTTCCACGACCATGCGATGTGTCTTTTGACATGGTTGTTTAAGAAATGAGAAGCAACTCATTGCACCAGTTGGAGTTAAATAATTTGTTGCCAGCTGAAAGATAATCGCCCATGCAGTAATTATCCAATAGGAGACTCGTACCTATTTGCTTAGTTAAATCCAGGTGGCGATTTTTTTTTTTTGGCCAGGAAGTATTTGTTTCAGCTACATTTAACTAGTAGATATAGTTCTCTGTGGGTGGTTTACATAGTCTCATCACTGTGTTTCCTACAGTTTCCTCTCACAGTCCAAAAACATGGAGGTTAGGTATCCTGAAAGTTGCCCATCAATGTGTGTTTGTTGATATCTTCTAGTCCAGTGACAGCCTATCTCCCACCCACCACATCCAGGGAGCAGCTCTGCCCATCTGCAGCTGTGACCAAGACATAATTTAAGAGACAGCAGGTAGATACAAAACTCATAAGCTCCTCTAATTATCTCCTGCACATCTGAAGTGCAGAGTTGTTTCCCAAAGGTAGCTGAAAGAGTGTAACAACTGCTTAGCAAAGAAAATGTAACAAACTACACATACTTTATATCTACCTACTACGACTATGATTCTTCTGTATGTTTTTATGTCATTTTAAGTATTTAGAATGATTCCATATTAGCATTTTTTTCTTTTCTTTTTTTCCCCATTGGCTTTTGTCACACGTCTCTGCCTCATTCAAGGAATTAGAGCTTAAGGTGGAAGAATACACTGGTTCTCACATCTTACACACTACTGATGACTTAATAAAGCGCTATTTCTAAAATATAAGGGAGCTAAAAAATGATAGACATAAAAAAGTGACTGAAGCCTTTTGATGTATGGCACATGTGAAGTACAATACTCTTCTCTACACCACTGCAGCTCTTTGAAAGTACTGAGAGAGAAACCTGTGAATGCCTCATTAATTTGCCACTGATTTTGATTCAAAAGGACAAGGAAACCTCTCTGCCACCTCTTAGCAAGCTTTGAGACACACATCAATCAAAAAAAAAGAAAAGAAAAGAAAAGAAAAATAAAATCTGTTTGGATAAGAATTCAATAAGGCCATTTTTGTGACTTGGCCTCTAGCACAGTTGGTAACCTATTTACCAAACTTGGAATAATGACATTTAGCATGCTAACTTTTGGAAGTCATCACAAATTATTTAGGTGCTTACCCTTTACAGATATTGCTGGAATAGTTGTAACCTGTAAGTCTGTCTTGTGTTACTGCCTCAGTATTGGTAACTCTAGATGAGCGCACTGAATTACTTGTAGAATAACAGAACAATAACTAATAAAAATTCATGTTTATGCATAATGAAGGATGAATAATGCTGGGTTACCTTTCATGATTTTATGTAAGAAGAAACTATATTTGACCATATTTGAGTGGTGATTTGGACACTGATTACCGCAGGAACCTTCAAAGTATTTAGCTCAGCCAGAGAAATTGCATCAAAAACAATGCGATTACTTGTTTTCCTCTGAGTTATACTACTCTGATCAAAACCACTGATAGTGAGCACAGTTGCAAAGCCATCATGAATCTTGCTATTTCAAAAATAGCCTCGGAATTAGATTCAGCCCTGAACTTGAAAGAGCACAGGTTCAAAATCAAAGTCCTCATTTATGCAGTTGACTTATAGTCTTCTGTGATCACCCCTTGCTAGGTCATGTGCAGTTATTCCACAGCCGATTGCAATGAAATCTAATCGAATAAAACACGAGTGTTGTCAGAAAGTAAATCCCACACTTCTCACTTAGTCTGCTTGGTGTGTGAAAGTACAACAACATGTTTTATAAAAAGAACAACACTAAGGCAACACATCTCAAAGTGCTGGTATTTTTAGGGAATCTGGAGTCAAGGGTGCATCAGTGAAACTGGCCTCAGCCTACATCTATTTTTTTTTTGGAAGCTTTCCATTACAATTTTAGACCATATAAACTGTGAATGGTCCTATTTCCTTATACCGTGTTTACTCAGAGAGCGCAAACCTCTGCCAAGGCTGCTCACACTCTGAGCAATAAGTGAACAGTATTATAGTTTTTTCTTTTTGAACGTACTTTAAGAAGTGTGCAGTGAGGGTAGTATGACAGATGTTTACTTTGATTACACAAACATGCAGGAGCAGGTAATGGATAATAAGTATTGATTTATAAATAGCTGGACATGAATAACTTGAGCTCATTATATAATATTATACTATAATAGTGTATTTCAAACTAACTAGGCAATATTTTCTTTAAAGATGGAACACATTTTGGGGTCGACTTAAAAAAAAAGACAGATGTGAAATGTAATAGTGAGGTCAGAGGTCAAATGTGACGTGATATTTGGATGCAAATTATAATGTGAAATGTAGAATATCCATATGCCAATATAATTTCCAAAATGTCACCAATACAAACAAAGGCAGCAGAATTTTGATGATGATGATACTTTATTGATCCCACAATGGGGAAATTGCAGTTAAGCAATTTAAGCAATTTTAAGTATTTTAAGAGGTCTTTTAAGGTAAGATAAAAGACATTTTATGAATGTTTGACCTTATTTGACCTTTAAGAAGAGGTCAGAGGGTCACAGTAATGTGATATTTAGAATCCCCATAGATCATTCCCTTTATGCTGCCAGTACAAACAACGGCATTAAGGAACAGTTTTAAATAGCTCTATATAGAATTATCACTTTGACATACAGATCAATCTATTGACATTGAAGGAGAGGTCAGAAATGTGACATGATATTTTAAATCTTTATACAGTACTTTCTATATATTGACAATACACACCACACTTGTAAAAATCATATGTTTTTCTAAGTTATGAGGCTCAAGGTGACTTTGAAGACTTTGGTGGATGTAAACCAAATTTTAATGGCTCATTAACCTGACCCCACTCTGTACCCCTACAAAGTTTTATCAAAATTCATTCAAAACTTTTGGAGCTCTCTTGCTTACAGACAGAATAAAGACACGCACGCATGCAGACGCTATCAAAAATTAACCTCCTTGTTGAGCCTGATGTTATTTAGATTAACATCAGGCTCATTGACAAACCACGCGTGTAAGGTAAATTCAAATCAAATATGAATTGACATTTCACCGTATATTCTGCTGTGTGCCAACACTGCAGCTGGCTCCCTCATAATCTGTTAGCTGTGTCTGCGTCATATTTTAAGCACCTGCGCCTTTTAATGTCTGTTTGGGAAACAATATCGGCATCACAACAAATGTGATTTTCTCACACGTACGAGTAAATATGATGTATTCAAAAGGGATAGACATGGAGTTTGGTTGAGGTGGGCGCTTATCACAGTACATCTCATTGTCATTTTATATTTAAAGCATTAGCATTTCATTATCATTAAAGCCGTGCTGCGGTGTTGGCGGTGATGAAAGAGAGGAGGGGTTTGCAAGTCCGCAAAGGTTACAGTTTCATGTTGACTTGCATATTTACTGGTAGTGCAGACTAGGATGATGATGATTATGTTTTATTCAAAAGGTCCCAGATTTAAAAAGAGAGAACATTACATTTGTATTTTCTGGAGTTTATCTGTGGTTAAGTTCAGTGTAGAGTTTCTAATCAGGACCTCAATTAACAACTCCACATGTCACAAATCACAGATTTTTTTCATTATCCATATGAAGACCATGAAATATTAAAATCTACCTGAATTACCATTTTTGCTTACAGGAAAATAACAAGCAATTACATTTTCCAAATATCTTAGCAAGAGGTGAAGCGTTTAGCACCATCACTTTACAGCAAGAAGGTTTCTGGTTTATACCCCAGCTGGGGCCCTTCTTTATGGAGCCCAAATCTCATTCCCTGTGCCTGTATGGGTTTCCTCCCGCTTCCTCCAACTTCGTGCTCCAGCGCAAAGACATTACGGTACTGTAGGCTAACTGAGGATTCTAAATTGGCCATGGATGGGAGGTAGATAAAAATGGACAGCATATATTGCTTTATCAATGTCTAGTTAAAACATGACTAGAAGAAAGACTAGAAAAGCATTATTTGAACACTAGAACTCCCAAGGTGGTCATTTTGCAGTGTAATATCTTGGCTGCTATAAACCCCATGTAACTGTTAGGACTTTTCCTAAATATGTGTATATTTTATTCTAACATGGTCATTTTATTAAAATTACAAGACACAAGAGAGTTATGGGTGTTTCTACCTAGAACTCCCATAGGTGGTCATTCTAACCACAATACATTATTTAAATACATTTATAATAAATAAACATGTATAAATATAATTTGCTATCAATAAAAGATCAAAGAATACATGGATCAGTAATGTTACCAATCAATTAAAGATGGTCGTGGCCATGGTCATAGCAGTCATATTGATCACATGCCTATACAGCTTAATTTGGTGAAATTGGAAGCGTTTTGATCCCTGATTGCGACCACCTGCTGCTCATCGTTGATGATCACAGTGTTGTTCCTGGTGTTCTCAAGAACTTGAAAAAAAAGTGACTGGACTTTAGTTAAACCATAGTGGGGGTTTTCCCCTTTTGGAGGTGGTTTTTGACCCAGTGTTATTCATCACCACATGAGCCCAAGGTGTGAAAAAAGCATGTGGGTCATTACCACAAAGGGTTTCCTGTGAAATCACTGTGAGACCGGTGAGACCTTGTTACTTCAGGTGACCACAATAGGTCACCTGAAGCAAGGTGTGAGTGGGGTTTGAGGCACTTGGAAGGGATGTCTAGGCTGTATTGTAGGAAGCTGATGCCATAAGCCACCACCTTTGTTCAATGATGGTCATTCACAGTGGACATAGATGGCCCCTTTCACACCATCTTTGTTCTTGGTCCAAAATATGAATAATGGCATCCTCAAAAGCCATGCGGTTATCCCAACTGGGCCTTCATCAAATCAGTGAAGATGCACAGGAATAAAAGTCAGACACCAACTAGGGAGAAAGAGAATGCCAAATGGAACATTATCTCTTACGTAGCAGGTTTGTCAGAAATGCAAGAGAATTTTCTCCAAGCATGAAATCCCAGCCACACTCCAAGACAAAAACTGGTCCCAAGGACAAAACTCTCAAACACAAGCCGAGCAACATAGTGTATGCTGTCCAGTGCAGCAAAGAGTGCTCAGACCTCTGCATTGGAGAAACTAAACAGCCACTCCACAAAGGCACTCCATAACATAGAAGGGCCACCTCAGCAGGACAAAACTCAGCTGTACTTCTATAACTAAAGGATAAAGTACACTCTTCGAGGATGCTGGTGTTCACATTTTGGACCAGAAAGGTGGGATAGTTTCAAAGAGGAGTAAAAGAAGCCATCAATGTCCACTGTGAACGACCATCACTGAACAGAGATGGTGGCTTACAACACCAGTTGCCAGCTACCTACAGTGAATTCTTGAGATCCTTCCCAGGTACCTCAGCCCCCACTCACACCTTACTTCAGGTGACCTCAATAGGTCATATGATTTGGGTGGGGCAGGGGGTTTGCACCCGAAAACCCTGGAGGTAATGACCCACACCTTTTTTTACGCCTTAGCTTATGTGCAACAGCAAATAAATAATGTGTCAGTGACCACCTCCAAAGGGGACAACTCCCACTAGGGTTTAAATACCTGGGGTTCTCCACCTTTAGGTGGAGAAGCCTGAAGAAGCTTCTTGGATAAGAGGGAAACTGGCTTCAGAAAAAATTTAATTAAGTCCACTCACCTTTTTTGAGAATACCATGAAAATGTCAACCTTTTTTCAGTAGTTCATCATGAGTCCCAGAACAGAAGTTCTAGGACAAAGTCACACCTGGCACCCAAGTCCCCACTACACTGTGCCTCCTCTGTCAGTCTAAGAGTAAGCAGACCTGACTGAGGTGTAAAACAAATATTTGCTGAATAGAAATAGAATATTGTATAAATGATAGCTTTTCTGGCTTCATTCAGCTTAATGCATTCTGCAAAAGCACTTGGGTGCTGTGCCTATGCCGTTTTATAGTGAAAATTCTGTGTACCTGCATTTGGGATGTTGGCTTGTTTAAGATAAATAGAGGCCTGTGTCTCAGAAATCATATTTCAAGGTCTTTACTTGGAATTTCAAATCTCCATTATATTGCTTTCCATCAGCCAGTCAGAATTTCAAACTTTTTAGGACCTCTGGGAGGCAACGTGACCCCATCTTACCTTTCTGCCCCTTTGCTCTTCATATATCCTGCACCCTTTTGCATTACCGGGACACAGGAGATACTGGGATTCTTGGGATTAAAAAAGACAGCGGGTGGGTGAGCTTCTCTGCTATGAACAGTTTGCCTTTTCACATCAAGGAAGCTGAATCAGTTTCCTCTTTGAAGACACAGCTTAAGTTTTTTTTTTTCCTTCTTTGCACTCCAATCATTCTCTAAACCTTTATTTAACCAGGAAGCTGAATGCATTCCCCAGCAACTGCATCCTTCAGATTCATCCAGCAATTGCAAAAGTTTGAGTGCACACTTTTTAACCACCAAAACTACTCAAGGGCATCTAGACAGTAGGAAAGGGACAGTGCTACTTGTTTACTTTCTGCACCTATATGATATGGTATGAACTGTCAACCTTCCAGTCACAAATTTGCGTATGTAATTAACAGATGCCAAATTAGCCTATGCATCTTGTTGGTATTGTCACTTTGAGCATACAGTATTAGTGCTGCAGGTATTAAGGTACTACTGTCTTACATATTGTGAGTTGCCATAATCCCTTGTTAACTGTACATGCATTACTCAAAAAATGCTCTCATGCCAGTGTGCACAAAAGAGAAGCACATCGAGATAGAAATTAATACCAAAATATGTAACAACATAATGTATTTGTCATACTGGATGTTATACACAATTCATGAATTTAGTGTGGTAGATGAGACTTCTTTAACAAGCCTCCTCTCATGGCAATTTTATCAAAGCAAATTGGCCTTTTTTTTCCACAACAGTTTATATGACTTTGAAAATAATTAAATGATCCTGTACATAACCAAATCGCCCTGTACCTAACTAAACAGCAAATTAATAAACAGGCAAGTGAAAACAAAACTGAAATGTAGTAATAATATGAAAGAAAGTGTAAAGGCATTACCCCCCTCAAAACCTAGATTTTGAGGGAGTCAAAATCTAGGTTATTATTATGTATGAGCAGGATTATGGTCCAGTCTGGACAACATAGGGCATTAATTCAGGCCTGCAACAAAATGTGTATGATCCTTTTATCTTGTGTAGCTTTTCATAATGTAATGAAAACTAAATTATGATGATGAGAATTATTGTTATTATTATTATTATTATTATTGTTGAGTGCTCTACCAGCTGTACCTGCAACAGAGGATAGACATACCCAGTGTACCCAGGTGGAACTGTGAAATGAAAGAACAAAAGGCATACTGCTTTGGTCACCAGTGTCTGTTTACATTATTCTCCCTGAAATAACTCTAGTCATGACTTACCAGGGAGCAATTTGTAGTCTGTCATGTCTCTCAGTTATGAAAAGGCAAGATTTTGTGATTCTATAAACGCCTCATCTGAGATGGAGGCCATCATAGCAGACACAAATACTGTCAAGTCTCACCCCAGCATTAGGTGAAGGCCCTATGACTGTCTTATACCTTCCAAGGCAGACCTGTGTGACTCTGTCAAAGTGAAGGAGTACAATTTGCACGATGTCCATGCTGACGATAAATCAATACAGAAAAATCTCCTAAGTATTTCACAAACTGATGTCAGGCTGTTCAGCAAACATTTTTTATGTCCAATTACACACACACACACACACACACACACACACACACACACACACACACACACACACACACACACACACACACACACACAAAGCCAATGAAAACAAATCAGCAGTTTAAATTTTGTGACAAAGGGCTTGTGAGCCAAAGGTGTGAAAAAGCAGTCTTCAAAAAAAAAAGTCCCTCCTGGTCATTTCAAGCTGAGCACATAAGACCTAACTTGTTACCATGGCTACAGGCAGGATTATTTCCTGTCGTAGATCAGAGCATGGTGGACTCATCCGCAGACAGGTTGGCAGGTTGAACTCTAATTTCCCTTAGCATGTTCGACAGGACTGAATGCAGAAATAACACTAACCCTAGTGGTCCATATGGCTGATTCTGGGAGCACCAGCTGCTCAGGGCTTTCAAGGCCATCATTTTTATTTCACATCCTCAGTGAGCCATTTTAATTTCTGATGAGGGACTGGTGGTGCGGAGGCTAACCGGGAATGACCGGGATGTGTAAACCACCTGTGTGCAGCTACGCTTTGAGTTTTCTGTTCTTGTAATCAGCGTGCCCCAAATGCTCTATTTTCAAAAGCCAAACAAAACACATCCCTGAACCTGTTTCACACATTTTATTCACTGTTCCTAAGCCTGTTCAGATATATACACATACACAACTCTTTACCAAGACCACACAGCAACAAAACATTTCACCTGTGCTGTTACCCATGCATTGCTTCCTATGAATAGGAAACAGATTTTGTGCATACTAAAGCCCTCTCAGGGCTGCATTAGTAATACCAGAGGAGGCTGGTAATTTGATATTGCCTATGCAAATTGGAAATTTCAGTCAGTCATCGAGGCAGTAAAATACTTTAGAAGAAACCTTGGGAGTCAGGAACAGGGCTATGCCTTGTGTGTCACACAGTATCTTCTAAAAACTTTCTTTAACATGCACTATATACAGACTAACAAGGTATGCCTAGGGGGAAAGGGCTGTGCTGTGGTGGCGCGAGACTTCAACGAGAATCTTGGCAATGTTGACCATGGCAGCGTGCCATTGATGGCAAACTCAGTTATTCTCTGCCAGTTTTTTTTTTTTTTTCTAGACAGCTTCAAAGGTAAGAAAAATGTACTTGAGCTATATTTCCACTAACTCCCAACACTCAGCGATGAAGATCTGGACGGTTTGCAGTCTTATATTGATGAGTGTTTCAAGTGAGTTGTTATGGGGAAACCTAACAAGATGCTGACTGCCTCCGTCCACCAAGACATGCAGCCCTGAAGACTCCTCTGAAGTGCCTTCTACACAAACCAATGACATTGTAGAGATTTTGGAGTCTGTAGATATTAAAAAAAAAAATGCACGCCTGTGCCAACTGGAAATTCTTCACAAAGAGTTTCAGGCTCTGTGTAAATCAGTGGACGCTGCAGAAAACGCCATCCCCAGAGAGTCAGTGAACTCCCTGACAGAGGGAATGACCCACCTTGCAGAAGACAATAAAAAAATCAAAGAAACCGTTATTGAGCTTCAGGCCCGCATCATGAGACACAACTTAATGTTCTCAGGAATACCAGAGGAGGCAGAAGAAGCCCCAGAAACAACAGTGAGAGAATTTATTCAGACTCACGTGAAACTCCCAGAGGACACAATGAAAACCATCAGCTTCTGTCATATCCACCACCTGGGAGCGAAGCGACCAGAGAAAGGCAGACCCTGACTAATCGTGGCCAAATTTGAACACTTTAAGCAAAAAGAACTAGTGAATAGCTGCAACTGGGAACCAAGAGGAATGGACTTCTGCATGAAAAACCAGTTTCCGCCAGTTTCTGCTACACTGTAAACCCGGATAGGTTGAATCTACTTAAAAAAACCAAGGTAACTTGTTGCCTTAAATTTTTTAAGTAATGCGCATCAGTTGAATAAGTGCAGTGGACTATGTTCAATGTACTTGTGGCCCTTTTGGAATGGAATGAAAGATTTAAGTTGAATGTACTGTCTGAGTTTCAGTAACTGAAGATACTTAGTTTAAGCAATCACCAACCGTTTATTTAACTCAGCTTGTTAAGTAAGCACTACTTCATTACCAATTGAACTAAATTGCATGTTCTGATTGACCAAACTTATCTTTTATAGTTTCGGACAAATTCAAATATGGGACAAAAAACAAACAAAAAGATCAAATATCTACTCTTTCAAACTCCACACAGCAAGAGGCTGGGGCCAAGGTGGACGCAAACCCAGATCTTTTAGTTGTCATTCTAGCTTTGAGGCAACACTGCTAACCACCATGCCACCATGCTGCGCATTAACTCTGTTAAAACTGGTATCAACTAGATTTTTAGTGGGTGCAAAACCTGATGACATTAAGTTGTTTGAACTCAAACACATAATTACAATAAGATAGACCATCAAAAAGTACTGTCTATTCAGCAGTAATAAGTAATGTTGTGAAACGACAGATATTTAAGTAATATAAACTCAGCTTATTTCAGTAGGAGCAGTTGATTGGACTTAAAAACACAATTACAATTAAAAAGGACATGAAACAGTTCAGCTTACTCAGCATTAACAAGTAATGTTCACATACTAGGCAATTTTAAGTAATATGAACTCAATATTTTTAAGTCGAATCAAAATCTGGGTTTACAGTGTACAGCCACCCAATCTGAATGTGTATCTCTTTCCACACAATACCCTTTTCTGATTCTTTCTTTTTACTCTCCTTTTCCACAGGTTTATTAGACATGTCTACATAGAACAGTTAATGCTGGCATTTCAGCATACAGTGTTTTTTTTTTTGTTATTGTTTTCAGTCACTTTGGAAGGGTTCTTTGGCGGCTGCACTGTTTTATTTATGTCACTTTTCATATCTTTCTTTTTCTCTTTCTGCACTCAGCACTATGTTTGCTTTAACTTTAATGCTGTGATTTACCAGACAAACATGCAGCACAGACACACAACTTCAATTCAATTCAATTCAATTCAATTTTATTTATATAGTGCCAAATCACAACAGTCGCCTCAAAGTGCTTTGTATTGTGGATAAAGACCCTACAATAATACAAAGAAAACCCAAAAGTCAAAACATCCCCCTATGGGCAAGCTCTTGGTGACAGTGGGAAGGAAAAACTCTCTTTTAACAGAAAGAAACCTCCAGCAGAACCAGGCTCAGGGAGGGGCAGTCATCTGCTGCGACCGGTTGGGGCTGAGGGGAGAGAGACAGGACAAAAGACATGCTGTGGAAGAGAGCCAGAGATTAATAATAATTAATGATTAAATACAGAGTGAAGAATAAACAAAGTAAATAAGGTGAATAAAAAGAAACAGTGCATTATGGGAAACCCCCAGCAGCCTAGGCCTATAGCAGCATAACTAAGGGGTGGTTCAGGGTCACCTGATCCAACCCTAACTATAAGCGTGATCATAAAGGAAAGTTTTAAGCCTAATCTTAAAAATAGAGAGGGTGTCTCACTCCTGAATCCAAGCGGGGAGCTGGTTCCACAGCTGAAGGTTCTGCCTCCCATTCTACTCTTAAGTATCCTAAAAACCACAAGTAAGCCAGCAGTCTGAAAGCGAAGTGCTCTGTAGGGTGATACGGTACTATGAGGTCTTTGAGATAAGATGGAGCCTGATTATTCAAGACCTTGTATGTGAGGAGAAGGATTTTAAATTCTATTCTGGATTTAACAGGGAGCCAATGAAGAGAAGGCAATATGGGAGAAATCTGCTCTCTCTTTCTAGTCCCTGTCAGTACTCTAGCTGCAGTATTTTGAATCAGCTGAAGGCTCTTCATGGAGCTTTTAGGACAGCCTGATAATAATGAATTATAATAGTCCAGCCTAGAAGTAATAAATTAGCTTTTCAGTATCAGTCTGAGAAAGGATGTTTCTAATTTTAGAAAATTTAGAAATTTGCGCAAATGCAAAAAAAAAAGCACTCATACATATTTGTTTAATATGTGCATTGAAGGACATATCCTGTCAAAAATGACTTCAAGATTTCTCTCAGTGTAACTGGAGGCCATAACATAGCCATAGCAGACACACACACACACCAACATACAAAACAGACACATACACAGCCATGCAGGATGGACACACTCCACCAATTAAGTTAAACACGATCACACTGAGGTTTGTCACATGAACGTATGTGGAGTTGGTTCCAGGGAAAAGAGGCTAAAAATTGTTCATTGGTTAAATGACTTTCAGGCAGACAGTCCAAAACATCTGTTCACATGAAGTTCTACAGCATCTTATAAATAATAAAGCTTCACGACTAGATGGGTTTCCAGCAGAGTTTTACAGCAAATTTTGGCCTATGCTAGTGCCCACTTTTTTCAAACTGGTGATTGAAATTCAGAACGATCACACGCTATCTCCAAACATGATCTCTGCCAACATTAGCCTGCTTCTTAGACCAGGCAAAGACCCTATACTACCATGTAGCTACTGCCCAGTCTCACTCATAAATGTAAGCCATAAAATAATTTGCAAAGTCCTTGCCAGAAGATTAGAAAATACTCTATTTATAATACATCCTGACCAAACTTTTTATTTATTTATTTTTTTTATCAAAAGTAGACAGCCAATAATACACACAGACTAATAAATGTAAAAGACTACTGTTGATTAACTGGATCAAAACATTTTACAGCCCTCCAAATGCACATGTTAAGACAAAAAAATCTTACTTTGCAATGTTTCAGTCTGCAGAGAGGCACCAGGAGAGGCTGCCCACTCTCTCCCTAGCTGTTTGTTATCTTTATTGAGCCTCTAGAAACAGCAATCCAACAAAATATAGATAACAGAATTCAAACTGAAAATACAAACCATAAGATAAGCCTATATGCTGATGATGTATTTTTTTTCCTTTGGAACTCACAAACTTCTCTTCTGAAGATAATCACACTTGTAGATACATTTCTATCTATATCAGACTACTCCATCAACTGGAGTGAATCAACAGTTTTGCCTCTGGAAATTTTCAGAACACATCCACCACTCTACTACAATCAGGTAAAATTTGATATTTAGGTTTAATAATTTTCCACCAAGCTCTCAGACTTGGTATGGTTAAATCACACTGTTATACTAAAAACGGTTGAAGATGACCTCACAAGTTGGAATACTTTACCAATAACACTCATGGGGAGAGTTGCCACAACTAAAATGATGGTTCTGCCTAAAATCAATTTTTTCTCACTGATCCCAAACTTAAACCAAGCAACAGAGGGTTTACTCTAGTTTAGTTGCTGTATCCCAAACTGTGCTTTTTAGGTTACATAAGTAAAATACCTATAGAAGGCAATACATCAAACACAGTTTTTACCTCCTTATGCATTACTATCCTCATGAATTGGAAATCAAAAAATTATTTTTGTATAACTCAATGCAGAAATTAACTTCTAGACTACATCACTTTGGAGACAATGTCTGCTTCCTCAAAAAACAATTAGATGAATATGATTCTCTCTGGTCCCCACTGATCAATCTCATTACTTAGTGGGGATGGTCAGCTGTAGTCTCAACTTTCCATATGCCTAGCAGGTGACTGGGGGTGCACCCAAGGACTGTGGGTATCTGATGGCTTCTTGGGGCAGGAGTGCTGTGGCTGCTGTTTTGTGGTGTCTGTGTGTTTGCCCTGGTGATGGGAGCTTGAAAGGGTGCTGCCTTGCGGTCTTGGGGTGTGGGGACTGGTACCCTGGTCCCCTGGTGCCTGGGGTTGCCAGTTTCCTGTTTAGGTCACTGCCTGACAGGGAGTCCCTGTGCAGGAATGGTCTGGGCCCCCTCAAGCAGACCACCATGTGGGTGCTGCTAATGTACCTCATTATCAGGTACGTTTCATGACAAAGACAGAGGCATTCACACATACACTCACATACACTCTTTCTCTTTCTCTCTCTCTCGCACACACACACACACACACAAAACGCAACAGATTGCTGTTTTGTGTACCCATTTAGTTTTGTTCTGTTTTTGTTGTTTTGTTTTTTCAGGTGCTTTGTTTTTTGTATGTGTTTTCTTGCAGGTGCAGCAGTTGATGACCCAGTGTATTTTTCTGCTTGTGCTCTGTCTTATCTATCTAATCCCCATTTTTCTTTTCTCTCTCTGTCTGTTTTTTTCTTCTTCCTGTCAGTCAGCTCTGGTATTGCTGTATTGCACATGTACACATGTGAATAATAACAAAAATGAATTAAAGACACTAACAAGAGGAGCGTTATAGCATTTATAGCACAGCACAACAGTGCATTTACATCATGATTCTGACTGCAAAAGCTACCAGGCAGGACAGGTAAAAACCAACAAGGCAAAAAATGCACTATAGACAAGGGAGTAGCATAAACCATCATTGGTCACATGACCCTTTTAAGCCAGACATTATGGGTCCAAGCCAGTAATTGTGTGAAAAGATTCCAAATAATTTCAAAAAGGGTTTTAAAAAGTTTCAGAGGACCCAAACAAACTAAAACAAAACCCATCTTGGTAACTCAGTTGGAATTAAAGAATTGTGTTGCAAAAGAAAGCTTGAATACTTTTAATTGTTTTGAATTCATTATTCCTACTTATGATTGGAGCTTCACACATATAGCAATGATGAAATGAATGATGAAAGTTCCCAACTATCCCTCTGTTGTTACCAGCATGTCAGATTTTAATATGTGAAACCCAGTGTTCTGGCAACACCTTTCAACATTTACTGGATGGATTGTCCAAAAAGTTACACATTCATGGTTCATGAGATGATTTATAATGAATTTGCTGCTCCTTGATCTTGAGTAAAAAATGCAATTTATGAGAATCAAAAACAATAATTTCAAATATGACCTTAATTATGGCCCTAAAACTATGAAATTACCAGACCAGAAAGCAGCACTAATGATATTTTACTATCTCGCTGTAAAAAAAGTCAGACTTATTTACCTTTCGTTCATTGTGTGCTTTCATCACATTGCTGGACACTGATTCAAGTACATATAATTTTATAATAAGGACCTCTGGGATCAAGTGAACTTTTATTATAAGAAACAATCATCTATACTAAAAATAAGCAGGTTAAAATGACATCTTTTGCTGTAATCTGAATCAGTGTCATTATGCTTTGAATTTTAAAGCAATCTTATGGAAGTGTTGAAATTGATGAATAGGACATTTCTGTGTGTGCCATTCTACAATTAATCACAGCTTTCTAATACGTAGTGGGAAGTGTCTACTGCAATATGGTAACAGCTGTCTATTTATCATCTCTGACATTCATATCCACTTGAATTTAGAAGATTTGACATTGAAATCCCATAGAAGGCCTACATGTGCTGTAGTGACTAGAACATATTTCATTAATCAGTGAATAAAATCATATAATATAGCATGTATTGTGTTGTTATTGCTCGGCTTGTAGAAGAAAATAAACATGTACACTTGCTTCTTGTCTCTGTCCATGCCCTGGTTGCTAATAACACCATTACAGAGTGTACAGATCTGCCCATCCATCGCAAGCCCATATTCCCCTCCTACTAATGGACTGTCATATGAAAACACACAAAGAGCCGATCACATCTTTTATAAGTGGCAGGTTTTTGCACTCCGGTGGGAAATGTTGTTTTGCTGTCAGCCCATCCCTCTTCCCCGGGCTTATATTTGTGCAGACAGCTCCCAATTAAACACAGCAGCCAATGACACATATCAAAATAATGCATGCCAAGAACTGGTTGAAATTGAGAAAGTTGCAGCTAAATCCTTCATTTTAGTTTGTGATGTGGGCAGAATGAGGCAAGGGTAGCTGAGTAGTAAGAAAAGACAAAGCTGTGTATTTATAGGCAAATTCTTGGACAGATGCACTGTTCTACAGAAACTGTACATAGCAGGATTCATTTTCCTTGAAGAGATTTAATGAATTTATTATCAAAACTGTATGTGGCATTGATTAACCGCACAACAGCCTGCCATGAAAATGAAATTAGTTCATGCTGGTTTTCTGCATTATATCACAAGAGCCCAGTCAAATGAAACGTAAACATTTTTCATCTTTCTTTCTTCATCAACATCAAAATATAAACCCTGAAGCAGTATTACTTCCGGAGTAAATAAATCTGAATGTCAGAATCTGGAGCAGTGCACTGTGTCTTTGAAACAGCTTGATTTGAATAGTTTCTACCCAGGGGTACGACAATGAAGTAAAAAGGAGTGGGCCATGAAAGAAAAAATTGGAAAACTTCATAATATGATATTTAATCTATTTTGTTTAATCAAGAACTGATTCCTAATTCAGGAGGTCTAATTGGAACAGAGCTTGCACAGCATGGTAGCTGAGGCAGAAAAAATATTATGTAGGACAAACTTCGAGGCCCAGGGCCACAGCCAAATACCAGAGAAGTATGTATTTCACTAGTTGTTTGCAAAACAAGCACAAATTTATGAAGACACATACTGGGATGGTAGTAAAAAGTAATGTTTTAATTAAAACACATTATTTGTACTAAGTAGGTCATGACCTCAAAAAGGCTCACATGAATTGTTCAGTAACTTAGCCTGTGTTTCCACACACCCATAAAAACAGCACTTCACTAAGGATATTATGCCCAAAGCATCACCAAACATTCACTCCTGCAATGCCAACTCAGAAGGTATTATGCAGCTTTCAAATTTTGTTCTCTTTGCACCTCCGATGCACTGCACAGCCCTCCATCTAGGAGCATTATTCAAGGTTTATGCAAAGTCGTAATGCTGCTAAATTGCCTGAGCAAAGTTAAGGTGCTTAAGTGTAGGTCCAATAATCTGCCAGTCAGGAAAACATGACAACACTTTCTGAAAATCTGAATTAATCCTAATTTTAACTTTGCTTTGCTGCCTTGATTACAAGTTACATTTCCCTTACAGGACCAAGACGGCGTAAAACAGATTACATTCTTGCTCGGAGAGAACAGTGGGAGGCTATGCAAATAATTCAGCTGATATTTGAGTTTGAATAATGTATTTTATAATCACAAGTGGAACATGAACACTGGAGGGACATGTTATATATATATTTTTTGACTGATGGAATTTGCCAGGAGCAATCCAAAAGTTTATCAACTGTAGTGCATTTGCTAACATGATGCCCTGCAGTGCCACAGAGCTGAAATGCCATTTCAGTATTTTTGCTTTGATTTTCTGCTTTTTTTTTGTGGCAACATTAATGTGAGACTCACTTTAAAGGTTTTGATTATAGAACACATGGACACACATACTTTTAACTTTAAGCTATTGGAATGATGCTGTGTTCATACTTGAGCTGATCATCATATTTCAAAGTAGTTTTCATCTCGCCTCAAAACATATTATTTAAATGTAACAGTGTTATACAGATATATCAATTATTAAACAGGTCTTAAGGCTTCTGTCATGGTGAGATGAAGACATTTAAAGAAAGGAAAAGTCATAAAATTGGAATATGTTGGTAAAATTATGGCAGTTGGAAATAAGATTAATAAAAAACATATTATTTCGCATTTTGCACCCCTGATTAATTTAAAAATCAAATACTTCATGGATATAACCATTTCATTGTTAGCAGGATAATCTGTCATTACCAAAGTATTACTGCACCATTATAGCACTGCCTTGCATCTATCTTGTTGTTTTTAGCACCGTACCACGTAATATTTAATATTTCCCAGTATATTAAATTTCAGTATGGAGCTTTTTTATTGGAGTCTATCCCAGCTGACATAGGGCGAGAGGCATGGTACACCCCAAACGGGTCACCAGCCTGTCACAGGGCTAACACAGAGAGACAGAGATGACTATTCACACCTATGGGCAATTTAGAATCACCAATTAACCTAACCCCACTAATTGCATGTCTTTGGACTGTGGGAGGATTTTTGCAAAATATCCAGTGCAAATTGTGAAGTTTAACTTGAAGCCCGTTCATGTATTGGCAAGTGTCCAGAATGGGGCAGGGCACCGCCACCTGGTGGCAAACACCATACCTGGCAACAGCTGGTCTAATATGATCTAAAATAGGCATTATGCAATTCCTTCCACGAGTTCTGTCATCATTTTGAGACGTCTGCTAATAACACAGCTGAAACATTCTATTTATGTACCTTCATGGATCGCACTTGCTTGTCCAATGCATCCCACAGATGCTCGATTAGACTGAGATTTGGGCAATTTGGAAGCCAAGTCAACACCTCAAACTAGTTGTTGTGCTCCTCAAAAAATTCCTGAACCATTTTTTTTGATTTGTGACAGGGTACATTATCCTGCTGAAAGAGGCCACAGCCAACAGGGAACACTGTTTCCATGAAAGGGTGTACATACATGGTCTTAGGTAGGTGGTACAAATCAAAGTAACATCCACATGGATGGCAGGATTCAAGGTTTTCCAGCAAAACATTGCCCAAAGCGTCACACTGCCTCTGCCAGCTTGCCTTCTTCCCATAGGCATGCCAGGTATTCTCCAGGACCATCATCAAACCAGGCCACATTCAGGGGTCAGCATGGGCACCCTGACTGGTCTACAGCTATGCAGCCATATTACACAACAAACTGTGATGCAGTGTGTATTCTGACACATTTCTATCAGAACCAGCATTAATTTTTTTCAGCAGTTTAAGCTACAGCGGCTCATCTGTTGGACTGGATCACAAGGGCCAGGCTTCACTCCCCATCAGTGAGCCTTGGCCACCCAGGACCCTGTCGCTGGTTCACCACTGTTCCTTCCTTGGATGATTTTTGATAGATCCTGACCACTTCAGACTGGGAACACCCCATAAGAGCTGCAGTTTTGGAGATACTCTGACTCACCAGTCAGTGGTCATAATGTTTTGCTTAATTGGTGTATGCTACTGTATCTGACACTGCTCTGTAATTACACTTTCAAAATGCTAGATGACAGTGATGTTTCCAAGCTGCTGTGTTGAGTTTTGTTTACTTCAAAAATGCCATCTTAAACTCAACAGGTTACCTTGGAATTTGAGTTAATAAATACTGAACCAGAGTTCAATAAGAAATTAAATTATGCCAAACTCAAAGTCCACAGATGATTTTAACAGAACCAGAATTCAGAGTTAAAGCATTTCTGCATCAGTGGTCTATACACAGATTGGCAGGGCAGTGAAAACAAGTAAAGGGCAAATGTTTGCACTAGTAGATTACTATCAAACATGTTAGCAATATTAGAAAGCCAGTTACAATTATATCTTATAATGTTCTTGCCATCAGGTGACTTTTCTTTTACTACCTGTATTTTTAAGCATCTGGTCTTTTTAGGGGTCAAAACAAACGCTGAGCCCTCAGTTCTTTTTTAAAATCAAAGCAGGTGCAATTTAATTGAGTAAAGTGATTCAGTGTTGAAGAAAAGGTAGTCTTTGGTTTTGTTTTGGTCAGACCTTGTTTGCCTGCCTCTTTTCATCACGTAACTTGCTTTATTCCTACAGCAAACCACGCGTGCTAGTTCTGATCGATACTGTGTCATGTCAATCTGTGTTAAAGTAGCAAGTAGTGAAATCACTTCTTTAAGTCGATCAACAGCATCTTTGGCTCAGCTTGTGGTTGTCTGCTGTACTGACAGTGGTTGGTATTTTTGTGTAGGGGCAGGAAATGTTTCTGGAGCTAAGCTATTATCTTAACTACAGACGACACCACTGGTTCTGGTTTTGATTTAGCTGATTCATGTGAACAACTTGCGTTTATCTACATGACAAAATGAATCTGTTTCACGTTTAATGAAATAACACACAGTTTGAAGAGTTTGCAGAGTAGTAATGTTCAAGTTTGTTTTTGTGTCAATAATACATTTCTTTCAACAATAAGTATGAGAATGGTTTGTGCAGAATATCAAACAATAAAAATTATGCAAAGATATCCTGTTTACAGTGTGAAATCTTTTTCTCTCAGAGGTGGTCCTGATTTACATTGGAATAAAAGAGTGTTGTCAGCTTATGTAGCTTACCAGGATCTTAAGGCTATTAAAATTGGCCTGCGTGTTAAGTTATTCCTCTCCCCATCGCCTGTGTTAGTTTATTACATGAATTTCACTTACCTTGAGGTAGTTTATGGCAATTGCATTATGTCTGATTCTAAACCTGTAATATCTGCATTTGCCACAATTTGAGGAGCTGGGTAAGCTTTTTTTTTTTCTTTAACTCGAATGAAATGCTTACAAGTACTTGAAATTGAATTAAGGTGGAATTTTTTTTAAAGAAAATATATACACCCACAAATGTAACAACCTCTCCAAAAGAAAAAAAAAAAAACCCAAACATTAAGCTGACCTCATTTAAGACACTGAAAAACAGCACTGTTAAACCATAAGTTCTATAGCTTTCATTGCACGTAAACATGAGGATTGCTGTCCGCTTTGAGCCGCTTCCACCTACGTTGTTCTACTCCTGCAGATTCTTAAATACCAAATGTGTCAATCCACACCTGAAAGCAGTACCCAACAAATGTATGACATAGTGCTGAAATGCTTTCTAAAACATCTGTTTTAGATGTTACTTTTTAAATTATGAACCTTGTCACCAACTTTACCTAACTGAGAGGTGATGGGCTTAGGTGTAGAGTCATATATGCAATGGCCAAGCAAAAGTCATTTTGACAGATCATCTCAGCATATTTGTTAGAATATTGGCAGCTTAACCTATTTGTTAATAATAAATAAATAATGGAAATCAAAACTTAAATCTAAATAATTTTTAGTACTTTAATGACACATCAAAGTTAAAGTCATCACTGCATCCACAGTCAAAATATGTGAGAAACTAATAAATCTGGACTTACTGTAGCTTTTTTTTTTTTTTTTTTTCTAGATACTTGTTTCTAAGCCCTTAAAGTCATTCCTTCCTTTTGACATCTGTTTTGCAAAAACGCTACATGTTTTGAAATGTGCGCGTCACAATTTTAATCATATAAATATCCATGAGTTTTTCAGGATTTGGCAAATATCAGTCTTTGCTGTTGTGACACACAGTTAAGTATACCCAGAAGGATGCATCAACAATACAGTCCGCTCATGCATTGTTAGTGTCACTCTTCACCATAGTCAGTAGTTTACAAAACTGCCAGGTTGAATGAAGAGTAAATATAATACATTTCCATCAAGATGACAAGCTTTTTTGAGGGGCTGTTTCATTAAGACCTAAAGCACTTGCCGTGCAGTGAAGTGTCCAATGTGATGCAGCTGTAAGCTCTTTTACTTTGTGACACATGCAAAAAACATGTAATAAGTCAGTGCATACTGTAAGTGGCTCAGTATGTAAAAAGTATTGCCAGTGTTTGTCTTATCCAATAGCTCAAGATCACCTTGTCATTTGCGCCATAACACATTTGCAACGGGGCCAGATGACAATAAAGTAAAACAAGAATTTTGACATGTACTCAGTGCTGTTTGAATATAATTACAATCACAGTAGCATTACTTTAACATGACATTAACATTTGAAAAGTGATCACTGGTCAGACATTCACGTGTACTGTACATTTACCAGCACACCGAGCTTTGGTGTGTTAGAACAACTAAAAATGTGGGAATACAGGGAAACTGGTTTAGTGAAGAGAACAAAATGAAGTATTTGCACCACCATGTGCATCAAAGAAAGAAACTGCAAAATGACAACCACTTAAAAAAGTTAAGTTTCAAAGGCAAATAAATAAATAAATAAATAAAGGACTGACCTCGATAGGGTAGCTTACAAATGTTTGCTCACTTTTTCTTTCAGTGAATAGCTAAGCAAATAAAAGATGACAAAAGGCAAGAAGATAACACATTAGCACAGTATCTTAAGACTTCTTTTTTATTTCCATCTTTTACAGTTTCAAAATTGCAACAAAAAGGAGAAACAGCTCAGAGCAAAGTAAAATCCCTTCATCTTCAGCTTGCACCCTGTGAGGTAGTCCATTGTGGATTTTGAGATGTGCATCTGTTTTACAGATGCTGTGCTGCTTTGCTTTCCTGGCATTTAACTGAAACAAATCTTCCTATGCCAGAGAAATATTTCCCATTCTACTGGCGACACCACAAATTCAAAATGCTGTGGATCCATCCCATTACTACGTAGCCATTCTTTCCATGAAACGATTAATGACCCTGTGGCAACTTGCCAGTTGCTGTGTACTTTGCGTTTGGTTGATGAGTGGTTTCAGGAGATTGTTGGCAATCCCTAGTGTGAAATTGGTAGCAAAGATACTGCACTGAAAACCTCCTTGTCACTGGTTTTGTCACTAGCAGGTGTCCCACAGTCAACAGTAGTTTGCACTGAAAGCAAAGACTTGTCTGCAAACACTTGCAAACAACTCGCCACGTACAGTAGAACCTTGAGGTAGGTACCAGCAGAATCATTGTAAAGTCAAGGTTAGGGGTTATTTTGTTTCATTTTGTTGTCAAAAAGTATACAAAATTTAATCTAACAGTTTTTGAGATATGACACCTGGGGAACCCCTCTGATTTTGCCCTATTCAAAATTGCAATCAGCAGTTTTTTTTATTTTTTAAGTCATAGAAAATAAAGATTAAGTAAAATAAAGAATAAGTATCCTTAAACAGGTCTATTGCCATTTCCTCATCATTTCTACCCACTAGATCACATATTGACAAGCTCAGGTTCATGACAATTCAAAATTTTAATTTACAGAAATTTAAAAATTTATTAAATTTTCTGCGCTGTCAAAAGGTCCAGTTGGCATTTTTGCAACCCCCTTATTTCAAAAAAGGACTCTGAAGAAGCAAGAAAAGCAAAATTTTTAATCAGGACCACAGGAAGTCCAGAAATTAGGATATAAAAATCCAAAAATGATTCCAACCCACTTTTTGACCATGGAAAAAATGGCTGAAAACAGCTGGTTACCTAAAGAACATCCTAAATACAGCACAAGGCTTTTGTTAACACCAGCAACCAACCAGAAGGCTGCATCATGGTCACCGACTACAAATCGTGTATGCAACATGGGTCAAACAAAGTCGCCAGCATGGATCCTAGCCGGGGTGAGTTTCAATGGTCCGGCGTGGGGTGGAGATAACTGGCTGGGTTTTGGGACCTGTTTGGTTTTAAAGAAAACTTCAGAAGCTTTATTTTGGTGTAGAGATACTGAAAAAATTCCAATGGGAAGGGTTTCAAAATTTCATTTGAAAGGGGTGAAATGATGTATAACTGCAATTTTGGGTAGAAATAAAAATCTTTTAATTCATAAATTTGACATTGATGGAAAGCTTGTAAAATGCTTGGGAATAAGTTATTTTTAGCTCCAATCGCAAATCCGCACCAGGAGAAATTTCTAGTGTCTGCTGAAATGTAGCAGTGCGGGTCGCTTGAGATAAACAGTCAGCTGGGCACATACCAACCAAATCTTGCAGTTTTCTAAGTGGATACACAGGAACATTAAGATTTTGGAATTGAAATTGGTATGTATGGGTTGAGCATTTCATAAACTTTTATTTGGTGTAAAAATATTTAAAATCCCAACAAGCAGACCTGAACAGTGGCAAGTAGAATTTGAACCACTTATCACTGTTTGATTGGCCACTTGAGCAATTCTGTAGCTATTAGCTAAGTGCTGTCGGTACCTACTTGAAGGTGAAAGCTCTCTGCTTCTGTTTTGTGTTGCAAGTTTGAGTAAAATGCTGAGTCTTTGCAGAGAAGTCTTTCATGCAAACTACAGGTGACCATGACAATCCGCTAACAACCAAAAGGTATCACAAGGAGGTTTTTGGTGCAGGTGACTGGTGGTTGCCAACCAGTCTCTAGGCTTGTGTGACGAGGGTGTAGATGTTCATTTCAAAACGTCTAACAGTTCATTTGTAATGAGGACACAGGAAAGGTTTATTTGCCTTTTGATACAAAAAGGCAACTAAACCTCAATTACTGTATACAAGCAGTTTTTCACAAAATTTGCTTAGTTTTTCAGACCTCAACTTAACCTCAACTATTAACTACATTTCTTAATTATATTAGGAACTGATGAAACAATTATTTTAAAAGGCTTTGCTATCTTGTTATGGCCTTCTCCTGCTTTGTGAGTGTCATTATTTTAATTTTCACTCTGCTAGGGTGCAGACCATAGCTGTTGATTGTTGGGATAAGGTTAAAAGGTCAGAGTATTTAAAAAAAAAAAAAGCTTTTAAATTTGCCTTTCCTAACAATGACTTTCCTAACATGCTAATTAAAGTGTAAGACCTTGGTAAAAAATTATCTGAGAACTCAAATGATGGGCCAAAGTTTTGCAAGCTGCTCCTTTCCTTGCTCTCTCTGAAAAATGTTTAACAAAATTATACGTTAATTTTGTTAAAAAAAGAATTTAACTTGTAGTTGCATTTTCTTTACAGATGCAGCCACCTAATGTTGCCGCATCCAGCCAGACGTCGGCCAGCTGAAGTCCAGCTCCCAGCTGGCCGACGTCCGGCTGTCGTCGGGCTGGAAGTCCCCCTCCTTCTCCTGGGCGTATCTACTTTCCAGCATGAACACACCCCTTTCCCTCAATTGTAGACTGTCACCAAAAGGTGGCGCCTTCTTAACAAAAACGTTGAGTTCTGTGATTCAAAAAAGTTTTGGTGAAGTATCAAGTTTTGAAAACCTAAAATAGATGCCTAAAATTTTTGTCAGTATGACCTTTCACACATTTCCATTGCGAATCACCAAAAGATTCCTTTGTTTCACTTCATCTTTTAACTAAATAAGTAAATAAATACAGTAGGTTAAAAAAGAAGCGGTGCTGCGCTGAGCCAACCTGGTCTCACGGCAGTTCGTGCAGTAGTCACGAAATTTAATCTATTGATTCGTGCTCATGAACACGAATTCCCTCTTTTTTTCGTGTTACTCGGCACGACTTCTAACCTGCCTGAAATGCAGTGGGATAAAGTTCGTGCCTCTGAGCACGGCTTCTAAGCTGCAGTATAGTTTTTTTTTTGTTTTGTTTTGCCCCTGTCCCCCTTTTTTTCCCCCTTTTCTTTTGAACTGGAAGCTCAGAAGCTGAATTATGCCTTTAATTGCGATCCTTAACCGCCACTTTTCCTTTTGACATGAATTTCTCCTTGTTTCATTTAATGTGGGGTGCTGCTTATGGTTGTAACGATGACATTTGTGGGGCTTTTTATGTCTAAATTTATATTTACGTGTTTATGGTTAGTGCTATATTCGGTGTCCAATTTTTTCTGTGAGTTCCGTGGTCTGAAGCCGTTTTTCCTCTGTGTTAAATCCATGAACCAACGATGAATAAATAAATGAACTACAGTACCCATCACCCCATCGGCCGTAACCATGGTCACGCGTATTCCCGTTGCTGTCCAGCTAATTGCATTAGTTCACCCGCTTCGGGTGTTATCAGGTAATTACTGACTTTATTAGCGGTTTTCAGGCCTGTAAATATGGGCCAGCAAGGGCCGTCTGCACCTCGTAGTCAGTCGAGAAGGTAGTTATCGTTCTAACGGAGGATCACTGACAGAGAAGGACTACAGAAGAAGGACTACAGAAGCCATGCTCGCTGACTTCCGGCGGATGCTGCAGTGTTCAGGTAAGAGGATTTCAATGGACAGCGTTTATATAGTGATATTATTACGGCAGTGAGTTCAATAAGCACTTGAAATTAGATTAATGTGGTGTAAGAGAGCGCTGATATCCCAACTCTGAGATGCATTTGTAGAGATTATTGCGGGTTTTGCCGTCTTTGAGACGCTAGCTTAAATTTTCTGTGCAAATGTTAACGGATATCGTAGGAAAGCGTTCACTATTTAAACAATGTTATGACAGAAATATGAGCTTCTGGACTTACTAGTTAAGTAAAATGATTATTTTCAGCCACAGATTCCAAATAAATATCCTGATGAGCTTCAGTGCATCCATATTCAATATCTGCGAGTACAGTGCTTCATTTAATCTGCACTGAACTGACCCAGGCTTATCACAATGTAAAATAAAATGATACTGGTCTGAACACAGTTGCTGGATCAGGTGACCCTGAAGCCTCTCTTAGTTATGCTGCTATAGGCCTAGACTGCTGGGGAGGTTCCCGTGATTTCTTTATATTCACTGTAAACAAACCTTATATTAGCAAGTTTCTTATATTCAATATTTAAACAAAGAGCAGTCTGTTTATACTTCAGACTGCTGGCTTACTTGTGGTTCCTATGATACTTAAGAGTAGAATGGGATGCAGAGCCTTCAGCTCCTCTGTGGAAAGAGCCTTGAGGTGACTGTTGTGATTTGGCACTATACACATAAAACTGAAAGTCTGGCTGCCTTTAATCCTCTGTGACAAACACGAGGATCCATGAAACCTGCCAGCACCTGAGAATGAGCTGAAACTTGCAGTGTATTACATTCCCATCATGGAGAAGCTTCCAGACTCTGGGAATCCTGTCAGTGAGCAGGGACTGATTCACTGTCCTCAGCTTTAAACAAACCCAGTCTCCATCTCAGGTTTTGACTCAGCCTGCTTTGGAGTCACTAATCTAGAATCATCAGGCTACTTACTTTCAACACCATAATTTTGTTACTGATTCAGTTTGTAAACCTGTTTAGTGCTGCAGCAACAATCAAACATGTCCACTTCATACATCATTGTAGTTTGTGTCTTTGCTCTTTCAGAACTGAATTGGAAATCCAAAGGTGCTGGAAAGCTTCTTCTCCAACCCTCAAAGCCAAACTTCACCCATGAGAGCTGACAGCATGCAATCATTTTGAGAAGTGACACTCTCATAAATAAAGGTGAGCAATGATACTTAATGTGTACTTTTTGATTATCATGTTTAAAGGTTTGTCATTGCTCACAGTGGCCTTGTATTCATTAGGCATTTCCAGAATAGTATCCAGCAGTTTCTTGTGAGCTGAGCTGAATCATTTTTCTTTTAATACATGTTTAACATTCACTTGAGTATTACTTGTTATACATAACTGTGGCTCTGAAACAAAGGCTCTCCTGAAGGAGAAGAAGAGAACCTTTAGATCAGGAAATAAGGAGGAGCTGAGAGCTGTGCAGAAGGATCTCAGAAGGAAAATCAGGGATGGAAAAAACACCTACAGAAAGAAGATGGAGGACCAGCTACTGCAGAGCAACACCAGTGGAGTTTGGAGAAGCTTGAACTCAAGTTCAGGCCACAAAGCAAGCCCACTCTGAGACTTAGAGTAGAGTGGGTGAACAACTTGGACCACTAGAACTACCAGCATTTTCACACTACTCCTTTTTCTACCAAGCGCCTCCAAATGGCAGTTTACATCTCATTAGGCCACCTTTTGTTATGTACACGGGGCCAGTAGATCGGAATGTGTGTGGGATGGGTGTGGGGGTGGGGATGGGTTACCACTGATGACCCAGGGTCGCCAGGTGTATAAAAAGCCAGGTCACAACACATATTTCACCTTTAATAAGAACAAATTTGTAATTGAGATCCCAGATTTGGAAGAGATGTTTTGTGTTCTCCGTGCTTCAGGTTCACAGCAGATGGAAGGAAACTCAAACAGCCACTAATGTAGCCGTTGTGCTGACTGTAGACTGAGGGATCTCTTCAAATTGTTGTATTCCTCCTCTTCCTCGTCACCCACTGCTTCAGATCTTGCTGTCACCATCAGACTGCAGCAGTTATGTTATTTAGCCATGAAACATGTCGTCACCCTCCCTTGATTTTTTTCAGGCTTTTCAGAAAACACAAAAAACTGAACCGAATGTTGAAAATTTAATTTAGACAAAAATAAAATTTTAAAAATGTCTTTGACCATTTTTTTAGGAGGGTGACGATAGATAACCTTGTTCAGCCTGTTTAGGAATGCACTGAGATCAATAACCTAATTTCCAACGCAGATCTGGAGAAACAGCAAAAACCAACAGGACCCTACACAGCCACAGATGCTGCTCCAGAACTAGAAGTTCTAAACCATAAACACCAACCTGGGAAACTTGCTAAGTGTGACAGGTCCAACATAACCCCAGATACAGCCCAGCCACAGGGTGAACCAAATCTTTCAGATAATGACAACAGAGAACCAAACGCACCTCCCTCCTAAACTCACCAGCCTGCACCAACCTGACATTTCTCCTCCCTGAGTTAAATAGATGAATGGAAGTTAAGTGGTTACAAACATAAAAACCACGGGTCCACAGACAGGAGCAGTGAGCTGAAATCAGCACAAAGCTACCTGAGAGGCTGTATTGAACTACTATATATAATTTAATCATTTGTCCTGACTGGTTTCACCTCAGATGTTCTTTCTCCTTTTGGTAGATTTCTCCCACCTCTGTTTTGATGCCAAGAAGAAGAAGAAGCTGCTTCAGAGAAGTGGGCTTCATGGTCTCAGTGCACAGCAACATGTGTTTTCACTGCCACAATCAAAACATTGAATAAAATCTATGTATTGTTGTTTGGAAATGTGTCACATTACTACATGCTAAGGTGTGTTATTAAAGAAAAAAATGAGTTCTATATTTCTGGTTTGATGATATCCGAAGCTTTTGATTCAAAACGTTTATTTTCCACTGCACAAAATATTTACTGTTGCACATTTATTTCTCATAGGGATTTTTTTTTTCTTTCCATATTTCAGTCTCTGGTTCTTGAGAGTCATGGCTGCTCTGTCTGGTCTCTGACAGAGATCCTTAAAAATATTATTGGAAAGTACCTATTAATTTTACTTTCAAACAGCTTTATGTGAATGTTATCTTTTCATTTATAATTTTTAATATATTGATCACAGTGTAGTGTACCGTAGAGGCATCCAAAAATGATGAGACTGGGCTGCTTGTGTGTGATTTGGAAGGTTTGTGTCTGTCTGTGACTCTGCAGAGGTTAAAGCTGTGATCCAGTCTCAGTCTCTGACTGAAGGTTGCTGAGACTCTGATTAGATATACAATGTGAAGTTCACAATTCTCTAAACAAATAAAATGGTAATGACAAACATGAACATCTGTACTTATTTCAAAGACATGAATGTTTACAAACATAATATTTATTTTAAGGATTGGACTTCATAAAGCGCACTGATGTTAGAGTGTGTGTTCATATTTAAATCATTTTGTAGGCTGAAATTGTAACGGTGGACCTGAGATGGTCCAGAGAAAGTAAACGCATGTTAATTAGAATAATAACAACAACAGACTGAGACAGACAGCTGTGAAATGCGCACACAATGACGTCACCTCATTCACTGCTAGCTACACTGCTAGCTACATCGTATCATTCATGATCATCTATGTAAACAACGTTTAAAGAAGCCGCCACAGCTCTGCGGCTGTAACTGTTTCAAATCATATATTTTTGCTCGTTTGAACTCTGAGGATGTTTTTAAAACGGTCTTAAAAGGCTGTTTCTATGGTGGTTGTCACGGACGCCTCAGTAGCTTCTTAGGCTAACCTGGCGCGTCCGGTTCCTGCTGCTAGCTGTCTGCCGCAGGAAGGCTGCGTCCCATTTCAAGGAGCCGCCGCTCCGTCGTAACTGTGGCTCAAACACCACTTTATCCTTTAAGAAAAGGCCTTTTATAGCCATTTTGGTCGCAGTTTTGATTATAAAATAAAAGGGAAAATATAAACAAACAAAAAGCTTAACATTGTGAAGACTTGGAAGAACAATGTGACACTGATGAGAGGATAAGGCTTCCCAGGTCATTGCCAGGCCAAACCGGCTGGTGATCAGAATTATTTTATTTATTTTTTTACCCAGTTTCGCTGGCGGTGCAGCGCTCACAGCCTGTCCGAGGTCCCGGGCTGAACTTCAAGCCCAGCCCGTCCCTCCAGACAATACTCACCGCTCCACTATAATGACCGCTTTACTCTCATCTTTCTATTGTTTTTAATGGACAGTTCCGCTTACAATTACAGTTCAATGATGTGAGGATCCTTGGTACAGTATACAGCGGGCTGCAAATGAATGCGCTTCCACTATTACTGCTCCTCCTGGTGGATAAACAAGACATTACCACCATTTTCCCCAAATGCTGCTTAGGGGCGTTCCCACCAGTGGCCGGAATTCCTACGTCATTAGCGGGGGATCGCGTTTAGGCCGAGGTTCGGCCACGAATCGGCCAAGGACCGGCCAAGGTCGCGTCACGGATCGGCCGGAAATTTTCAGTGGCTGCATCTGTATTTTTAACTTACTTGTAACTGAAATGTTTACAGATCAATCGAAGTACGTTAATATGGTCAGTTATTTATTTTTTTTTATGTTTTAAATGTTGGGGGATAGGGGGCTGGGGAGAGGGAAGTCTGGGCTTCTCTGTTTAGGCTGCTGCCCCTGTGACCTGGCCCCGGATATGCGGAAGAAAATGGATGGATGGATGTTTTAAATGTGCTATTTTTTTAGACATGATGCACATCTAAAGCGTGCACACACACGCACACACACACACACACACACACACACACACACACACACACACACACACACACACACACACACACACACACACACACACTTAAAAGTAATAAAGCCTTGGTTCTTGGATCACCTGTATTACAAGCAATCAGCATTAAACGTTGCAAGTCAGGGAGACCTGACAGTGTTGCTGTGGACCTGTGTGCCTGATTATGTAAAAGAAAAACATTTACTCTGTTTCTATTGTGTTCCCAAGATAGAGAGTCTACACTAGAAAAGCTATTATAAAAAGGCATGCAAATAAAAGCAAGGGCAACAGCAAACATCACATTTCAAGACAGAAAAGCAAAGTCGTTCTTTTTATTGTGGAGATTTTCAATCTTTGGTAAAAATTCTGCCTTTATTAAAATATATCTATACAGGCTGCTCACATAGCAGCTGCAGATAAACTACAGAGGCTGTGTGAGCAGCTAAATGTTTTATTTTTATACATATTGCTTGTTAAGCCTTAAACATTTTTGTATTTACAGAAGTGACTCACTCCATGGGTCACAAAACAGTACTGACTCACAACCTCTTTGTTCCGCAAAAGCAGTCATACTGCCATGCTTGAAAAAGTCATATCAGTCAAGCTTGATATTTTGATGCTTAATATTTACCAATTTACTTAAAATAAAAGTATAATTTTAACTTGGCTTGTTTGGCTTCTGAAGTTTGATTTACAACAAACCAGGTGGGAATGTCTCTCTAGTCCTTAAAATACTATGGCTGCTACATGCAGCGGATTATAACAATCACAAGGCCAGATATAATCCTCACTCACTCACCAGTGAAATATGTGATTTTTAAATCTGTGGAAAGTCAGATATTAAGACTGACATGCTATGTGAGAGCGGGCACAGGTTAAAAGCAAACAAAGCTACTGTGAAGTGTAAGTTAAACCAGGAAGCCCATCTCAACTCAGCACTCAGGTCTAATACTTCAAGTCTTCCTCTGTTTGTTCCTAAAGCTGTTAAAGCGTTTCCTTTTCTTACTGGGTATTCCCAAACCATTTATCCCTCTGTCTACATGTACTTCCAGATCCTTCAACTAACATCTTAATTTCCCTTTTTTATCCTCTGCTGAACTGCTGTTATTTCACTCTGATGATGACAGGGAACAAGCCACTGCAGGGCAGATTCCTCCCTATCCTCTTTTCATAGAAAGAAAAAAAAAAAATCTGTTGCTTGTCACTGTCTAAGCTGTCCTGGAGTTCAGCAGTATAATGCCATCGCTCAAACCAACGCAGAATAAAACCAGATGAATCTTTAGCTCACTGACACAGCATATAAAAACAGCAGCAGCACAGCAGAACTAACTCCAGATTGTGTGAGAATCAATGTGAATACAATGGTAATCATGGCTGAAATTTTCTGATTAAATATTTTCTGTGCTTTTTGGGATTGCTGATATGTAGCTGTGAAGTAGTATTTCTTATTTTGCTCTATGTATTTTTAAAACATGAAATGATTCACTGGGCATGCCAAATGTAATAAACATTGTTCAAATTAAAGATGTTGACTAAATGCAGTATTATTAGCTAAGTTATTCTACTGGCTTTTCTTTTTCTCCGACAGTCTGAATCAGCGTTTCATTATTATCTCTCTCATTATTATCTCACTTATGAAAACAATTCTCCAGTACTGTGTTAAACTCAATATATTCAGGTAATATTTTAACCACTTTTTTCACCGGTACAAGCACATGTCTTTTTTATGTCAGCATCGTTTTTCTATTTCTAGCACATCCAGAGAATTAAATTGAAATATTGTTTGGCACATTAAGCAATTTTGCTCTTTCTCTCCCTCCTCCTGGAGCACAAGGTGCAGTTCCATCATGCGCTTGATGTTCAGCCACAGGCCAGTCAGCTGTTAGCCTCTTTTTTTAGTATCCTACTTTCCAACTATGATGGAGGCTTTTGGAACCTGGGGATAAACACATTGCTACATCTGCACGTTTCCTAACTTGTACCATGATGTCAGCTGTGGATATACAGTGTGCTTGCACTGTGAATCTCACATGTAATAGGGGTTTATCCTTTTCAGGGTTGGGGGGGGGGGGGGGGCAAAAGCCTATCCCAGCTGTCATAGAGTGAGAGGTACACCCCAAACGGGTCACCAGCCTGTCACAGGGCTAACACAGAGAGACAGAGATGACTATTCACAGCTATGGGCAATTTAGAATCCCCAATTAACCTAACCCACCTGTCTGCATGTCTTTGGACTGTGGGCAGAAACCAGAGTACCCAGAGAAAACCCACATGCAAACTCCACACAGAAAGGCCCCGGCCAAGGTGGATTCGAACCAGGACCTTCTTGCTATGAGGCAACAGTACTAACCACCACGCCATTATGCTGCCTATTATTATTATTATTATTATTATTATTATTGAACTCAGTCAGGATGACACACATAGAGTATTAATGGTGGTGGAGAAAACAGTGCCCTTGCATCCTGCAGTATCAAGATAATAATCAGTAGATAGTCTTACAACCTATAACCACTGACACTGTCATGGTGGTCCGGACAGGGTGCTGTATCTGTGTTTACACAATGCTAAAAACACCCCCAAAGCTCATGCTTTCTTTATAGTCATAATAAAAATGCGTTTCATTACTTTGTGTCTACATTTTCAAATGGTCTCAAAAGAAAAGAAAAAAAATAAATCAATATTTTCATATATTTTGAGAATTTTGCATATTTCTGCTCTCCAAGTCAAGTCTAGTCAAATTTATTCAGTGACCTCACCCCCAGTGATGTGTGAGTCATCCCCCTTGTCCCCAGACTTTGCTTCATCTACAGAAGACATGTCAGTTTGACTAAAGGGATCCTCAGAGTATTCCTTCTACTGCCCGACTATATCTTCGGTTGAAGTCAGCAACACCCCACCCACAGTATACACAGTGTGAGTAGAGCACCGCTTTCCCCTCCCAAGAAGCCTAACAGTTTTCCAGCATCACTTCGAGGCGGTCCAAAAGTCTTTTTCTATCCTCTCACTGAACTCCTCCCACACCTGAGTTTTTACTTCAGCCACAGTTCCACGTGGCCTGTCCCCGAAGTCCCACAGGCTAACCAAGCACGATAGGACTTAGCCTGTGGGAACTGGTAGCTTGATCTCTCCCTTCACCTCTGGTGTCAGAACATAGAGCAGATCTGATGATACGATTACAAAATCGATCATCGACCTGCAATTTAGGGTGTCCTGGTGCATGTGGCACCAGGACACCTTTGGTTGCACCAGTAGGACATTGGAGAAATGAAATGGAGCACCCTCAAGCACCTGCCCAGTGACTCTAAGAAGGCTGGGTAACCCGCACAGGTAAACAACCCTCTTGTTCACTGGTAAAATTTTAATGTACAGCTTCTGGAGTTGCCCTCGCACCGAGGGCAACTCCAGACTGGAACAGAGTCCAGCCCGTCTCCAGGAGACTGGTTTCAGAGCCCAGGCTGAGCACTGATGTGAGACCGACTATATTTAGCCGGCATCTCTCAACCCTACACACTAGCTCAGGTTCCTTCCCCATCAGAGGCGTGACTTTCCATGCCCCAGTTGCCAGTCTTGATAGCCGGGGATCGGTCTGCCAGGGCCTCCACCCTTAGCCACTGCACACTGCACCTGATGCCTACAGTGCCTCCTGTGAGTGGTGGGCCTACAGGGCCTCCATGGGCTAAGGTCCAGCCACCAGGCACTGTCCCTTGAGCATCCTCCCCAGGCCTGGCTCCAGCGTAGAGGCCCAGTAATCCTATCCTGGGCAGAGCACTCTGTTCCCTTTATCTTCTTCTCATGAGGGTTGTCTGAATTGCTCTTTGTTTGGACCCAAGCCCAGGACCAAATTTGCCTTAGGAGACCCTACTGTAGGGCACAAATCCCTAGACATCTCTAGGTCACACAAACCTGTCGACCACCATAAGGTGGTGATTTGCAGAGAGGATATATATATAGGACGTTTGTTCCACAGATGAGCACCAGAAAAACTAAAAACTGCTTCACTTTGTTTTGTTTTAATTCTGGGAACACAAAGAAGGCTTTTTCCTGTTGACCTGAGAGTTCTAAATACATTTTGTAAGGCACAAGTAAATTTGAAGTGTAACTTGGTCCAAGTCCATTTAGTTGTTTGTAAACTAGTACAAGTATTTTAATATCTTTAGCTAGACATCCTTCAATTTTTGCTATGTTTTCAAGATGGTAATAGGCTGATGTGTGATAGTCTTTATGCGTCAAAATGTAGGACAGAGGCCAAAATTACTCCAACATTTCTGAATCAATGAAACTTTTATTATTTTTTCTTTAGGGCCAAAAACAACTATTTCAATCTTTTCTGAGTTCAATTGTGGGAAGTTTTGGCATATCCACTCACAAATTTCTTCACTGCAATTTTTAAGTAAGTGCAGAGGACCATAGTCCTGAGATGATATGTACAGTTGTTTGTCATCTACTTAACAATTACAGGAAATAGTATAATAGTCTATAATTTAAGAGGGAGCGTGTATATATTAAATAGGAGAAGTACAAGAAAGGACTCTTGAGGAACTCCACATGTTAGTTTTCTTCATTCAGATTCATAGTTAACAAGTGGCACAAAGTAGTCCCTGTCCTGTAAATATGATCAGAACCAGTTTAATTCAGTGCCAGAAGGTCCTATACCTATATTTTTAGTCTGTCCAGCTGTATCACATGATCAACTGTGTCAAATGCAGCACTGAGATCCAATAATAAACACAGAAGTTTCTGACCTGCCCCTATTTAGATGAGTCTTGTTTATTACTTTAAGGAGACCAGTCTCTGTACTATGATGCAGACAGAATCCAAGCTGGAGGGCACGAAGAAGGTTATTTTGCACTAGAAAAACATGTAGTTGTTGGTAAATAGGTTTTTCAATAATCTTTTCCACAAATGGTAGGTTTGATATTGGCCTGTAATAATTTATCTATGTTAGTTGTTTGGTTACTGCTGTCTAAGAACTTTTGGGAAAATGCCTGAACAGAGACACCTATTGATTATCTGAAGCATGTCTGCTGCTATGCAGGTGAAAACGTGTTTTAAAAGTTTGTAGGCATGGTATTGAGGCAGCAAGTAGTGGGTCTCATATGTTGAACAATTTCTGTAAAAGTTGCATAGTCTAGTGGTTGAAAATGTGTCAGGCTGACAAAAGTCTGTGAAGGCTCAGAGCCTGTCATTATATTCCGCTTATGATGGCTTGGCTTGTTTTCTGGGCTTTTTGGTGAAAGAAAGATGGAAAATCATTGCTTGACTTAGTGGATAACATTTCTGAGGGGACTGGTGCAGGGGGACTTGTCAGTCTGCTGACGATAGAGAATAATGTGTGAGCATTATTGCTATTTTATTAATAATCTCACGGGGTGGGGGTGGGGGATCTGTTTTGCCTGTTTTAGTTCCAGATTAAAAATAAGAAGTCTATCCTCATAAACTAAACCTAAAGTGTGGTTTTTCTTCCACTGTCTTCCATCCTGTCTGCACTGTCTTTTTTTTTTTCTTTAGATTCAGCTGTTGTGGCATTCCTCCATGGTGCTTTTTGCTTCTTATCAGAAATAGCTTTTGTCTTTATAGCAATGGTATCAATGGTAATAGCAACTTAAAAATGAAACCTGTCAAGACAAAACCTTTCGACAGAGCTGGTATGTGTACAGTATATATAGTACCAGTCAAAGGTTTGGACACACTTACCCATTCATATGAACTTTAACTGGTACTGTAGGTCTGGGTAAACGATGATTCTGATTACTCCATTCTTGGAATCATCCATTATTCGATTAGGCTATTATTAAAATGATCAATATGTATATTAAAATCACCCCTGAAACAACACCGCTAAAGATAATACTTACAGCTGATAGTTCTTCAGTAAATTACAAAGAAGTTTGCCTTGTATTTTGGGGCCCTGTAGATGTTTATGAAACTGCTTGGCAGGAGGATCTCTGCAGAAGTGCAACGTATTCAGCAGTCAAATGTTATAAATAACAGCTCTTTGCTGGTTATTTTTGTATATGTACAGTACCAGTCAAAAGTTTGGACACACCTTCTCATTCAATGTTTTTATTTATTTATTTCCTACATTGTAAATTAATACTGAAGTCATCCAGACTATGAAAGAACACAAGGAACCAAATAGTAAACTCAAAAGTGTTAAACAAACCAAAATATGTCTTAGATTTGAGATTTTGAATACAGCTTTCCACACTCTTGGCATTCTCTCAGTCATGAGGTAATCACCTGAAATGGTTTTCCAACAGTCTTGAGGTGCTGATTGTTGGCTGATTTGCCTTCATCCCAAACCATCTCAATTGGATTTAAATCAGGTGATTGTGGAAGTCAGGCCATCCGACGCAGCACTCCATCACCCTCTTTCTTGGTCTAATAGCCCTTACACAGCCTGGAGGTGTGTTTGGGGTCATTATCCTGTTGAAAAACAAATGATGGTCCCACTAAGCACAAATCAGATGGGATGGCATGTTGCTGCATGATGCTGTGGTAGCCATGCTGGTTAAGTGTGACTTGGATTTTGAACAAATTGCCAACAGTGTCACCAGCAAAGCACTCCCATATCATCACACTTTGTTCTCCATACTTCATGGTGGGAACTACACATGTAGGAACCATCTGCTCACCATTTCTTCATCAGACATGGCATTCGGAACCAAAAATCTCAAATTTGGACTCATCAGACCAAAGGACCGATTTCCACTGGTCTAATGTCTGTTCCTTGTGTTCCTTGGCCCAAGCAGTTCTCTTCCTCTTGCTGTTCTCCCTTAGAAGTGGCTTCTTTGCAGCAATTTGACCATAAAGTCCAGATTCACACAGTCTTCTCTAAGCAGTTGATGTTGAGATGTGTGTGCTACTTGAACTCTGTGAAGCATTTAGGTGGGCTCTTATCTGGGGTGCTGTTAACTTGCGGTTTCTGAGGCTGGTAACACTGATGAACTTATTCTGTACAACAGCAGTAACTCTTGGTCTTCCTTTCCTGGCGTGGTCCTGATGAGAGCCAGTTTCATTATAACATTTCATGGTCTTTGCGACTGCACTTGAGGATCCTTTCAAAGTTCTTGAAATGGTTTGGATTGACTGACCTTCATTTCTTAAAGTAATGATGGACTGACATTTTTCTTTATTTAGTTGAGTAGTTCTTGCCATAATATGGATTAGAACATTACTCAAACAGGGCTATTCACTGCATACCAACTCTATCTCTTCACAACACAACTGATGGTCTCAAACACATTAAGAAATTCAAGAAATTAACTCTTGACGAGGCACAGCTGTTAACTAAAAGCCATTCCCGGTGACTACCTCATAAAGCTGACTGAGAAAATACCAAGATGTGCAAAGCTGTCATCTAAGGAAGAGGCGCCTACTTTGAAGAATCTAAAATCTAAAACATATTCTGGTTTGTTTAACACATTTGAGTTTAGTATATGATTCCTTATATGTTCCTTCATAGTCTGGATGACTTCAGTATTAAAAAATGGCACTTTTTTTAAAAGCAAAACACATGGCATATTTAACTATGCTGCCCACTGTCCATTCTAGTGTGGACCTTTGGTTTATTGATTATTATTTTTAATAGCTGCTGTATTGCTGCTGCTAATGGGGATCTTATCAAAACAAACCTAATTTAAACCACTACTGACTACCCAGTTTGTTTAAATTTGACATTATGGTCTTCTGTTTGTCAAATTATTAAGAATAAAAGCATCTGTCAGTGGGATTTGCTAATAAAAGTTAATTTGTTATTAAGGGACAGAGAAGCTTTAAATAATTATCAAGACATAGGCAGTTTGTTTAAAGAAACAACCATAAAAATGTGCTAAAATATGAGTAAGAGAAATTATAAATCACACAGAAGGTTAGAAAAACTCGAATTTTAATATGTCCTTATTTTTGCCCTTGCCTCATGACAGTGTGTTTCCAACACTGCCACAGAGACAGGAATGCCAGGCACCACACATAGCAAACAATTTATGAAAAATTAAAGAGCAGATCTAAAAATAGAGAGAGCTCCCTGTAAGATTACCCACTTTTATGTTGGTGTGCAGTTTCCACCGTGGCGCTTCAGCAAACAGAATTTCTATTTATGCCTGAAATGATTACATTTTTTTCAAAACAATACATGCGGCAATACTATGGACATTACCTTGTGAGGTTCACTGGTAACAATGAGGCCAAAGTGGGGCACACCTGTGAGGCGAGAAGGAGGATGAGTTGTGAGTTCTGCTTGAGAAGCTTTAATTTCTTCCCTAAACTAGTGGGAAAACACATATTCAGAAACATAAAAGGAAACAAAAAAAAAACAATGTTTAATGAATGTCACAGGGTTCTCTAAAGTAGCTGAAAGATGAACATGCACATTAGGGATTATGTAAATTGGTAGAGCACTAATACTACTACCATTATTATACTTTTTTCTGTTACAGTTTTGATTAAAAGTGCTTATTATGCAGGGAAGAATTTGGAATATATTGAATTAGATGCCCAAAGTGTGAATAATTCTTTTTTCAAGGTGCAAACAAATCCTGCAGTCTAAGCACTAAGTATTTCAGTAAAGGTCAAGTGAATTGTTATCTTGTTGGTGGCACAATTAGTTCTGCAATATTTCACTATATTCTGTTGAAAAGATGATTGCAGCTGCAAAAATCAGAGCTTTACAAACCCCAGTCTTGTTTATCTTCCATTTATTTACTTAGTAAGCATTTAAAACTGTCATTAATGTTCTTTTTTTTTTTTTTTTTTTTTGCCCTGGCATCAAATCAATCTACTGCCCTCATTGATGCAGACACATATTTTAGGCTAGAGGTGTTTGAAAAGAAACAAAGCGGAAATTGCCTCTCACTTTAGTTTGAAGTGTTAGAAACTTCTGTTTGTCATTTGCTTGCACCCACTTTTAGTGATATCTCTGCTCCTAATACACTCATATCATATTAACCTGAGCAGCGTTAGTGCACTGAGCTGGATGGCTTCCATCATAAAAGCAGGGAAACAAATATATTCCTAGAGCTTTTGCAAGATGGAAATTTAATCACTTGAAAACAGGTCAGGGGTGTATTATTGAATGCTTTCCACTGCAGCACACAAATTAGATCCGGTGTTTGGAGAAACTTCCAATAATGTATCACAAATATGTATGGACTTCTACACACAGGACTTCCTAAGACAGTGGTTCTCAAATCCAGGCCTCGTGGCCCAGTGTCCTGCAGGTTTTAGATGTGTCCCTGATCCAACACACCTGAATCAAATGCCGATTTACCTCCTCAGTATGCAGTCAAGTTCTCCAGAGTCCTGCTAATGACTTCTATATTTGACTCAGGTGTGTTGAAGCAGAGACACATCTAAAACCTGCAGGACACTGGGCCACGAGGCCTGGATTTGAGAACCACTGTCCTAAGAGAAGTTTGTTATTGTTTTAGATTTGTTTTATGCCAACAATAATAACAATGACACATCTTTAATTGATGCCTAACATTTGAACAAAATGCAAGTTTGTGGTTTTTGCTTATAATGTACACCTTCATGAAAGGAAGCTTGTCTAACTTGTCTCACTAATGCCATAACCTAGTGCGTCAGGGCAAAGCAAAAAGAATAGCTTGTGCATATATAAGGAACACCAGTGGCTTTGACAAAAAGGAGCTAATTAACGCCCTGGGGATGAGAACGGTCTACTACATTACATAATTATTGTCCTGTGGACACTGATGCGTGCCTGTGAAACTGATGAGATTTTGAAATCTTTGTTGAGAAACACATTTCCTTACTTCCATCTCATGCAACTGAGATCAAGACACTTACAATATGAGTTTGCGTGCATGACTTAGTGAAACAAAGAGGAGTAAAATATGCATTTCTTTATGTAATATATTTAGGACATCAAACAGAAATGAACGAAATCTCATTCATTTATTTTCATCTTCCTCCACCTAATACGTCAAGGTGTGATGCTGGCATTCACAACAGATGTTCTTCATTATGCTGTTGTTTATGCAGCACATCTTGCTTTAGGCTGCAGCACACTGAGCAAAGGGCTGATTCCATTTATTGGATACACAAGAACAACAAACCTATTAAAAATGATTGTATGAACAACAGTATTGCAAGCCCAGAGGAAACAATTTCATTAATATTATTACACAACCAATGAAAAAGCAAAATGTCCCCTTGTTTCCTTTGTTCGAGGGACTGATCATTACTCCACCGCTTGGTTGGCATACCAAACTTGGAAGTGCGCACTGCAGGCAATATCTGGTGGAGCTGTGATCTCCTCACAGGGGAGTTGCGAGGCTATAAAATCCAACAGCCTGCAGCTGAAGCTTTGCAGGGTGAGACGAATATGAGTTTCCTCGATTTAAAAGAAAAGCACAGAGTGAAAAAAGGCACAAACTAAAACAGAAACGCTAATACTTTTTAAATGCCATTTAAAGCATGGTGGTTAACTCACTGGCAAGATCCTTGGTCAAAATTAAACTGAATATGGCAGTTAGTGAAATAATGTTGAAATGTGATGTACTTTTTTTTTTTTTTGAAAGAACAACTTTGAAATTAATGTATTTTAATGTCTGTGCCTGAACTCCTTATGTTTTTTTGTACTCTAGTCTAATATAACTCTTCAAACAAACTTAGAAAAGTGTGTATTCAAAACTTTAGCTCAAACCATGATGTGTTCCTTAATTTAAGAAAGTCGTTTTGCTGCTTACACTTAACCACAAAGCAAGTGAAATGAAGCTTAAGTGGGGAAAAAAAGAAAGTGGTTCAGGATTTGAATTTGTACTTTGAGAGAGTGAAAATATTTTAGCTTTTGCATGACAAAGTTTGTATTCAACTCTTATCTATTATGCAGCTCATTGTTTGTTTGTTTTTTTTTTCTCCATTCTCATAGTTTCTCCCGGGGAACTGGTTTATTTCAGGCTGCTTTCCCCCTTTGTCAGAGCAGGTGCCTCTGATACAAAAGGGACACTTTATTTTGTCTGGAAAAATAATAATATTCCATTAACTTTCAAAGAGGCCAAAGTTATGTACAAATTTAATGTGTGTCAATATTTTATTTTATTTTTTTTAATTTGGGTACTACTTTGCTGTAATAGTGTGTGAACCTGATTATGAAATGGCACATGACAAGTTATTAGACCAATGTATTACAATATGACACAGAAAACCTCTGGAAACTAAAGTTAGGTTCAGCCTTTATTTATACAGCATTAAAGAATGTGTCCTTTTGGTTACAAACAAACAAACAAACAAACAAAAAATAGGTCCTCTAAATGTTCACTAACTTTAAATGAGAGCTTTTAATAAACAGCCTCAAGTGTTTTTATTTCTCTTGGTAATAAACGCTCATCCTATGGCAGCTGGGATAGCCTCCAGCCACCCCCCCCCCCCCCCCCACCTTTATTATTCTGCTTTCTAACTAATTTTATTTTCACAAAACTGTTTTCGTTTTCTGCTACATTCCTGTGCACTTGAAATTATGGCCATTCAGACTGCAACCTTCACTGTCTTGAAGTAGATATTCTGGCATTCAAATGGGCAAATAGCATTTTCAAATGTGCAATTAAAGATACACAAAAACAAAATAAATAAATTGTGCGACCTTTGCCCCCTGTTTACATGTCAGAATTTTATTGACAGTAACTCAAAGAAAATTACTCAGTGGCATGCAGAGCGGGACAGTCGTATCTGATAGATAAATGTGACATCTCTGTGTGACTGTGTGTGTGTAGGTGTGTGCGTAAACATGGAAAACACTTTTTCAAGCAAAGTATAATTAATATAGCATTTTCTTATTTGCAAAAAGCAGACCACAAAGAGGTGCAAAATAAATAGATTTCTATGAATAGCATCTATTGCTGACATTTACTGCCCTAATCTTGCACTGTTGTTTCCTCTGATCAGTCTGCTCCTTGGATTTCAAACAAGCATTGTGTTTATTCTTTATATGAAAATCAAATGAAAATGAATATCAATCAGTTGCCATCAGGCTGGTTACGAATGAAATAAAGTGCAAAATACTGAAGAGCAACACCTGCGTGTCCTCTAACTGTTTTCCTCGGCATGCAGATACAACAACTAAAAAAGAACAAAAACACATTAGAGATATTAAGTTAGCAGAGGGAATGCACACTCTGACCTCACTCTAAAAGATTGTTTGAAATCACCGTCAGGTTACAGAGAAGTTATATTAAAACTTATGTTGGCCTTATTTCCCACATTTCCCAGTTATGTTGAATATGCTGATGCAATCTTCTGCCCAGAATTTCAGATAACACTGGGGAGCCAACCGGCTGGGGAAAATCTGTTCAACCTTCCATCAAACAGAGACAGAATCTATGTGAAAAGCCACAGATTTTAAGAGGTGCTAAAATTCATTCATTACCATTGCGACAGCAGTTACAGCTAATACAGAACAATGGAAATTCTGTTAACATGCTGTTAATTCTGGTACTAAAAAAAAAATAAATAAAAATCCAGTGTAAGTGGGGAAGGCTCGGGTTTGTTTCCCATAGGAGGTGATTTAATATGCTGGTTTTAATGCAAAAGTTCAGTAGGGAATTTGCATGATGTGTGGAGAGGTGCTTGCTGAGGAATGGAGGCTGTGGAGTTGTCTGCCAGCTTGGGAGGCCATGCATACTGCTGCACCCAGTGGGAAGCTAATGACCAACGCACAGTGGCTACACAATAAGGATCTCCAACACAGCTCATCAGCTCTCTCTGGCAGAAAGGATTTTCTCCAGTAATGGAAGCTGAGAGTGGGTGCACGTACCATTTTGGGAGCATGTGACCAAAGTAAGATGCTAAAATGGATATGTGATGATTTTCAATGTACACACAGCAATGTGCCACTCATTACAACAAAGGGTGGGAATCACAGGGTAACTCGTGAGTAACAATGCTATCAAAATACAGACAGTCAATAATTTGTAATCACAATAACAGCTCATCTGAAGAATAAGGTGTTTACTGCATTGTCAGTATGAGTGTTTATATTAAACTGTGAAATTATTCATTTGTCAGTGTAAGTTGTTCACTGATTAGAGAAGGACCACCACTAGGACTCATAAAGTAATGATTCTGGTGATGAAATTAACCTGTTAACACCCTCTTACAAACAACAGATTTGATTTCTATCAGTTATAACCCCCCCCCCCCCCCCACCCCCCCCCCCCCCCCCCCCCCCCCTTCATAACAACCACACAGGGGGTGAGTTTTTATTTATAACTCACCCGTCTGGATTTTGTTGAGGCTTTAAGTTGTGGGATGACAGGTATACGTGGACCTCCTGATGGTGTTGGTTTGCAGCACATTTTTGTAGAGTGAAATTCTGCTATTATTCATTAATCTTTTGTTTATACTGATTAGCTTCTAGCAATATAAATTACACTCTTATAGTGTATGGTAACTTTTTGACCCCTCATTTTCTCACTCGTTTTATTTTGGTTGTCTAGGTAAACTGGAATTACAATATCTTCAAAGATATATCATAATTTCACTTAACGTCTTCCCTGAATGTGGTTTTTTCTTCTGTGTTCATTGCTCCGTGTGCTGCATTGATGGTGGTTGCTAGGTTACAAGGAAACTGTGATGTGGTGCAGAACAGCACCCTCTTTCAACAGCCTCGCCAAAAAATGCTTTTGGTCATTTTATCCACTGTCACTTTAACAACCACTGCAGGGGCAAACGCACAATGAACGAATTAACGAAGTGCCAGGCTAACATCAAAAGGTGAAAACAATGCAGCAACAATGATAGTGATATTCTTTCTTTCTTCACGCTGGCTATAAACATTTCTTATATACAGTCTGTGTAAAAATTAGTTTTTGGCACCAGTGTATCAATAAAATACTTCAAGAGGAAGCGACTGTGTTTGCCAGAAAGGCATGTCACAAATATGGATGTAAATCAGAATACCTAACAATGAGAAGCATTTTAAAATGACTTTATCATATTATAGTAATTGATCATTAAAATTTTCATTTCTAACCCCCAAATCTTTTATTTTTGTTGTTTTTCAAACGTTTTCATGTGAATTCCTGTGCAGCTAAGAGCATTTAATACAATGTTTTTTTTTTTTTTTTTAAATTTAATTTATGTGGGGAAAAAAAGTTGGCACAAAATATTCACATGTTCCCACTGTGGGTACTGGATTATTGGATAATCTGAAATGCTGTCATTCTGCTTTAGGCATCACTGGGACTTCCATCTGATTTACACAACCACTGCCTCGTGTTCAGCTACAGTAGTTTTGTTGTTTTGCTTCAAAATGACTCTTAATAATGTCAATTAACACAAACAAAATAGATCAAAGTATGGACATTAGCTAAAATTATTTACATTTAAACTGGTAAGAAATCATGAGAAAAACAAACACATAGCTTCTAATACCAACTGCAAAAAAGGGTAAATGTACACTGTACACTGCACAAAAGCTCCATAACAATAAATTGTCATGCCAAGGTTGATATGAAGCATCCATGTTTTTTGACACTATTATTTATAAGAGAGTTGGATATATTCAGTCTATCAGTAATAACAGAATGATATTTAAAAATTGTAAAGTGATAACAAGCTTAATTTCAGCATAATGGAAATCCAGCATAAGAGCAAATGGGTATTATGTACAGTATGAATTTGGGCGCCGCTTCTTAACTTATGTCAGAAATGACAGACACAAAATCAAAAACAAACACAAAAACTTTCAGCACAATATTTAAATAAGTGTAATCTCTTCTATGGTGAACACTTTGACTCATCACAGTGAGAAAAGCACGTGCATAGCTAAGTATTAGTGCACTGAGTCAGCGTGCACCAAGCCACCATGAGTTCTGACATCATAATTAATGTATTTTTTCACACTTGTGTTGGCGATAATGTTCACTGAGAGAAAAGTCTGCTTCAAGCACGTTTCAACTACCCATCTCCTCCAAAACTTTCCCAACCTGCAGTGAACTGTGGAAACCTGATGAGTGATTTGACACAGGTGTGTTACCGCCAGGACTGCACATTACTGAGGTGGTCTCCATCACACTGACTGATCTGTCTTAACAGTATACAATGGTCTGTATATCCTCTGGAGGAAATGCACCGTGCACATTACATTGTGGCTGTCAAAGAAGCTTCACGGTGCCTTGTAAAATTCAACGATAAATACGATGCTTGAGCTTGTGTTGTTTATTAGTTTTCCAGAAGTAGGCTGCTTCTGAATGCCCTGAGATTATGCACATAATTTAGTGGTGGCCATAGATCTTTTAGGGCACTGAGCAGAATTTAAATGAACCGAAGACTATGAACCAATGCTTTACATATGTAAGTCAATCATGGTGATGTATTTGAAAGAAAGAACTCAACAACAAATAGAGCACATAGCTTAAAGGTACAGTCAAGCATTTATTTTTTTTTTAGATTCTTTAATAGAAGAAAATAATATTGTACTCATAAATATACATTGATTTGTGTGTAATTACATCTTCCAACAAATTAATGCATTCTCACAAACTTAGAATTAATCCATTAATTTGATATTGCCCCGTCATCTTCAGTACAGTGGCCGAAACGGTCATTACTGTTCTACCTAACCATGTACAGTATCTACAGTATGTGGTTAGAGACTGGCCACATCTACAAATGGAGTACGCCAAAGGTGGAGGAGAAGAGAACTTGTAGGTCTTTGCATGCCGTGGAAGCAAATTTTAATTTGTGTCTGCATCTTCACACTCAAGATATAAAGGATCATGTCTGTGTTTTATCATCAGAAAAGGGGGCCCCCTTCACCAAAGAACTGAAAACATTAAAAAAAAAAAAAAAAAAAACCTCAACCGGTATCGTAATAAAACCGTATCCTTGTATTCCTAACCTCAAGCCTCATCTTCTGAATTGAAGTTAGGACTCTGAGACACAAAAAAGTGCATTAACATGCTTATTTTTTCCCGATATTGTTGCAATTATGTATTTTCAGCAGATTAGACATATGACCCTGAAAAGACAACAACAGCTATCTTATAAGCTAACATTATGCCAGCTAATGTTATGCCCGAGCACCCTAAAAAGCACACTTCTCAGGTCATATGGGAGTTTATTCACTAAGCGCTAGAGTCCAACAATGTTAGATCCACTTTAAAGAAAGTTTCACTAATGCTGAAAAACAACAACACTTATCTACAGAAAAGTTCAGGATATCCTCAACAACTCATCTTAGTATTGCTGTCATTGGACAGAAGTGACCTTCAGTGACTCATCAACTCATCTTTCACAAAGTTTTACAGCCTCCTCCAGAATAAATAGACATGGATGCTTCTCACCTGGCATATTGACAGCTGAGGTAAACAGTGGACTGACAGCCTACCCAGATACCAAAAGACTCTGGGGCTTTGAGTACACTCACTATAAATGAATGGCGGCCAGAGTTCTTTAAGGTGACTCGGATAAAAACGTACAATTACTGCAAAATATTTATATGAAATGTTAAAATATAGTGTACAGAAAAGTTTTTTTTTTTGTTGTTGCACAAAGAGTAGTAGAAACACACCGGCCGGCCGCAGCCGATATGGGATACAGTCTAAATCAAATGCTACAGCGGCCACCGTAGTTAGGATTAGGCACTTGAATTGGAAGGGGTAAGAAAAAAGAATTCAGTTGACTGCAACCTGCAATCTACTGATATCATGTGGTGAAATTTTACACACTGTAACTTTAAGTTGAGATTTTGAGCACTAATTTTTTTCCTTTATTCTTAATACTCTTCTAAGTAAACTGGATGTAATTAAAAATGTAATAATAACATAGTAATAAACTTAGTACCTTTTGCTTTCTTAGCTAGATTTCTATTGCACAAATCTTTGCTCATTTTTTAACAGCCTACTGCAGGAAAACAGAACAGTTTTATGTCAGAATAACAGAATAATTTAATAATATTAAGGAAGGTTACAGCAATTGGATTGTTCCACACACATCTGATGCCTGGCTAGGCATCACTATGCCTGATTTGGTAGTAGACCAAAATTTCTCTCTCAGCACATTACTACTAGCTACTAATAACCACTTAGAACAAATAAACATGTCAAAAATTGTCAGTGTCACTGTCAGGTTTGGATACAAGCAGTAATCTTATATCTGTACTTGTTTTTAACCTGCTATGCATATTGTATAAAATATACTGTACACCATAATAAAATCATTATAGACCGATGTGACAAATAACAATTAGTCAGCTACTTTAGGGGTGAATTGCTTGCATCAGACTGTTTTTCAATTGCTTTATAAGCCTGCTTTTTACTAACAAGGAGCATGACACATAGGTGTTAGTGTGGCTGGTGGGACAACAGTTTTATGCAGGTTTACCAACAAGAACCCTGTGGAGATCCATTTTTATCTGCTGAAGAAAATGAGAGTGGTGGGCGGTCAGAGTATGATAGCAAAGCAAGGACTGGAAATGCATTTCTTTTAAACATCGTCTTGGAGTGGTACATATGACAGATGTAAAGGCTTGCATTCTGCAAAACAGAAGGCCTGCAGAGTGTACTGTGTTTTGTGTGTGAGAGGTAATGGAGCTAAAACTATGATGAATTCAAGCTTCAGACCTATATTTTCTTTATCTGTATTCACTGGAATCTATACATCTGAGAAACTCATTTCCTGGAAAGAATAATGGAAATTTTTAAATTGGTGGAACCATGTTATTAACAGTCTACCTGTGCTCTTCACAGGAAGATATCAATATTCATTTCCATGCCCCTGCACCTAGCTGCTGGGAGAACCATGTTTAGAGCTCATTTGTGACTCTGAGGACTAATGACACAGGTTGCTATGAGAAAATGCCTGCTGGCCACGAACACAAAAGAGTGATGTCGCTTATATGACGATACCTTCAAACCAGAAATTTTAAAAGATATTTACTTTGATATATTTTAATAATTTTCTTGTCAATATTTGTAAATGTGCCTCACACACACACACACACACACACACACACACACACACACACACACACACACACACACACACACACACACACACACGTGAGTGGACACATATTATAATAAAATAGTTAAATTACACCTTTTATTATGTCTTCAGTTTAAGATGAAATATTGCATATTACGTGAACATGTGAGGTCCTGACTTCAGTAAGTCTGTTTCTGTGCTGTAATGGCTGAAAAGTAATTTGACAGTTATTAAAATTTTCCCGGGTGAGTAGTTTCAGGGTTAGTTCATGAAAAAAGAGCTCATAGTTAAGTGAGACTTGCCAGTTAGAACCAGGTGATACAGATGATGTACTATTCATAGATTTACTCTGAAAAAGAACTCTCTCCATGATGACTGCAAAGCATTAAGCATGCATGTTTGCTTGTCCATGACCAAGAGAAAACTACATGATCCAAATCATGAAGTACAAAATGATAAGAAACAGACTCAGAAACAGAAGAAGATACCAAACATCAGAAAGCAGTAGCCATCAGTCAGAAATTTAGCAAAGTTCACCTGTTTTCTTTAATTAATACTTTTTAAATTCATGAAAAAGTAATGTCACAATTACATCATCAACACATTAGACTAAAAATTAAGGAAAACCATTTGATACTAGATTTTGGTTTGTTTTAAAATGCATTTTTGGAACTATGCATTATACCCTTTGGGAAATTGGATTGGTGTTGGCAGTCAACCCGTGAAGAAAGACGACTTTTATCTTCCTGTCTCCTGACCTTGAAAAGGCCATAATAGGTGAGCTCTCTGAAATAGCTTTTGGAGAGTGGCATTAAACTCACCTCCCTCGCCACCCTAGAAAAGCGGTGGTCTGATCCCCTTGTGTTATCCAGCGGAAGGCAGATAGTGACTCCCTGACAACATTGGGACTCAATTGCCTGTGCTTATTATCCTTTGGCATAGAAACATCTCACGTCTTGGTTGCTGCACAGGCTGACCTCTATTCCATCACTTAACCGCTGATGATAAGATGGAGAAGGCTGGAGCTGACTTATTCATGTTCAACCAATCGAAGGTGAATACACAGCATGTCAGACGTCCTAGGTCAATCATGTTGACATGTGTCAATTGTTCAGCGAATTTAAACATTGTAAGGTTAGTTCTACATATTTAAGTGGCGACATCTTTTTTCACTTATGCTTTTGTAAAAAGATCACATTATGGAAGACAATAATTATCAATGACAAGACTTTTATGGCACATTGTATGATTAACACTTCTGCATTGAGCGCTATAACACTACCTACACCTTTGAATAATGAGTAAACGTACCATTAAACATTCATCATTACTTTGTGTTGTAGCTGCCGGGTTCATTCTGGAGTAAAGTTCAGAGATGTAAGGTTTGTTTGAGGCTGTATAATATCAGTAATCTACATGTAAACCAATCAATGTCCTCTTATCAAGGTTGCTTTTAGATACATTAGGTGTATTTTGAGATTGTTTAAATTGAAAAACTGTATGGTGAACCAGATTTCAAATACTGTTTAAACTATACATACAGTAGAAATCACCTAAGTCTGATTCAAATGGCACATTGAATTTCATCCGACTTGTAAAAAATCCATCTTATGTGAAAATATGATTCTTCAAAATTCTTCAAAATATCATACAGTTTGCGGTCTAATATCGAATTTTGCGGCAATGGCTTTCTGCTTCATCCCTGGATTTGCTTTCACAAATTTTATAATCTCATATTTTTGCTCGTAAGTGCGAGTTTGTAGCTTACACTTGACTCCCGGGCTTGCCATGATTGTCTCCGGTGAAATGAACTGATTTGCCCAGTGCAGCCAATCCAGATGACATGTGACTGTATAGACACTGAAGCAATCTCCAGGCGTTGTTAGTTGTGCATGAATGCGTCGATGCATGGAGTTTGCATAGATCGTAGATATTTGAATTGGTCTGAGGAGGGATTTAGTGCTAAACTCATCTGACTTATACGTTCACATTTAATCAGAGGTGGCAAAAGTACTGACATTCTGTACTTAAGTAGAAGTACAAGTACTTATGTTAAAAAATACTTTAGTAAAAGTCAAAGTACTGGTTCAACTTCTCTACTTAAGTAAAAGTAAAAAAGTACAGGCTCTGAAATGTACTCAAAGTAAGAAAGTAAAAGTAGTTTTTTGGAGGATGTTTCTACCTACTATTTTTGTGTAAAACAAACCGAACCTCATTATATATTATTGTAATAATATAAAATAGTACATGAGAGTACAAATGTTATTCCAATCTAAATTTTAATCCTAATGAATGCTCTCAGCTTGAATCTGTTCTGTAGGACACAAACTGTTAAAGGGAATTTAAACACAGCTCTGTTCTCTGTGTCCTCCATAGCAGAGGGTGACTGTGCCTCCACCTAAACACCAACATGAGGATACTCAGGGGTTACAGTGGGATTCAGAAGGTGGAGGAACCCTAAGATCAGCTGTAGTGGCTCTGCATGGGGAGAAGAATCACAGCTTTCTATTGTAGCTGCAGTAAATGATGTTGGTGTGCAGGCTGTGATCAGCTGACCTGCTGCTGCTGCTCTGAGGTTTACTGCTCTGTGTGGATGAAGTGAATTCACAAAGATGTAACCCAGTATTTTACAGCTCTCTGAGCTGATCTCCATCCCCTACACTGACAGCATACACGCTGTAGAAATGTTGGATTCAGTGAATGAATCTCAGCATCAGCAGCTTTGATTCAAACTCATCTCTGCTGCACTGATGTAACCTGTAACTCTGACCATGAACACAGAGCTTTACTGTAAATACAGTACAACAAACTAACCTATTTATTAAACACTAAACTGCAGCATTTTCATAGAATCTTTGAATAACACAAAGTCAGCATACTTCAGTTTATTTTCCAGTCCTTACCTTTAAATCTAACCTCTCTTCTTCCTCTCCTGTCCTCTTTCTCCATCTCTGAGTGAACTTCTCTCTCTTTGCTCTCCCTGAAATACAGCAGCTCTTCTTTTAGCTAGCAGACACACTGTGTGACAAACTGCACACACTTTGTGTGCTTGCTATTTGTTGAGCATTTAGAAACGTTGCATTTACCTGCCACACGTTACTCCCTTCATGCTCGCTCCTCTTCAGTAGCGCTAGCTAAGCTGTTTATGTGCCGCAGCGCAACTTACGGACTCGGTCCGGCTCAATTATAGCGCTATAAATGATACATTAATTATATGGGTTTGCGTATTTAATCCCTTTGTACGAGATAAGCCCCGATGATGGAGGATACGCAGTACGATTGTCTCTTATATGTTATTATTCCTCCGTTTAGGCTCAGATCGTTTGATGTTTGATGGCGCACTGACCGGAAACGCAAACTTCTCTCTGACGTTAAAAAGTAACGAGTCTGTTTGAAAATGTAAGAAGTAGAAAGTACAGATACTTGCGTAAAAATGTAGGGAGTAAAAGTAAAAAGTAGTCAGAAAAATAAATACTTAAGTAAAGTACAGATACCTGAAAAATCTACTTAAGTACAGTAACGAAGTATTTGTACTTCGTTACTTCCCACCTCTGCATTTAATTGGAAATACATTACAACGTGACTAGATTTTTCATTCGAGGTAGGTGAAAATCCGACTTGTCTTATCCGATTTAGGTGATGATTTTTATTGGAATTAACGTTAGGAAAAATTGGGACCTGCAGAAGCCATACGACCAGAGCAAAAATCTGATTTGTGCAACTTCAACTTAGGCGATTTCTACTGTAAAACCAAAATGCAAACATTTGCAAATTATTGCATTCTCCTTTCATTGCCTATAGTGCATGTGCATTTATTGCAGTGAATGCTCCGAATCTGTGGTGGGATATTGGCAAAAACATCTTAGCATGCTACGTGTCCACACATCAAAGGTGCAAATTAAACAAACCTGTAAAATCCAAAACACACACAGTACCAGACAACTTCTGGAATTTCAAGTGTGTTTGCGTACCAGTGATTTGTAGATTAGACTTTTTTTGTGACCATCAAGACTTTTACAGTATGTATCGCATTGCGAGTTTATGAAAATAATTGTACTTATACTGTACAACTTTGATAATGTTAAACCATACATGAGAGTGAAACAGAGCTGGCCTGGAGTGAAGGAAAGTAACAAGTTGAGTTTAGTTTGAAAACTGTCTGTCAAACCGTTGTGGTGTCGAGGTACGAGGCTATTGGCTATTTACGGCCAAAAGATGGACTCCAAAAACAGTCCAGATGTCAAAAATGGCCGCATAACATGAGACAAGTTGCATCTGAACACAGCTCACTTGTGGGATGCTCGATGTCTCAATGAGTGAGAAGAAACTTGCTCTGAATTTTAGGCAATATTGCTCTGCACGATTCCTACTTTGCACTAGCGGTGCTCAGAAAAGAAGACACTCTGTTTCTCTGGAGTTCATTTTTTTTAAGTAAAATGAATACAGACTCATCAAAGCACTTGCCTTTGGCCTGCCAACAACTCTCATCCAGCTACTATACCCAAAAGAGCTGCTGCACCAACTCATTTCTTGGACTGTTCTATCCTCAACATACATTTGACATACTGTCGTCCACCTCCATCACGAAAGTCCCTACGGAGCCTCAAAACATTTGAGCCTCATGAGAGTAATCCTAAGAATAATAATAAAAAAGAAATACTTCAACCCATATTTGGGAAATTATAACAAAGGTGACACACTCTAAGTAAATATTATTTGATATTTTAAATTTGTCTTTTCATTAAAATAGCACCACATTTTGTTCATCAACTAAATTCTAGAACTAACATAATGAAAACTATTTACTTAAATTAAAAAACAAAACTATTGCATTGAAACAGAGTAGCTGTTAAACTATGAGTCCTTCTGTCATGGTCCCTGGGTGGTTTGTGGAGTTTTTGGGGATGTGTGAGTTTTTCTATTGCTCTCTCTGGTGTGTGGGTGTGTGTGTATGTTGGTGGGCGCGTCTCTCCAGAGCTGTGGTTTTGTGAGTCTCCTCCCTCCTGGGCCGCCCATCGTAGAAGCTGTTTCCACACCTGTTTCTGATCGGCTCATCATCCTGCTCTTCTTAAGCTGGCAGAAGGCTTTCACCCGTCGCTGGATCGTTGACTGTGAACCAGTTTGTTTTGGCCACCTCTCATGAGTCTCTGTTGCTTCCCTTCGCCTTGTCTTACCTGTGTCTTCTTTGTGGGTTTTAGCAAGCCTGTCCTGGAGTCAGGAGTCAGCCGCTGAGCCCAGAGCCCTGTGTTTTCTGGAGACCTCAAGCACAGTCTCACCCCCAATGCCCACCACTCTGCCTGATCTCCACACCACCCCTGGAGCCCTATCCACCTCTTCCACCACTTTGCTGAGCTCACCTCTCCACCACGGGAGCCCCCATTCCACCTCCATTCCAAGCCCGCCTGCCCATCTCCCTTTCCTCACTGTAAATAAAGCCTTGCACTTAACCCATCTCTCTGCGTCTGCTTTGAGTCCACAGCACCTGACCGTGACACCTTCTTGTTTACGCAAATGAATGAAATTAAAAGAAGTGTACTTTGATAAAAAATAAAAACATATTTATAGCATAACATAGCAGCTCAATAGTTTTAAAATAGTTAAAGCAAAAATAACATTTGATTTTTACTTCAGTTGTTTCAATTTAGCTTTGTTTGAAGTCCAGCTGCAAATCAAACATACTGACAAGGAAATGAGTCAAGACAAACTGTTTTTTATATATATACACCCAAACTAGCTGTTGCTATTGGGATTCAGTAAAATTAAGAAGATCAGGCACTTGGCAATAGACATACAGATATAACAATTTTTGTTTTGGTGTTGTTATTTTATTACCTCCGCCCAGGAGGTTATGTTTTCGGTCGCGTTGGTTTGTTTGTCTGTCTGTCTGTTTGTCAGCAGGATTACTCCAAAAGTTATGAACGGATTTTGATGAAATTTTGTGGAGTAGTTGGACATGACAAGAGGAAGAAGTGATTAAATTTTGGCGGTGATCCGGATCACGATCTGGATCCAGGAATTTTTTAAAGGATTTTTCACTATTGTCTGGGAAAGATGAAAGATTATTTCACAGTATTTAGATACACGTATTACAGCATCAGTGACCCTATGGCCTTGGCGGAGGTTTGCGCCCTCTGTGTGCTTCTAGTTTATTTCTTTTAATTCGGGGTATAGGCTGTAAATTTTTGCAATCTCATTGTAAAGAATCTTTTGCAACAATCATAAACTGTTCATTATTATATTTATCTTGTTTCTTTCTTTTTTTTTTGAGTGGCTTTTTTGTGTTTGAGTTAAGGCTAATATAAGTAAACATATTTTCCTCTAAAGTCATTAATACACTGCTAGTGGTAGTGGTGCGTGTGTGTGTGTGTGTGTGTGTGTGTGTGTGTGTGTGTGTGTGTGTGTGTGTGTGTGTCACATGTCTGCTGAAATAAAATTGTAATCTTCTCCTGCTTATTGGCACCAATGACAGCCAACTCTAGTGGAATTGGAAAGATCTTTCAAGGTGTTATATTGCCAACACTAAAGTATAACCAGAGTTGCGAGGGCTGTTACTCAGGGTGCATAAAGTTCAGCATTTGCACCATAAAGCTTTATTTACAAAGTGAGCCAGCAAAAATTTCAGTTGAGATCCTGAGGGAGCTACTGAGGACGGAGCTTGGAATCCAATCAGAGGAGGGAACGAACTAAGTGAACTGATCACACTCTACCTGTTTGTTCCATGTACATTATTGACAGTGCACTGTGCTCTACCGTAATCCAGTCACAGAGAAAAGAAAATGTAATTTTGGTCTACGGTGTCTTGGTAAACAGTCCAGCAGCTTTAGCAAAATAATCCATTTGCCAGGTGGTGAAACTGAACTGAGATGATCATTTACTTCTTTGTTGTTCTGGTGAATTAAAAAAAAAAAAGATTGTTTGGGCGCAGTACAAATGCTCCTGCACGTTTAATATCGTGCTGTTATTTATTTTGGGTTACATATAGTAAAGTATGAAGGTTAAGATGATATGATGGAAATAATACATCAATATAACTTTTCTCTTATGGCAGTAGTCACATAATACAGTTTTATTTCAACTATGTTGTCTTTGTGAAACCGTATGCAGCATTTTAATGCTATTGTTCATATTTCTAACATTATTTATAGACTTGAATGAGTGAAAAATACTCAACCAAGGATTAAACAAAAAGATAATCTCATCTAACAACACACATCATAGAGAGGCTTTACTAATAATCCACAGACCTCAAAGTCCTGTCTAGTTTTTATTCCAGTATAAAGCTTTGTGAGCTTCACATTTTCATGTAATAAAAACAATACTTATATTCAAAACGCAGCCACAAATACATGAGATTTATTTCACTGTCTTGGGAAAGACGTTTTCCTTTAAATGACTGTTGGCTCGACTATCTGGTTTCGCTTCACAAGAGTCTAATGTTGATAAATGATGCTGTCTTGTCAAGGTGGTTTATTTATGGTTAGAGTACTGTGCCTGTTGTGTGCACAGCTCAGTGACTTGATGGTTTGACCCACCTCCGCCATCTTACATCTCAGCTCTCCTACTCATTCTGTCTCTGCTTGCCAGAAGCAAACTCTGCCTGTCTCAATAACATACCAATAACTTCTTTGGACCTTTACTGAACTTGTCTGTAGGATCATCGATTATCTTCATGACATCCTACTGATGTAAACCTTCCCACACTTTCATTTTCAATTGTTGAAGACACAGAAAAGTAAGGAATGGAATAGATTTATTATAAATACCCCAATCTTTTTGTATTCCTTTTTTGAACCCTCAACAAAAATTGCAAGAAGCTCTTCCTCCAACTTGAGCCCTCCCTTCTCTGAATAGTGTTTATTAAATCACAGAGCACATGAATGCTTTATTAAATGAGAAAATATTAAAATTCAGACATTCCTCTCCAGTTCAGTTTGTTCTCACACTCCTCTGCTCTTAAATTGATTTCACGCTCTATGGCTATCTGCATGGGAAATAATGTGCAGCATTATTAACTAGGAGAAGGGGAGGAGAAAATCACAGGGGAGGACAGGAGGCTCTGACTAAGTATTTGGGACCCAAATAAATGCTGCCAGTCTGTCATCTAACGCCGCATCCAAATCTAAAGTAGGTATTCAGTCCAAATTAGCCTTGTTCAGTTGATGCCATACTTCTCCTCAGAACTGAACTATTTGGGCTTGGTTTTTGTTTGGGGACGGCTTTGTTGGTGTCTCCTCTTATTCTTAGCCTTTTGTGCCAGCCCCCATCTGGACTAAATTGATTTTAGTCCTCTCTCTGAAGACCCAATTGCATGGGAAAGTCACTATAACAGTAAATTACATGAGCACAATGGTGCTGCCAGGTCATATTCATTTTCCAAAAAGGCCTAAACTACTGCAAGCTCTGTTACCTACACCACATGTTCCATTTACTTGTATTGTAAAATAACCATATTAGATGAAGCTAAATTAATTATAATGTCATATTAGCCAGTAAAATAAGTCATTAATAGCAGATGGTTGTACTGCTTGAATTAAATATTTTATTTTACTAAACTAAGGAGAAATACTTATGAGATTTTTCTATGTGTACATAGATGACTTATTTGGTATGTACTGCAGTTCATGTGTATGTAGTTGATAATGGTTGGGCTTGAAGAGATTCCATTCAAAAAGATAACATTATGGATTTGACTCTAATTTAATCAGCTGGATCCAAATCCTATCTAACACTCCTACAGCATCTGTAATCCCTAATGGACAAATATCCAACCCATTCAGTTTAAACAGAGGTGCTAGGCAAGGATGCCCACAATCACCATTTCTTTTTTATTGAACCTCTTGCCTCAGCAACAGACTAACAACATAACAGATCCAGCAGAAAATTTACATAATCACAAAATCAGTTTATACATGCTGATGTCTTTATCAGCCTCATTTCTGTCAGTACAAACTTTAATCAACAGCTTGGTAACTTGGTAAGACCTCTAGTTACTAATTCAACTGGTCCAGAGATTCTGCCTTTAAACCATGCACATTCCATGATGCTGGGACTGGGGACTTACAACCCAAGACACCAGATAACTTCTAGCTAACCTAAAGGATATCTTCAAACTCAACTTTAACCCATTGCTTCATAATATCCGAGAAGACCTTGGCAGATAGGACAAACTCTGCCAACATAAAAATGACAATTCTCCCCAATGTGAACTATTAGCAATGACACCAGCGACTGTACTCCGCCTCCAGGTTGGTTCTCCTCCCTTATCTCTGCAGTCAAAAAATTCTGTTGGAAGGATAAAAAAAAACTGGATAAAAACACGACAGTTTAGATGCTCCAAATTTCTATGACTATTTTCTCTCTGAAGTCAAGTCAAGTTAACCTCTGGGATATTGATCTGCTCAGTTTAGTACCAGAGGGGGTTGTTGGTCAGCTTCAGCTGCTTTGGTATAAATGAAATTAACCACAGGCGCCCTAGAGGGGCAACAATGAGACAACTCATAAAACAGGAATGGTTTTACAGGTGGACGACACTGACATTTTTCCCTCTTCATCGTTTCTGGCTGTTTTTTCACTAGTTCTGCATTTGGCTATGGTCAGTGTCACTACTGGTAATATGAGGCGATACCTGAAACCTACAGTGGTTGCACAGGTAGTCCGATTCCTCAAGGATGGCACATCAATGTGTGCCATTGCCAGAAGGTTTGCTGTGTCTGTGAAAGTAGGGTCTTTACCTTACAATATAATGTTGTTGTGATTTGGCGCTATATAAATAAAATTTAATTGTCTCCCAGCACAGTCTTAAGAACATGGAGGAGATTCCAGGACAGTAGCAGTTACTCTAGGAGAGTTGGACAGGGCCGTAGAAGGTCCGTAACCCATCAGCAGGTCCGGAATCTGCTCCTTTGTGCAAGGAGGAACAGGATGAGCACTGCCAGAACTCTACAAAATGACCTCCAGCAGCCACTGTTGTGAATGTCTTTGATGAAACAATCAGAAACAGACTTCATGAGGGTGGCCTGAGGACCGGGTGTCCTCTAGTGGGCCCTGTGCTCACTGCCCTGCACTGTGGAGTCCGATTGGCATTTGTTATAGATCCACCACCGGTGCCATATGAGAGCATACAGTATATGGCAGCAGGTCCACTTTGAACACGCGTGCCAGCGGGTCTGGAGGAGCCACCGAGAATGTTATGCTGCCTGTAACATTGTTTATTATGACTGGTTTGGTGGTGGGTCAGTGACGGTCTGGAGAGGTATATCTATGGAGACGCACAGACCTCTACAGTCAAAGCAATGGAGCTCTGGCTGCCATTAGGTATCAGGATGAAATCCTTGGACACATTCTCAGACCTAACCTAATCAGGTTAACCTAACCAGGACCAGCTTAGGTTAACTGGTCACTCTAAACTGCCCATAGGTGTGAATGTGAGTGTGATTGTCTGTCTCTCTGTGTTAGCCCTGTGACAGGCCGGCGTCCTGTACAGGGTGTACCCTGTCTCTATCCCTCTAGCCCCCCACCCCCCGCGACCCTGAACAGGATAAGCGGAAGTGAATGGGTGGATGGATGGACATTGTCAGACCCTATGCTGGTGCAATGGGTCCGGAATTCCTCCTGGTGCACGGCCATGCCCAACGGCATGTGGCAAGAGTATGCATTTCAGTGGCCCCCACCCTCACCTGACCTAAATCCAGTAGAACACCTCTGGGACATTATGTTTCGGTCCATTCCTGGGTCAGCAACAACTCCACGGTACATAAACTAATCCATCTGCCAAGGCTCTTCTGCTTTTAATTCAGGTCACATATCTTTGTCTTTTCTCTCAATCTGTCAGTCTTTGATGCACTGTTGGCTCTGAACAATTTTTCAGAATAGTGAACAGAACATAAACTGTAGGAGGGAAAGCATAAGTAATGCAGAATAATGAAGAAGATGTGGTCAGCAACAAACAAACAACAAATAAACTAAATAGTAAATAAATAAACACACACCAAACCTTACAGTCTGGCTCATGATGACACAGAAAGTGGTTTTTAATCTAATAGAGAGGTTTTGAGCACTGAATTAATGTGTGTATGGAGTGGAGGTAGTAATCCTCAGTCTGGCATAAGCTGGTGCTCTGAGTCCTCCTACGCTGTTACAGGGTGACACAGACAGTTCTCTCAGCAAATTCTCTTCCAGTCTTTGGCCTGTTAGCCATGTATGAGAATATTTGCAAACAGTACTGAGAGGACCCACTGTGTATGGTCAAATGCTTCATAATATTTCTTGAACTCTTTATTGGCTTCTCCAGTATTCGGCCACGTGTCATCCACACTGCTAACGGTGCTACTTTGGACAACAGGTCTCACGGTCAATTTGTGTGTTAATGGACTCAGTTTAGTGAACTGACTGTAAAACATCTTGACATCTGATGTCTTGCTCAAAGGCACGTTGACATTGATAGAGACTTTGTGTATTGTTAGATGCTCTCCAGACAGATGCATCATCGTCACCACCAGCATCATCATATAAATGTTTCACCTAACATGCGCTCAGTTGCACATTTCCATTTTCCATTTGCATGCTTTCCAAACTGAGGAAGTGGAATTCCATGTTTCTTTCTTTCTTTTTTTTTTAACACAGTAATTTCCATCACAGAGTGACTTGGTGTCCAGGACACAGCTGAGGAGAGATTCACAGAATATTAATCAGGGGAATTGGAGCATTGCATTGGAGGGCACTGAGTGAATCTCCATAGTCAGCAACTGCACTGTGGCACCAATGCAGACATCTCAGCTGCTTCCCTTGATATTCTCCCGTGTCCTGCTGTTCTCTCACTTTGTCAAACTGTTGCATCCCAGGAGACAAAAGGTACAAGGAAGAAAAGCGAAGTCTGCCTTTGCAGGCTCTACTACCCTGTACCAATATAACCTTATTCCAAAAAAAAAAAATCTAAAAGTTAAAACTCTAGAATGAATTAAACAGATATTTGCCATAAAAAAAAAACAAACAAACAAAAACAATTTCCAGTATTATTACATCGCAACTGCTTTACATTTCTAGTCAAATGAGAAAGAAAATTTCTGCAACAAAAGTTGCACCAGTTTCAAAGAAAGATAATGCTGCCATTTTGTTTTCTTAGTGTAAATATGGAAATTTTAAATAAAGCTTCAGTAATCTTCTATGTAAATCTTGAATTAATCCATCTTTTTCTTGCTTCCAGAGGGGATAGTTTTTACCACATCTCATCCACCATTTCACAGAAATTAGTGACATAAGGTGTCTCAGATCATTCAGTGGGGTGAGAAACACACACCTTTCCAGTCACATTTAAAAATATTGCCTCAAGGAGATTCATGAGAAAATGTTCTTATTTCTTGGTGAGAAACGAGCAGTAGTACCTAGAAAGCCCAAGAACTGGAAAATACCTTTGGAAATTATTACAATGCACAGAAAGCAGGCAGAGCTTTGAACTATAGTGTCATTGACAGCCACTGAGTAAAGAATGCAAAATATTTATTTTATTTTTCTTTTTTAAAATGAGGATAAATGCAGTTTATTGGCTTGAATTGAGGTTTCAGTAGCACAGAGAAAGACTGCACTGATCACATCCTATAAAAAAAACAGTGAAATATTTTGTCAGATCCTATAGACAAGCAGTGTTTACTGCTTCTTTGCATTCAAACAAGTGACTTGTGCATATATGTGCCTGTCAAAACCAAGATTACCTTACACATAAGCAGACACACATAGAAGACACCTTCTTAGCACTGGTATTAAACTACTGGCATGTCAGTAATGGGAAGAAGAAAGAGAAGAAAGAGCTAAGTACACACTACAACTTTTTGATTTTGTGTACACAAAATGAAACATAGAGCATTTTTGTCTTCCAGCCTTTACCACTATGTGTTACTAGATCCTATCCCAGAGAGACAGGCAAACGTTCACACTCGCGTCCAATTTAGAAATACCAGTTAACCTAACCCGTGCATATCTGTAAGAGGAAACTGCAGCACCTCGTGCAACACAGGAAGGTCTCAACTCGCCAGTAGATTTCAACCTAGGACCTTCTTGCTGTTAGGCAACAGTGCTAACCACCACACCACTGTGCTGCTCAATTTGAAATTTTTTACAATATCACAAAAATTAGTATCTCACATCTATGTTCATGTTTTTCTGTTGTACAAAGTCAAAAAGCTCAAATTACAGTTTTAACGTGTGCAGTGAAAATCTCAGGTATAACTTCTTATTTATCATCCACCATGGGTGTTCAGTTTCTGCTGAAACTGATGAACTGTTGGAAAAAGGAGAGCCATATGCACAGTTTGCAGTGTTACTGCAGTGTTGTGTTTTGCTGTTGGACATGTTCACATGTTGGCTTGTTTGGCTGATGTTTCAAAAATGCATTTCTCAGATGGGGCTGAGACAACTGAGAATTTTGAAAGCTTTGCTTAATTAAGCATCACTTCATACTCATTTCAGATCAGTTTGACTAGCTTATCATTTTTCTGTTTAATTGTACCGAAGGGCAGATGGTCAGATGGGCTGTGAGCTGAATGAGTCCAGACCAGGGTTATTATAGTTAACGAAAACGAACGAAATAACGAAAACTGAAATTGAAAAAACATTGTCGTTAACTGAAATAAATAAAAACTAAAATTAAAAGGAAGAAACGACAACTAACTAAAACTGAATTGTGAGTTTACTAAACTAACTAAAACTAACTGAAATTATAGTTATTGTTATTTTTTCAAAAGTCTTGTGGATTGATATGAAATCATTTTTTTCCTCTCTCCGAGTTTAAGCTCGGAACGCCGTCGGGCAAATGGGTGCGCATGTGCGTGCGTGCGCACACCGCGCTGCTCCTCAGAGAGTCCCATGTGGTGTTTTTTTTTTTTTTTTTACTATGATAGCACAGATAGCAGCGAGTGTCTTGTTGTGGATGATGTTGTGGATGATGTACGGAACACTTCTTAGTCAGGAAAAAAAACACCAACATCAAAGTAGACCTGAGAAGCGCACACAAGGCAGCTACGGAAACCGCTCTCATCCTACAAGGCAACCCGGCCTGCACCTCCAGAGAAACGTGACTACTCGTCGGGTCAACGCAGCCACAACGTTGTGTTTAGTCCTTGTGCGTTTCCGGCTACTTTATCAGTCAGATAATAACAATCAGGGCTAATAATCAAAGCATCAATATAAGGACTCACAAATGTCAGCAAATTCCTGGAGGGAGCTGCTGAAACTATGGGAATGGACGTGAAGGAATGAAGAAAGTGAAAAAACAGGGACAAATATGTTTGCACCCTAAAAACTGAGCACAAAGAGCGAGGACCAAAAAACCCCCAGCACACAACCACAAGGTAATTAACACACGCAATCCAGCTATACATGCATAAATGCGGACATGAGGTCGGACACTTCCGTAGGCTACAGAGGCCGCAAAGTCCCTGCAAGTCTAATCAGCGAGCATCTAACCAAGCTAGCTCCAAAACAGAAGCAGCATCAGGTGGTGAGAACATCAGGATGCAGCTGGATTTGAGCTCTGACTCCTTCAAGGAGTTTGTTTTTGTCAAACACCACATGTAGCTGTTGTTAATCTGCTGCACTGAGGCTGAACTTTATTGGGAGTTTATTGTAAAATTTATCGAGTTTTGGAGTTCATATTGTTCTTTGTTTCTCCCTGTTGATGTTCATGTGTGTCCTTAATATTACACACATTTAGCATGTAGTTCTGCTGTCTGTGAACAGTTGGTTGCTGAATATATTTCTTTAAAGGGGATCTTTAAAGCGTACCTGATTAAGTATGAAAATACTAAAACTAATACTGAAACTAACTAAAACTAAGCATAAAACCAAAAATAAAAACTAATAAAAACGAGCAAAACCACTCTGAAAACTAATTAAAACTAACTGAATTAGAGAGAAAAAAGTAAAAAACTAACTGAAACTAAACTATAATGTAAAATCCAAAACTATTATAACCCTGGTCCAGACACAAACTGAGCAGAGGTACATTTCAAATCAGCGTCAACGAAGAACACAATAAAAGTAGTATATTCCTTCAAAGTTCACAGTTGTTAGCTAGGCTGCAAAGTTTGCTTTGAATTTCACATTCTGTTTAATTGCTTTAATTATTCAGAACCTCCCAAAAATATACAGAGATCTGATGGATATGATTAAGACACAGCTATGAAAACAATGTAAAAATGCTTTGGATTGCAGATTTTTTTTTTTTTTTTTTGTGATTGGAGTTGCTTTTTCATTATAAATTTCTTTGGCATTAGATTGGTTTGTTGCAACACATGCTTTATGTACTCTTGATATAGCCTTGATTTCCTTAGTGCTCTGTTTAAGTTTTATTTATTAATATATAACTAATATATATATGGGTAAATTCTTGATTGGCAGCATTATGAAACACAAATAAATAGAAATGTCTGCTTCATTTTTGATTGAGAAAGTAAACACATACATCTCATGTATTTCATGACACTCAGTCCTCATAATATATATTTCCTTATGTTAAAGTCAAATTTGAGGCACTGGTAAAATGTAGGTCAAATGCTTTCCAAAGCAGAAAAATAAACATGAAATATGTACAACGCAATAATACTTCCATTAGGACAGATTAAGGTTGATAATCTGTAGTCTTTCTGCAATAATAAATAGGTGCTACAACTCTGCATGCATCTATACTCAGAGATGTATAAAGTACTGGAGTAGAGGAGTGGAGTAGAAGTACAAGTACTATATAAAAAAATTGACTTGAGTAAAAGTTGAAGTGTTCTTTCAAAACCATACTCAAGTGGAAGTACAGAAGTACTCAATTTTTTTGGTACTTAAGTATTGCAAGTAGAAGTATTTCAAAAATTGCTACTCAAGTACCGAAAGTACAAGTACAAGTAAAAGTACAAGTACTGTGTATATTAAAGAAAGGCAGTCAAAAGTTTGATTATCATTGTTTATATTATTTCAAACATTTGAAAGGCACAATGTATTTGGCTGAAGCTGGAGTACAATGATAAAAGGCCATACAAGTGTTTACAAAAAAAACAAACACAAATAAAACATCTCAAAAGGCCAGAGGGGCAGTCCACAGAGCAGCTAAAAGACAAACCTGGACAAGGTGTTCCTGGGACGTCATCCATCTCGATATCGGACAGTAAGCTGACGCGTTCTGTCCTCAATACTTGCAAGCAACAGCGCAAAAGGCGGAGACGAAGCCTGCGTTTTTTTTATAGGCTTGATCGCTCAAATCGCCCAATGATGGCCAGCTTCATAAACCGTGACAGCGCCATCTACCGCTCTGGCATTGATACTATGACTTGGGGATGATTAATAACGTTTTCATAATAGTAACGAGTAACGATTCAGCACGTGAAAAATGTATCGGAGTAAAAGTATTAAATTAATCAAAAATATATAGTGGAGTAAAAGTGAAAGTAGGGGAAAAAATAGGTACTCCAATAAAGTACAGATACTGCATTTTAGTACTTAAGTACAGTACTTAAGTAGTTCTACTTTGTTACTATACAAATTAAAACTACATAAAGGTATTGTCAAGAAGGACATAATCCCTCCATCATCCATCATGTCCCAAGTCTGCTTCGGGGCCTCCTTCCAGTTGAACATGCCCAAAACACCTCACTTACGCGGTGCCCAGGAGGTAAACTGATCAACTGGCTCCTTTTGATCTGACTGTAGGTGAAGGTGGAAAAGTAGATTGACTGGTAACTTGAGAACTTGGCTTTCACACTCAGCTTTCTCTTCACCACATCTGACGTTTCCACATTATTACAGATGCTGCGCCATCCCATCCGTCAATCGCACACACCTACATTCCCATACATGTGAACAAGACCTTGAAGTACTTAAACTCCTCCATTTGGGGCAGCAACTCATTTCCAACCCAGAATGGACACACCACCCTTTTATGACTGGGAACTATAGCCTTTTGGTGGACTTGGTGGTGCTACTTCAGCACCAAGCTGCTTCATACTCAATTGCAAACTGCCCCACTGTGACCTGGAGGTCAAGGTTTGATGAAACCAACAGAAACAAATCATCTGCAAAAAACAGACGAAGTCTCCTTTGATTCTGATATTACAAGAATTTGTGACAAAATCCATCCCTGGTGGAGTCCAACATCCACTAGAAATGAATCTGATTTACTGCCACCAAGAGCAACCCAGTTCTCACTACGGTTGGACAGAAACCAGGTAATAAACCGAAGTCTGTCTCTCTCTCTCTCTCTTTCTCTCTCTCTCTTTGTCTCTCTCTCTCTCTTTTGTATAGCCATTTTTCCCAAAGTGTCTATTTCTACAGATGTTTGTGTTCACATGGAAGTGTTTAGTTATGAGCAATTTAGGATTTTTTCGCAGCTGTTGGCTTCCTAACTACATATAATTGTGCTGGAATAGTGTTTCCTTTAATCAGTGTTATAATTAAATAGAAAATAAAATATATTTAGTTAAATCACATCAATCATACCTGAGTTTAGTTAGGTATGTGTTGTTTTTGTTCTTTTTTTTTCTGCATTTTTAGTCATTTCACTTTCACTTTTTGTGTTACTCCTTTTTCCATCCATCCATCCATTCACTACCGCTTTACTCCTTTTTCCATTTATTTTAAATTTACACAATCTTATTTTGGAAGCCTTTTTAGTGCACAAGGACAATTGATTGGAGAATGCAACATCATTTTATTTGGCCTCAACTTCAGAGCAAATGCATTTACCTTGCAAAGATTAGTTTCGAATTAAGCTTATGTAACACAGAGCCGAAGCAATCAGACCTTTCCCTGTAGCTTCCTGCACCTCATTTCTTTGAGCAAGTTTAATTATCTTTAATAGCAAAGTCGGCCTCTGCATATCTGGTAAAAAAACAAGGTCCATTTCTCATAAATTCATTATACTGTTGGGCCTGGGTAGTAGGTAGTGCTTAAGGCAAGTAAGCTGCTTGTGTCATTTATAGAAATGCAGAGAAGTTAGCCATAGTATTTTGTTTTGATTAGACTGCAAAGAAACTTATACATTGAGATGGAAGTACTTATTGTAACCAACCTATATAATAACCATGCACACCCTGAATGATGCACGTTTTTAGATATGTTAAAATAGATGTTTTCCCTTATTGAGTGTATAACCCTGCAACTGTCATGAAGCACCTATGCATCTGCCTCTGTACCTCACAAAAACCTGACATACACATATTAAATAAAACTACACTTAGTACTTAACTTCTTTTTTAAACTATTTATCAGTCTGCTTCTATTTCAGTAGCACCAGCCTGTTTTTCACTGTTCTTTCAAGCACTCGTTTTCTTGGTTTCAGAAAGCATTGAGACTCTTGAGTTGCTCTTTAATGTGTCAAGAAACTAGTCCTCAGGTAAATTCACCCTGGGAGCATTTGGTCTTTGCGTGGCATATGTCACAGAACAAACAAGATGTCCTGTCAGAACGAGCAATATGAGATTAGAAAGTAGCATTGTTTCAGACTGCTGAGCCTAAGATGAGCAGCCAGCAGGTAGAAATTCAGATCTACTGTCTCCAGGCTGAAGTTGTTTAGCTTCCAGTTAAGGATGCATACATCAATAAGAAGTCAAAAGTTACATTTGTAACATTTTTCATCATCAAGTGCAGTTTTAGATGCACCCATGTTTCACAAACAAGCACACGTCCCCTTCCCCATTTCACCACTGAACAGATTCACAAACAACTACAAAGCCTAAGGAAGGCCCAAAGGATGCTCAACAGTAGCTTAGTTGACTTTGACCATTATATGCATTTTTTTACTCCATGGAAATGAAGAAAAAGGCTATGCAATGTTTTCTCTGTTTTCCCTTTATAACAATAAGATTCAAAATCATAACTTGTGAGTGCAGACTTTTCTTAAGAATAGTGCACCCCACCTGTTACTATCATATGACCAGACATGATGTAATCATGTTATTTGTAATTTCAGGTGACAGCACCAGGTGGCTCCTTGAACCACGCCTCAATTATGAAGTGGTTTAGATATAAACAAAAGTTTCTTGAGACAGAGATTATTCCAAGAGAGACTATGCGTAGATGGCTGGTTGTAGGCAGCTCACAGATCAGGTCAGGGTACCCCACTAAATTACATTTGTCAGTAAGAATTGCAATGCTCAGTCAGCTCCTCTCGGGACAAATGGAGAATGAATGAACAAAATATGTGCATCTTTGTTCAGTTGTGTAGAAACTTGCATATGTGTTCTGCAATTTCATGTGCATGACACATGAACCTGTGTCACAAGTAGTTGATGCAAATGCACAAAGAAAAGACTCTAAATGGAAATTCAGCTTGTTCCACAACTGTTGTTGTCCTTTTAAAAGATGCAAACTCTGCAGAGAATCAGTTGTGTGAAATAGAAAAAAGCAACCATTCATTCTCTGAATTAAGTTGATGCACTGGAGAGACCTTTGTATTGTGTTTGTGCAACTTGCAGAACCAACCTACTTGAGGTGGTTTGGTGTTTACTGAGAAACTTCACTGCAGATTGTGCTGTCTGTAATGTAAATAAATATCTTTGGTACAGTGTTATTTGGCTATTGGCAGTCAGTGTGTTTTGAATCTAAAGTTTGCCTTCTGTGCTTGTCCTTTTTCACCTATGTGGCTTGACATACGTGATGTAGTATTCTTTGGTAAATTAGATATATATTTGCATACAGTAGGACTACCATTAAAGCACTTCGCACAAACAGCATTCAAACTAACCTAGTGTATTGGATAGTGTAGTGGCAACACTACCATCTTTGGAACCATAGGTATGCATCCAGTAAGGGTCCCCCAGGCTAGGCAGACTATGTGAAGTACCCCCTGAGGATTACATGATGCACCCTCTGAGAGTCTGCAAGTCTAGTTTCAAAGGGTACTTTCAGCATTACACACACAGTCCCTACTATGGCCATCACTGAAACCAACCAGCTGATCTATACCACATCAACAGTGATCCTTGAGGCGCTTGACTATAAGATGAATGACAGTAACAAGGAGCAGTACCCTCCATGCAAAAAAACGACTAGAGGCCAAGATCAAGACAGCAATCAGATCAAGATCAAGATGGCTGGACAAAGCTGCACTGAAAGATAGCACAGAGGCACTAATCATGGGAGCACAGGAACAAGCTCAAATCACAAGATCGAATGAGGCTGGGGTCTACCACACCAGGCAAGACAATCCAGCACATGCAAGATGCTAGCAGGCAGGGGATACATGAAACACCATAACAAGTGACTGGCACAGTATACAGGAACATGTGTGCTAAGGATGGCCTGGAAGTCCCAAGGTCAAAATGGGAGATGCCCCCAAATGTGGTTGATAATGACCAAGCTAAGGTCCTTTGGAACTTCCAGATACAGATGGACAAAATGGTGATGCTCACCAATTGGACATACAGTAGTAGTGGTGGACAAGCAGCAGAAGAAAGAAATCAAGAAATTGATAGATGTAGAAATATGAAGTGATAGCCACATCAGTAAGAAGGAACATGAGAAGCTCAAAAATACCAAGGCCTAATAAAAGAGCCAGAGACGATGTGGGAGTTGAAGGTGACAGTGATCCCAGTGGTGATCGGAACACTCAGGGCAGTGACCCCCAAACTGGAAGAGTGGCTTGAGCAGATTCCAAGAATGACATCCGAGGTCTCTGTCCAGAAGCGTACAGTCCTAAGAACAGCTAAGATACTGTACAGGACCCCCAAGCTCCTAGGCCTCTGGCAGAGGACCCAAGCTTGGGCCAGTGGGGAATATTTTTTTTGTTTTTATGCTTTGGCAGCATTGGATGGTAGTCTGTAGGGTGACTTTGGAAACTAAGAAGAGAAAATTAGTGAAGGTAGAGCCAAGAATTAAATGAGGGAAGTTGAAGAGGAAGGAATGAGTTCATGAAGCAGATAAGACATGGCCTATCTCATATGACTGGTAACTCTTGCTGCTATCCCGGGAAAGTACAGCTCTAGTGCTGAGGGAAACTGCCAAGAAGGTGTTTGGACAGAGGGAAAATGATGCAGAGACTTGGTGGTGGAATGAGGAAGAACAGGAAAGTATTCAAAGGAAGAGGTTCACAAAAGAAAGTGGGATAGTCAGGGAAATAAAGAAACTAGACAGGAGTACTGGAGGGCTAGGTATACAGCAAAGAGAGAAGTAGATAAAAGCAAAGGAAATAGCTTATAGTCAGTTGGAACAGTTGGAAGTGAGACTGGACACTTTCTAAGGCTATTTCTAAATAATTTGAAGTCCATTATTCTACAGTTAGAAAGATTATTCACAAGTCGAAAACATTCAAGAGAGTTGCCAATCTTCCCAGGAGTGGACGGCCCAGTAAATTCACCCCAAGGTCAAACTGTGCAATGTTCAGACAAACTGCAAAACTGACAGACTTTTAAATGTAAAGTTCATGACAATACTATAAAAAAACGACTGAACAGCACGGCTTAGGTTTGCAAAGTTGAATCTAAACAAAGACTTGTGAACATATCAGCACAAATCCTTCATTCTAGTTATCAAGTACATTGGTGGAAGGCTGATTATTTGGACTTGTTTTGCAGGGACTTGGGCACCTTGCTTTCATATACCAATGTATTCTAGAGTTAAATGTGAGGTCATCTGTCTGACAGCTAAAGCTTGACCTACATTGGGTCATGCCACAGTGCAATGATCACGAGCACACCTGCAAATCTCCAAAAGAATGGCTGAAAAAGAAAAGAATCAAGGTGTTGTAATGGCCCAGTCAAAGTGCAGATGCCAACCTGATTAAAATGCTGCGGTGGGACCTTAGGAGAGCTGTACATAAACAAATGCCCGCAAACCTCAATGAACTAAAGAAACACTGTAAAGAAGAGTGGGCCAAAATTCCTCCACAATGATGTGAGAGACTGATAGAGTCATACAGAAAATTATTACTTCAACTTTTTCTTGTTAAAGGTGGCTCTATTGAATCATTATGTGTATTTAGCCTTTCACACACTGCTTTTGCATTTTGGCTTCATTTTAGTTAAACAAATAATGGTATGGTGTAATATGTCAGATGTTGTTGTTTGTCTAAGGCTGTATTTATCTAATTTTAAGACCTTACAAGGACTAGACAATTATTTTATTATGTACTGATATGTTAAACCTTAAAGCTGACAGAGGGTGTACTTTCTTTTAATATTTAAGAACTCATACAACTTGAGTGAGTGGAATTGACATGATTTTGATTGAATAATAATAATTCCATTTCACAGTAAGACAATGAGTGAAACCCAGAAAAAGGAAAATAGAAATATTTCAGAGAACTCTGTATTATTTTATAAGACAACTGAAGCATCTCTAGAGGTCTCCTTTGTGGCGTAATGTGAGAGAAACAGGATTTTCTCACCCTCATCTTTTTCCTTGTGACTTCTTTTAAATAATTGAAAGCTGAGCAAAGCTGGGCAATTCTGTCCCACTGAATAAGAAAAAATTCTTCTGTGGGCTCCTGCAGTGAGACTGTTAAAAAAAGCCAAAACAGCTTAGATTTGTAATATCTCTACAGCTATGTGGTGACTCGCCATTGTTGTATTGCTCATCCCCAGGGCTTTGCAGAGAGAAAGTCATTGCTGAGACATTCAACTTGTTTGTGATATCCACATTTTTTTCTCAGAGGGATTTGGGTCATAGAGAACAACTGGATGGATCTCAGCCCCTTTTGTATTGTCAACTGTGCTTGAACATTTGTCTGTTAGAATTTTAAGATATCAATTGACATTCTAAGTTACCCTGTCATACAGTTATTACCTTGATAGAAAATTAGTAACTGTTCCAGGAAATTGCTTTATTTGATATGTACACTCCATATAATAATTATGGTGCTGTCAAAAATAAATGATTCTGAATACATCAACTCATTTGAGAATGACCTGTAATTAACATCAGTGTATATGGAGTCCTTTCCTTTCTATGTCAATGCCTATATGCACCTCTAATATAAGGAGCACACTTGATCATAATGATGACAGGCTTTTTAACAAAACCCATCATTATTTTAATTCATAGTTGAATATGAACAATTTGCAAAACACGCCACTGAGTGGGAACAGCTGTGCTCTGGGAATTGTTTATTTGTAGAACACAAGCCAAGCACAACTCTTGCATTTCTATTGCATTGTTCATGGATTGTTTGGTTTAAAACTATCTATCTATCTATCTATCTATATCTATCTATCTATCTATCTATCTATCTATCTATCTATCTATCTATCTATCTATCTATCTATCTATCTATCTATCTATCTATCTATCTATCTATCTATCTATCTAAATAATGAGTTTCAAAGTGGTAACAGCTTTATAATGCAGTTGATAGTTCCAAACATTATTTACATTCACCAATAATAAGTACTGATAAGTTTTGTTCCTTCATCCATGCTAAAAAAGAGATAAATTGTTCCAGCTTAAGGGTCGGAACTTTGATCCTGGTTCCTTCAGGATTACTATACCTCTCCTGAGCAGTGAGCAAAGGCCAACATACCAGGACTTTGTTATTGCGCTTCTTGTCTATTCTGGGACTGCAATACACCTGGGAACATTACTTAGTGAACATCCAAGTCGGTCACTAACTTTAGCTGATCAATTAACTGCTAAAGAGACAAACAAAAGAGTGGTGAGACAGCTAAAGAGTGCATACATAATGTAATTTTGTTTGTTTTACATGAATTGCAATTATCTTTATCTTTACAGAACTTCCATCACCAAACTAAGTCATATATACTTCAAGAAACTTGCAATTCGTTGTTGAATTTGATGCTAATTAAAATTCATATTCAACTCAAAATGTGATTTTGCAGACTAACACTGGCAGTGTTAGTCTGCAAGTCATAGGAACTATAACTATAATGCACTATAAAGCCTGTCAAAAATGGGTAACAAAAATTGACAATGAACTGCATTAAGGGAGCCAAAAGATACCGCATTTTTGACTTATGTCCCAGCAGTAATCATTTAATCTGTCACTTAAAAGCATCCTATTGAACTCCTGCAGTTGCATTGCCACTGTGTTTATACAAGAGCTACTAGTATATTGAACCTTTAAACAACATATAGCAGGCCATCTGAAAAACTACAGACAGACAAAAACACAATATCAGAAAGCAGATGGAGAAAATAATGAAAGATGAAACCCACACTCACCTGCAGATATCTTGAAACAATGCTGACAAATGGGAGTAGCAGCCTGGCTTTGCTGTTTCATCAGATCACATCGTCTATCTCACAACAGCACCTACCTCAGCTACACCATCAAATTTCTGCAACCTGCCGTCCTTGAGGCAAATAGGCAGAAGCCAAATTATTTGCAGAATAACTACACACTTCAAGGTGAAACAGAAGCTGAATTCTCAATTATTTCACAGTGGAACATTAAGGACTTGTGCAAGGGAATTGGAAATGGAACACAATTATAGGATGGATTGGCCCCTTACCTTCTTACCTATTTACCTGAATAATAATTGGCCAAATCACTGTGGTAATGCATCGGCCTATAAACAATCACTTGCCCCATAAAGTGAGGACAAATGATAGAGTCACTAGAGATATTTCCTTTCAGTGCGTTTATTTTGGTTGCCGAAAACATATTTTTAATGGCAGACAGATGCACTCTTTTAGCGATCACATTTTTTGAATTGGAAAACTCGTGATGGGAGACGGGTGTCTGGAAAGATGGACCTTGAAACACGTAAACACCTGTAGTGGACCTTAGATGGTACGTAAAGAGAGGCAGCAGGGTGGAGTGGTGGTTAGCACCAGGGGCGGGCTGGGGTTGAAATTCAGCCCGGGAGCTTGGTTTGGAGAGGCCTTTTATCTGATCGTACAACGGAGCAGCAAAAGGGGGAAAAAGATCGTCAACCCCCCCCTTAGCTGGTGTCTCGCCCTTCACCTCTCCTAAAGGTGTGCTGGCTGGGCTGCAGTGTTAATTTTGACAACAATCTAAAAAATCTAATTTAGTTTTAGTCATAATCAGTCATCTGAATAGTTTTCGTCAAGTTTAAGTCGACGAAATTATCTTAAGAATACGGTCGACTAAATCTACAGTTGATTTAGTCGACTAAAATATAAAGAGTGTAAAATGTAAATCTTTTTCTTCAGTTCCCTTGAATTAGTCATTATACACACTTACACAAAATTAAACATTTATTAAAAGTTATGGAATATTATTAATATTAACATTAGTGTTTCACCTGCTTCCCACACACCTGATCATTAACACCACCTTACTGAGATAATACGAGCGTTTTACAACAGGACACGCTCTGAGAGGTACAGGGCAGTGTTCAGGACTAAGATTAGGAAAGGCTAATCCACCGCGATGTGGAGATTTTCTCTAAACACAAACGCTAAACTGGGAAAAACACTTTACCCTGCATGACAATAAAATGCTTACCTTTACATGGAGATCTGGGTGACTGGTTTGCAGATGTCATTTAAGATTTGTCGTGTTTTTACCCAAGATAGTCGCCCCAAATGGTTTACAAATCGTTTTGTTTGTCACGTCAAAGGACAAATGTGTCCATACATCGGCTCTTCTCTTTCTCCCTGCTGACATTGTTTACATCACTTAGTTCTATCGGAAGTAAAGACAAATCACAGGCTAGTTTGTCCTTCCCGGGTTTAGAGCAAATTTGTGCAACTGTGCGTTTGATTGGATGTTTTCCTAACTTGTCCCTTCCTGTCACAAAATTAAATCAGTTCTGATTGGATTTCGTCCCCGCCAAGCATTTTCTTCTCGTTTTCATTCATTGACGAAAGTGTCAGTTAATTTCGTTATCGTTTTTATCCTTTTAGGTAGTTTTTCTTTAGTTATCTCGTTTTCGTCATGAAAAAAGGGCCGTTGACGAAAACTATGACGAAAATATTTCATCAACAAAATTAACACTGCTGGGCTGTTGTGTTTGTAGCCCCTCCCTATGAAAAAAGAGCCAGCTCTAAGAGCCGAAACGTTCGCGACCGACCATCACTGCCTGCACCTGTGGCCGCGCGAGCGCTGTTGTGCTTAATTGGGTTAAAAAAAAAAAATTCTGATCACCAGCCAATCCGGCCTGGAAACAACCGGCCATTCGGGAAACCTCCCGAATCTCCCTATGGCCACCCCGCCCCTGGTTAGCACAGTTGCCTCATAGCAAGAAGGTCCTGGGCTCGAATCCAATATCTGGCTGCAGCCTTTGTGTGTGGAGTTTGCAGGTTTTCCCCATGTTTCTGTGGGTAATTCTGACTTCCTTCCATGGTCCAAAGATATCCAGTTGGTGGTTAATTGGTGATTTTAAATTACTAAATAGGTGTGAGTGTAAATGATTGTCTGTTAGCCCTGTGACAGACTGGTGACCTGGCTAGGGTGTACCTTGCCTCTTGTCCTATGGCAGCTGGGATAGGCTCTGACCCTGCAACCCTGAACTTATGACTCTTTCATGGGATTGTTAAATAAATAAGAAGGCTAGATTGAGTTCCCTGCAGAGATGTGGGCTGTGGCACATGGTCCAGGTCAAAGTGGTTCTTTGTAGTTTGCCTTTTTGGATGCCCTCTTTGTCCATAATTCATAGCCACAAGCTGGCCACAACAGTAAAATAATAGCAAAGCAGCCATATACAAGAAGCAAAAGGGGTAGGAGGTATGTGTGTGTGTGTTTGTGTGTGTGTTTCAGGGGGGGATCCAGTGTTTTTAGCAGTAGCAGGGCTCAGGGAGGTGTTTATTGACTATGCAGAACTCTACTAATCATCAAAGCAACAGCTAAGTCTTCTCATGGGAGCCACACCAGACATAAACCCCTGAACTCAGAAGGATCAAAGACTCACCCACTATTCAACTTTAGGCATATTAAATAAATATGAAAATTCTGAATGTTATGTTGGAAGTATAAATAGACAGGCCACCACCAGGAACACACTTTTTACCCCAATCATCTTGTAATTATGGAGGATATTTGGAGAAAATGTGTTGGGAGTTGATGCCCTAATTCTTTTTCTTAAATAAAATTTTATGTAAAGTGAGGCATAGCTTTTTGTTTCTTTATCAGTCAGTCTATGCCCCAGCTAACAATGAGATAAACCAGCTTTGTCTCTGCCTGCTTTCTCTGGTAGCTTCTTCCTAACTTTGTCATTCAGTCTTTGTGTTTGCAGTAATATAAGCTGCCATGTCTAGTTTCTGAACAATTCATGGAGAAAAAAACAAAAAAAAAAGCTAACCAGCCCCCAGGAACCCACGTATTGCTTCTGAAAAAAGGAAGCTTCTGCGTTGATAGACTTTCATTAAAATGAGACAAGATGGTCTTACCTTGTTTTTTCAGACCAGTTTCCTTGGAAGAGCCTGAAATGGTTGGACTGGGGTCTTTTTCAATAGGCTTCTGTGTTCACAATAAAGGTAAAAGCCTTCATGCAGTGTTTATATATTTTTTTCTTTTGGTATCCACGTGAAACACAAAACAATGCATTGCTATTGATGGAAATTCCAAATGTGACTATTACTGTAAATAATCAGACTAATGATGGTTCAACTCACAAAATCACAGTCTACTTAATAGTCATATCTTGTAGTCTTTACTTTCCATCTGTTGGGCTTCACATATATGATTGATAACTGAACTTCAGCATAACTATCTATCCAATGAGCCCTGAGGTACACTCCTTTAACAATTTCCAAACATTAAAGTGTCATTGCTATTTATTAACATTGAATTGTGGGGCAATTTGCCCTTGGTGGAGTCTCCCAAAGCAAATGGGTCCTGGGTGAGGGCCCAGACAAAATGTATAATATAATATAAATGGACTGTGTTACTTTGCTTGGATCTGAGTTACCAGGATTACCAGAGGGGCTCATCATTGACTGTCCAGCTCTGCCTGAATGAGCCACTACCCTGGGCATGGGGTCAAAGGCAGAGGTCTTAGCGATCTGATCTGAAACTGGTTCTTGGGGCACAGAATGCCACCTCTGTGATGGGAAAGAAATCCAAGCTAGTACAAGAGGTTAAGAGATACCAGCAACATATAGTTGAGCTTGGGTTCTGGAACCAGTTTTCTGGTGAGGGGCTGGACTCTAATCCACTCTGGAGTTTAAACTTATGCACTGAATGACAGCTCAGAGTACCCAGCTTTTGTGGAGTCCCAGGATGGAATGCTGGAATGTGCCCCAGCAAAGGACTCCTTTGCCCTGCTGGGAAACGTCAATGACCGTGAAACCTGGAAGATCATGGGGGGATTAAAAAAAGTTTTGCTACTGGACTTCTGTGCTAACCACAGATTATCCATAACAAATATCATGTTCAAGGGTGCTCCTAAATGCACCTAGCACACCTAGGTCGCAGATCGATTGATTTTGAAATTGTATCATAAGACCTGTGGGTATGTGTCAGTCGGGTGTAGAGAGGAGCTGAGCTGTCAACTGATCAACAGCTGGTAGTGAGCGGAATAAGGTTGCAGAAAAGGATGCCAAATAGGTCTGGCGTGCTCCAACATATAGTGTGGCTGTGCTGGGCGCCTCCAGGAGATCTTCAACTCTGACCTCTGGCAGAACTTTCACAGCATTCTGAGAATGGCTGGGGACACCTCCGTACCTCCAAGGGGATCGCACTGTAGTGAGAACTTGGCAAACATTGTTGGTAATAACTTAGATTAATTTCCAGTGGATACTAGACTCCACAGGGCTGTCCTTTGTCACAGATACTGTTCGTAATTTTTAAGGCCAGTATTTCTAGATGCAGTCAATGGTCAGAGGGGGTCTCAGAAGCTCGTCTCTGCTTTTTGCAGATAATGATGTTCTGCTGGCTTCACTGAATGATGACCTCAGCTTTCACTGGGTCAGTTTGCAGCCAAGTGTGAAATGGCTAGGATGAGAATTAGACTGAGGCCATGGTTCTCAATCCTGAAAGGTTGGAGTTCCCTTTCCAGGTTGGGAACGAGACTGCTGTCCCAAGTAGAGGAGCTCAACTACCTTGAAGCTGAGTGTGAAAGCTAAGCTGCTGATTTACTGATTGATCTACGTTCCACCCTTCACCTTGGCACAGAGCTGTTGGTAGTGACCAAAATAATAAGATTGACGGTACAAGCTTCTTCCAAAGGGTGTCTGGGCTCTCCTTTTGAGACACGTTGAAGAGCTCAGTCATTCAGGAATGGCTCAGAATAGAGCCACTCCTCCACTCTGAAAAGGAGCCAGTTGAAGTGGTTTGGGCATGTGATTAGGCTGTCTCCTGGGTTGTTCCTAGATGAGATGTTTGGAGCATGGCTAACTGGGAGGAGGCAGCTGGGTAGACCCAGGACAGGCTGGGTTTTATTCCTCAAAGATGAATTCCCATGAGATCTTTAGATTGATTTTTGGCAATTTCCATACAATGAATTTCAATACTTAAAATAATTCGATTTAAAGATTTCAAGACAATATTTTACCTATTACATAAACCTGGAATTGTTGTAATAGTGTAAATGTCTACATCATTACTACATTATGCAAAATGAAACCAATTTTCTGACAACTGATTACAGTCCTGTCAGGTTTTTATGGTCTACACCAGTGGCATTCTGTCAGGTCAAGCAAGGCAAACAATGTGTATCAAGTTAAATCTAAAAAACAGACATCAAATAAAACACACCAAAGTGAAGGCAATCTTTCTCCTTTTATCTCAAACAGCATTCTGTCATATAACTTCTCTCATGCCTGTTTACATCTATCCTTTATATTGCTGCCATCTTCTAGTTGGCTACTATCTCTGGAAGCAAGTTTAACCCTGCTTTGCTATGCACCTACTGAAATCTGTACGATGCCAGTGTTTGATAAACCTCTGGTCTTTGACAGGAACCTGATGGAAGACCAGTGTACCAGGCAAACTGCCCCTGGCTGTGCTTTCACTGCTCTGAGATCAGTCATAAGCTGGACTTTGTGTGGAAACAGAGCTAGCATTAGCAAGTAAACGAGAAATTAGAGTGTAGTGTGATAAAGTTTTTAATAACTATTTAGCACATTAGCAAAGAAAGATCTGATGATGGCGAGTGGGCATCAGCTCCTGTCATGTCTGGTTTAATAAAACCGGCAAGTTGAACAGGTGGGGATTCCATCAGCATTTTAGCATCTAAGGGAAATCACTTGGTTAACCAAACAAAGTTTAACCAGCTGTTTTGCAAAGTCACCACCTTAATTTTTCATTAATATTTTTAATCTGTAGATATTGACAGTTATCCATGTCACAGTGCACAAGCCTTTTCATTTAGCTGTGATTCTTTTAAATTTAAAAATAGATTTCATATATTTTTTTAAATTCAGATGTAGACCTGTGTTTCTGCACTCATTAAAAGCTATTTATTGTGGGTTCCTCACAGAACAACCACATTACAAAAATGTGATTGTATAGAAGATGCTGCATTTCTGGCAATTAATTGGAAAATAAAGTATTTCAAATTAGCTCAAGCTTAAACATCTGCAGCAGTAAAACTGATCCATATAAATATTGATGGGGAACATTTTTTTCTGCAGAATAAGTACTTTTACTTTTGATCATTTATGTACAATTTGCCAATAGTGTATAGTGAGATGCTTTATTACTACTTTCACTAAAAGAATGGTTCTATAAAAATCACTTGTCACTGTCAGCAAATAATAAATATAAGGTGATAACTAAAAAAGTAATAATATTTTAGAATTCTTTAGCCAGGAAGGAGTGCAGAAAGCTACAGTATGCTGTCAGCATATATATATATATATATATATATATATATATATATATATATATATATATATATATATATATATATATATATATATATAAAAGAGACAGGGAGCAACAAAATGGTATTTTTTAATCTGGTACAATTTGTCTTAAACAGTGGAGGAAGATTTATTTTTTTTATTCATTTATTGCCTTTCTGTAAAAGTCACCCCATGCCACTGGTGTGTGCCTAATGAGCATTTATTTGACTATACTAACTTATGCCTGCTTTCACTCCATTTTGCTAGCTTTAATTCAAATTATGTTTTGTTTTAAACTTACTTATTTCACATATTATACTTTCACTCACTGTAGAGAAGAATTCCAGAGTCTATGTATATGTCAAGCAAATTTTTAAAGTTATATGACAAGAGGGTTCAACAGGGTTGTTATTGCAATTAATAACATTGTTAGGTGCATCTTAATTAAAATTATTAAAATGTAACATCTTTTGGAATTTTAAATAAAATTAATGGTACAGTAGTTACCCCATAAATACTGAATTTAACATTGAAGTCAATCAGGAATATTGAAAAATGTGTAGGGTTTATGATGATAACAGATGCAGAAACACAGAACAGGTATAATGTAGAAATGCCACATAACAAGAGATTATTTGGTCCTTTGATATGGATATGAGAAACAACGACCTGCCATGAGTTTAGCTTCCACATCAACATATAAATCTCCAATGACTTGCTTTTTATTTTAGGCATCTGAAACTTCCACTTTTTGATAGCAGCACAGCCAACAGCAAATTTCCACTTTTGTTTGCTTACATGCTGTGTTTCCCAGATGTTGTTAAGCGCGTGGATTTGGATGAGTGCTAGGAAGACCCAGAGGTGTGTCTGTATTTTCATGCTCAGCTGAGGAAAGACAACTTGTCGCATGGTGTCAGAATCCATCAGCCTGTTCCTGACCTAGAATTTTAAGCACAGATCTAATATCTGAGGAATGAAAACAATGGATGTCTCCATTACTCCCCGGAGCTCTGAGGCCTCAAGAATAGCTTCTCTCCTCTTCTATTCTGCCTGTCTGTTTTTGAGTCAGAAGATAAATGAGCATGCTTTGATACAGCTTGAGGAAAAAAAAAAAAAAGAACGTCAAAAGTCCCCATGGAGTCCTAAAAGGCAGCAAAGATATGGAATAAAAAGGAATGGGACAAAGAGCCAAACTCACTGAAGGGCAGAAGTGTTTCATGAAACCAGGCTGTCCTAGTCCTATCCCTGGTCATTTCCCATAACCTTGAAAGAGTGACCTAATTGGTTAACGTTTTTCTAAGACACATTGCAGAATAAACCTGGGAGACAGCCAGTATTTGGTTACATTTTGAAGTTCACAAGCCGATGACTTTCCCAACATCATCTCTTTTAAAATTACAATAGTGCAGAGTAAATTAAAAATGTTTCCAAAATGCATCATAGTGCCTGTGAATCTTTACTAATGGTGGTTAATATGAGGCTAAGCAAATGAGTACTTGAACTACAATTTTCCCCTGTACTGAAACATATGATATTAAATTTCCTTTCAGTCTGTGTCATCATTTAATGAGGTATTCAAAAAAAAATCAAACATTATGTTCCTCATTGGGCCATTGATACACATAAACTACCAGGTAAGCAGAACTTTAAAAAATTATGCTAAATTTAAAAAAAGAACATTGAATCAGAATCTGGTAGCTGTAAGTGAAATAATTAATGGAAATCATGGCAATTTCACATAAGTGATGTGGAATTTCAGCACCTGGAAAAGTCATCACTATATATAATCTACCAATCTACAAATACACAGCTGTGATTTTTTTTCTATAAGAAAAACAATCGAATCTTTAAAATCAAGACTTTTTTTTACAAAAGTCCATAGATTGTTTAATACAACATACCATATTCTTAACAATTCAACATCAACAAAATTTTGTTAATTAAAAAAAAATCTGCATATTACCTTTATTGCACAGAACAATTTTGAATGTATTTTCCATAGATTTCTTTTTTAGTATATATATATTTTTTTTTGTAAAAAGTTGGCTTGGACTACATGGTCAGTATAGTCCATGGTCAAAATAAAAAAAAAAAAGGAATAACATATACCAAAACCAGAATTCCCCAAATCACTTGGGACAAAAAAAAAAAAAAAAAAAAAAAAAAGACTAGGTACAGTCGCCACACTTTGAACAAAGAGAGCATTCATAATCAGCAAGAGGGAGAACCATGAGCCATATCCAGCTGTTTTTTTTTGTTGTTTTTTTTGTTTGTTATTTTTTTGTTTGTTTTTTTCCTTTATGCAAAACGGATTACACCAAAGCTGCTTCAGATTGCTCCATGGGTGAAACCATCTGTGTCACTTCAACCATCTGCATATTCAGTCCAAACTTCCAGCCATTACCGTGATGTAATTTGCAATGTCATCCGTCATAGATAACTTGGCCTTTATCCTCACATGTTTGCAAAGCCCAGCTGTACAACCGTTGTGTACTTGGAAAGGTAACTTCAGATTTTATATGCAGGACCAAGTGGGAGCATAATACGCTGCAGTTCTTTCCCCCTGACAAATAAATGCACATTTCTAGGAAAAAGCGAACATGTAAATGATTCTGGAAGGTAATTTTTCCATGGCTTTACTGGGGGAGGCAGTATTGTCATGAATAAAGCATTAATTTCATAAAAAAAAAAACCCAAAAACAAAACAATGACAGAAATGTTCTACTGCTTGAGGAGCACATCATACCCAAAAGCGTGAGCACCACAACTTTTATTCCATCTAATCATGTTGAGCACAAACTAATATTAATACATAATTTTTTAAAAAATGCTATTTAAAAGCTTAGGAGTAAGTGCTTACAGTATCCAGGTGCCAGGGCCAACCTTTTATTTTTATTTTTTGGATGGCAAAACTGCTGTGAATAGGTGGGTCTATTGTGAGAACAAAGCATCATTTCAAGCACTTTTCTCGTTTTCCTTTTGTATCCGGCCACTGATCCATCTGTGTGCACTGTCTGGGTAACATCTGAAAATCAACTGAGTGGTACTGATGTTAGATACTCAGCTCAAACAAGAATGGAAAAATGTGTCGCTAATGTTTCATATTAAACAACACATTTAACATTATTTTATGCTACTTTTCAGTACTAATTATTGTTGTAAATATTGTCTCGTCTAAAAAATACAATTATTCTTACATATCTTTTGGCTATTTTTTAGCACTGAGATTTTATATCAGTAGAAAAATACGGATGGATGTCACTAAATTCATACTTGTTTTAAAAATTATTTTTGTCATTATAATTCAGGTGATACAATTGTAATCTGATTTTACAGACCGGTTATTGTTGTTTTCTTGGTTATGAATGGGCTGCTGTGAAATTCAGATGTCATTAACGGTTTTGTCTTTCCAATAATTGTGTATTTTCATATTGTGACATAATACATTTTCTGGATCACAGAACAACCATGACTGGTGAAAAAAAAAGAGGCACATAGCATTCACAATTATAACAATGATATACAGTGATGAAGATGTACTTGAAATTGATCAGTGTTTAATGTGCTCAACAACCCATACAAATCTCATTCATAAGAGAACATTTAACCTCAGAAAAAAGCAAACACTAAATAAAAAATACGCACAAAAAACAGAGACGGCCAAAATATGATCTGCCCCTCGCATTCTAGCTTTTAAAATGTTTTGTTTTTCTTTTTTTTAATATAGTTATCTTGTTATAAATCCATAGGAATAAGAACTGCCTATGACAAATCTGATTTTCAATTAATGCCCCCACAGGCCTTGTGGAAACCACAGATGCCATGTAACACTGGGTGTGGTTTCATTCCCTCTCACTTTTGAAAGTCAGGAACTGCCCTCTTGTCCATCAGTCAGGAAAGAAAAATCATATTACTCTGTGTTAACAGACCAGGATCCACAGGTTTGTAAGAGAGGAAAGGAAATGTCTTCTTTACCATTTGTCTTTTTTTAAAGTTCAAAATTAATAAATTCCACAGCTCTGTTAGATCATTTTCATGTTAAACTTGCGAGGAGCATCCACTGTGGTGCTGCTCATGCCAGCGTCTGATTTCCGTGGCACATACTCAATCTCAATGTTGTGCTTTGTGTTGCCTTTACCTCTGCTCCAGAGGAACAGCAGCACCAGGCAAAACAGGACGACACCAAGAAAAGAGATGAATCCCATTGTAGTCGCAATAATCAGTGTCTTTATGTCGAATGGGAAAGGGACATTGGCTCTTGTACCATTAGCGCCAGTTTCTGTTGGCTGGTTGGATATGAAGGCAAAAGTTTTGTTGGGCTGGTGTGGCCAGTCAGGCGAGTAGCTATGAATATGAAGGTGTGCAAGGGAGGTGTCATTTCCACCTGCGTTGCTAGCTATACACACATATGTACCATTATCTTGAATCTGGGCATAGCGTACCTCAAGAGTACCATCTGGCAACACAGACAGCCTTCCAATCGTCTTGGTGGTGATAACCTTTTTCTGTGGAGATAGCCACATTATCACCGGAGCAGGATCTCCGTCTGCTTGGCAAGCAAAATGAACAATGGCTCCCTCATCAACAAATTTTTGCTGAGGTTTGCGATCCCTAATCCTAGACTTGCGACACGTGAAGTAGTTTGGCTGAAGAACATCAGGGAAGTCTTTGAACTCTTTGCCTTGGACAAACTCGGGAGATGCACAGGTGGGCTGCTGCCTGTTGAAGTTCAGTCTCCAGCGCCGTCGAAAAACCCATAATAGTCGGCAGTCACAGGCCAAGGGATTATCATACAGGGCCAGGGTTTCCAGGTTGCCAACTGAATGGAAAGCAGACTCCTCTAAAGTGCTAAGAGAGTTTCCAGACACGTTGAGTATTTTCAGGTAGTTTAAACCTCGGAAAGAGTAGGGCTCAATCATTGCCAGTCTGCCTCCCACAAGGTGAAATTCCTGCAAACGCAGAAGATCATGGAGCTTATTCCCTTCAATGGTATGGATGGGGTTGTATGAAAGATTGAGAAAGCGCAAATAAACCAAGTGTCGCAAGGCTACATAAGGAATTGTGGTCAGGTTGGCATTTGCAATCGTAAGGGAAGTGAGATTTAATCCATACAAGCAATTTGGGGTCATCGTATCCAAATATGGCCAATTTGCTATTTCCAACACTTTCAACCTATAGAGTCGCTTAAAAGAATAATCCCGTATGACATTGATATTGAGGTGGCGTAGCCTGAGAGTGATCAAACTGTGAAGGTGGGTAAAAGCCTCTGTTGGCACAGAAGACAAGTTACACTTCTCAAGACTCAGGTGCTCAAGGCTACTTAGGCCATGAAAAGCTCGATGGGAGATGAAAACCAGATCATTATCACCCACTTCTAAAGAGCGGAGGTTGTACAAATCCTGGAACATGTAGTCCAACAGGATGACAATCTTGTTCTCACTTATGTCCAGCTGTGTGAGATTGCTCAGACCTGTGAACACACCAAGCTGGATAAGCTTTAGCTTGTTGCTACGTAACCCCAATGTTCGCAAACCATAAAGGTTGTTGAATGCTCCAGGTTCAATAGTGGAGATTGTGTTTTCACTGAGTTCCAGATGTTCGAGGTTGGGAAAGTTGGCAAACTCGTCTGGGTTAATGGTTCTGATACGGTTTTTGCTGAGGTCCAGCAGTCTTGTTTCTGCAGGAATGCCCTCAGGAACTGTCATGAGTTTCTTGCGGTGGCACATCACAGATCGCTCTTGAAAATTGCACTCACACCGGGATGGACAGCCTGTTGTGGATCCAGACAGCACTGTGCTCAGCATCAGGATCAGAATAGGCTGCCAGAAAGCCACCAGGTAGCTGTTCCCAGTCGCTTCCCTGCCCACCATCTTATCGGTTACCTGGGGAGATGGAGAGACAGAGAGAAATGTTTTTAGAGAGTTAAACAATAATGATTTCAACTTCACATTTGTTTAATCAATAGACAAATACAAAGCAAATTGTACAAAAACTGAAAAACATCAGCTAGAAAACAGACAAAAGGTATCTAAGTTTAAATATCTTTGAGCAATGAGGTGATTTTTTTTTTTAAGCAATGCAGTTTTATGTTAAAATGCTACAATTTTACATTATGTGGGGGATGTACAGAACAGCAGTCTGAGGTTGTTAAAAAAAAAAAAACACTTTCTTTGGTTATTATGTGTATTTTCTGGCAGGTGGCAGGTTCAACAACTGTGTGTGCTAAAAGGACACCATTCTCATGCGACACAAATGCTAACAGAACAGAGAAGAGTAGAGAGCGTGTGTGTCCTGCTGCAATATTCATGAACAGACTAAAGATGAATAGGTTACAAGGAATAAGGTATGTGCATGCACTTTTAAATTCTGCCTCTTTCACTTGCCAGTGCACAGTTTCAAAAGGTATTTTAAATGCAAGCAGCTTCTGTAAATGCATAGCTTTCCATGAGACCTATTTATAGAAGAGAAAGTACTGATCATAGCTTGAAAATGAAAGGCAAAATCATTCCAGTAATCTACACACATCTTCCTCTATACCCCTTTGTGTACACTGTGGAATGCTGACCACCATTTCCACACCACACCTTCCAGACAATAAATCGGTCAATGCTATCTCCATGATTGGCCTGGAGTGGTGGCCTAGGGGAGAAGAAGAGGGTTCGTCACTGAGAGGACCCTGGTTCAAATCCTCGGGCTGGCATCACTGTGGGTCCCTGAGCAAGCCCACCCCCCCAGGTTGCTCCCCGGGCGCCCTTTGGCTGCCCCCTGCTCCATGCTGTGCTGTGTGTACTACATACTCCATGTGTGTGATGGGTTAAATGCAGAGAATGAATTTCACTGCATGTAAATGTATGTGACAAATAAAGCTCTTTCTTCTTCTTCTTCTTCTGATATGAAGAAAAGGGACACTGTCTGGTGGAATCAACTGCATGTTTCAGTAATCCAAGTCATGTTGTGTTGTGGAAACATTTGCTGGGCACGTCTGTGGTTTGTTGTGGTAATATAAGTTTTCTTCTTCCTCCTACTTCAAATCTGAATTTGCCCTGTGAGCTAAAACAGTAGGGGGTGGAGCAACAGCTGCAAGATGATGCAATCGAAGATGAATGGCGGAAAGCGTGATGCATGTGCTGTGGATGACACTTAGCTCACGAATCAAATATAGACCATGCACCATGAGTGAATCAGAAACAGGCAGATACATATGTACAACTTCAATTCCACTGGTTAGTGTGAGTCTGCCCTTTTAAACAGCAATCCAATTATCAAAGTGTATCATAACTGCACTCCCATTTACAAACAAAACAAAATAGAAAAGAAAAGAGCGTGAGCAACATTAATTTTATTTAATAGTTTCGCTAACAACAATTTTGAAATATTGGTTGTTGTTGATTATTAAAGTTTTAATGAAACATCTAATGGTTACTTGCAGGGCAATGTTTCCTACATTACAGCACAAGGAGTTGGACTATAACTAAGAGGTTAAAAAGAAAAACACAAAAAAAAAAAACAAGCTGTAAAAAAAAAAAAATCCTTCACATCTAATTTGCACTCATCTTTAGACATGTCTTTGGGGAACTCCTGTCAATGTGTGATGGCTGTTGTCACAATACAGTGAATTTTGCCAGTGGTATGCAGTTTCATCTCTTTTTCTAAATGTGCCTTTGCAATGCCCCAATATCTCAACTGGTATATAATGCGACCTGTATGCCAAGGCTAAGTCCTCAGTACGGCAGCCCGTCCTGGTCCCTTTGCAGCATGCCATCCGCTCTCTCTCTCACTTTCTGTCTCTCTGTGATTTTCCTTATCTATTAAAAGCATACAAAAGCTAGTGGGGGGAAAAAACTCTTTAAAGTCAATTTCTGAGTGGTCATGTGATGGTTCTTCCTGATGCCCAGGAGGTCTGTGAAGATGGATAATGCACCTTTGTATTTCAGCAGATTCAGCGGACCATAGTATATGTGACAGATTGATAGTGCAGAGAGAAGGGGAAAAATATCTGTGATAGCCTGGTTGACAGTTAATTATGGGGTAACATGTTACTAGCATTGTGGCCACCTAACACTGATAATTCTTTTCCCAGTGAACCCGTAGACAACTGAACAGCAGAATCATGAAAAGGGGGTTATGGGTTAGATTTGCTTTATTCAATTTCATTTTATTCACTCTGAGGTCAAAGTTCAGATTGGGGATTTGATGATAACATCTGTAATCAAGTGATGCCAGAACCAGCAGAAATGAGAGTTTGTCTGAATTCAGAGACCTGCACCAGAGCTTGCTGTGCTTTATGCTGCCTCCAGCCATACTTAATAATTCTTGTCCCTTAACCCACTCTGATCAAGTCAGTGCTGAGTGCTTTGACACAGAGTGGTTCATGCGTGTGTCATAAGACAAGGTAAGATGCCCATGAAGAAAAATTGGCCTCATCACAGGCTCAGACTCCATCTGTTAGCCTATGTTGTGTGGCTATTACATACTGGATATCAGTCAGTGAGATGTCATTATGTTCGACCCTAATGCCACTGACACTTTAAACCAATCAGGGAAATAATGAAATTATAATCCCTTGTTTGTAAAGCTCCTTAACTACAACTTCAGCAGGTCATGGATTGCAGTTAGGCTTCCTAACGAAACGAGTCCCTGCACTCTTCCATATATACAACAGCGCACGTGATTAGTCAAAAATAATAACAATGCATTTGGATATTTAAGTAAATTTGGGGGAAATTGGGCATTTTTTTTTTTTTATGAAAGAGAAGCTTCCAAATTTACAGCACATGGCTTTAGCAGCAAATGTGCAATGAAACATGAAAAGATAGGGACACATTAAGATGAAGAATGCTATCCATGGGTAAACATTTGCAGCTCTGGTTTGTTAATGATCTGGTGTTATCACCCCTTCACAGGCATGCATTCTGAATGCAGTCCTTCATTCCAATCAGCACTCCACTGAGCTCCCAGAGAATTACATTAATTGAGGTGAAGTGAGAGGGGGTGTGCTGCTCAAAAGAATGAATATGTAAGAGAAATAAGACAGTGGTGTTCAATAAATGAGGGCCCACTGGTCCAAGACCAGTAATAACTAGATCAATGAATAGAGAGATTAATGCCTTTATGCCAGGATCCACTGGGATCCCAAAGATGTTGCTTCATACTTGAAGTGGATGATGCCCTATGCTGCTGTTACAATGGAGTAAGGGTGGGAAACTCAATGTACCATTATAATTGTTCACACAGTTATATTACCTAATATCCAAGATGCTATGATTCAGTAAAGTTTATTAGAAATTTTATGGCTTTGGTGCGGAACCCAGTTTAAAAATTCTTGTCAAAACTCAAGGTACGAAGAGCAGGTTGATGTAAGAAAAACACTTCAGCAATGCAGACATTTATTTTCTTCAGCTGGTCTTCAGATTATTTGCATACACAGGCTAACAATATAACACTAGAACCATAACGCTATAATCAAAACATTCAGCCAGTTCCCATACAGCCTTAAGATTCACATTAAACCTTAATATTCACATTGTAGAAAGCTACAAATTGATTTCTTGTGCATATCTTATTATTCCATTTTTAACAATAAGCGCATTCAAAAATAAGCAAGGATAAGAATTGTTAAGACTTAATCATCACTCAATAATCCAAATCATGCTTTAGTTTACCTGTCACAAGATATCACTTCTGAGCCTTGTTAAATACCCTTGTTAAATACCTTTAAGCTTCCTGGAAATCCGTAAGATGATGCTGACGTTATCTGTGGCACAAAGTGTTAAAAGCCTTTAAAGCCCATTCCTTTGCAAACCACTTAGTCAGCTGCTCGCCTAATCCTAAATGGCCAGACTGCACTGGAATCTTACCGCACTATCTATTTACTCTTCTTTAACATGCCCTTACACCCTTGTCCCCAGAATCTCCTAAGCATACTTACAATTTCAAATGATGCCTTTTAGCTGTATCCAACATAATTCATTCAGTCACATTGTCTTTTAATAATGATTTTTTTTTTGTGTATGCTGACAAAAATGTTATATTCTCTTACTGTTATTTCAAATTACAACTGCTCTAACTAGAACTAGCTTCCGATTAGCAACAAACACTGAAAGTGACACTTTGGCTAAATGCATCTTAACCACAAGTTTCTGACCTTTAGCAAATAGTAGTAAGATTGCTCTCACACTGCTCTAATGTTGCCTGGGTGAATTTGGACAAAAATGTTAACCTTGTGTCATTGAGAAGCTATGCTGCCTGCTGGGACTGTTGGCTGGGTATGAACCTGTGATATGGCAGGGCTTAAATGTAAGCCGACGCCCGACAGATGGACGGTAAAGCTCTAATCCAGGTGAAGAAGCTGGTTGGTGCATCGAGGTGCAGAATTCCAACAGTGGCCAGCTGTTGTTCTGACAAAAAAAACTGTAGACACGTCTCTCCTGAACTTCACCTCTCCAGGGGGTCATTTTTGTTTCTGTGCGGTGCTCTGTTCGCTGATGTCTCATTCTATTATACAGCAACAAATCGGCCATATTTAAGGTGCCCAGGAACGCATTACCAAGCTAGTGTACATATGTGTATATATTGTGGAAAACAAAAATATAATGACAAAGGTTTCTGATAATGAGTCTGCCTTTAGTGATATAAATGAAGTGAGTTTAATTAAAAGGGGTGGGAGGGGTTCATTTGTAAATGGGTGAGAATGGCCGTGTGATGATTTTGGATGTTAAAACTTTCAGAATCATATTTCATTAAACATGAGTTTATCAAGGCTCTTAATTGGGGCTATTTTGTATTTATTCTTATTTTCAGATGTTGCCGGGTGTTTTGTGTTCAAGTTAGGAAGTGTGATGTTCCATCATTTTAAACTATTCAGCCTTGTCTTGCCAAATCCGTACAAAGAATCATTTCTTTCCTTTTAAGGAGATAAAGTGAATCCAGGAGTTTGGAAAGACTCTAGTAGGACTCGCTAATGAGAGCCCACACGTTTTTCACAGCATCCAAAGCAGTTAGTAAAAAGAAGCCTGCCAAAGTTGTGCTTAGAGAAATACCAACAAAAAAGGGTTTAAAAAATGTGATATCATTTTCTATTCAAAACCATATTTATTAGTCAGTTCTCCATCATATATTTTGTTAACATTGACAGAAAAAACATTGAATGCTGTGATGCTGACAAAAACAAGTATGTAGCCTGTTTTCCACTCAGTAACTACACATTAATGTCTGTTGATTAATAGCCTATTTATAGATAAATTGTAATATTTTGCGTAAATTATACGCAAACTAACATGTAAACTACACGTGTGGGCCTTCAACATGTCCAGGAAGACGTCATTAACAATTTGGATATGAGAGTTAGCCACAACAGTTAAATAACCTTAATATAATATTGCTGAAATGTAATGCAGTCTTTACGACCAGTAAAAGGTAACATGTAAAGCATGACTCTTGAGATTTAAAATCTCTTTTACAAGAGTGTCCTTGCCAAGAATAACAGCAGTAATGGAGTTACATTTTTGTGTGTAATTGTCTGGCCATTCAAGCAGCTCTGGGAATATTGCTGAGAGTTAAATGATAGCATCGATATGCTAATGTGCACAGGTTTGCTGTTTTCATAGTCGTAGTTTAGCATAAAACAACAACTGAAGGGTTATGTGTGTGTCTGATTGGTCAAAGCGATACACATACAGGCAAAGATACTGTGACAAAGCCCTTAGCTTCGGCGATACATGCCTTTGTTACCTAACGCTGTGGACCCCATTTTGAGGCTTGATTTCTTTTGTTGACAGAGCAACTAAGTCAAGGTTGCACATATCTAGACATGGTGTCTTCTCCCAACAACACAGGAGGTGCCAACACTCAGAGCTCGAGGGGCCAAACTGAAAACACTGCAGACATGGCAATAAAGGTAGAAGAAGCAGTAACTGCTGAAGGTCACAGGGCTTTACATTTCATACTGCATACTGATTTGGGGTGAGTGTTTTTGTGTTGGAGCTGAACCTGGCCTGTTCTACTTTGTTTAGTTTGGAAGACTGAGAACAAGTCTGCACTAACAAGGCCCCGTGAGGTACTTTAGAAAGTCTGTTTGAAGCGATGGGCCAAAGCCTTTTTTTTTTTTTTTCTTTTTCAGTCAGCAGAACTCGATACACTGTTGTATATAATTTTTAGATCAACGTTTTAGTTTCAATTAGGATAAAGAGTTTAAAAAGTCACATCTGCTGCTGCTGCTTGGATGAGTTATTATTTTAGTCCACCCTCATAATATCATTAATAAGTTTTACTGAAGAATTAGCAAACTGATTTTATGCTAGTTTATTATATTGACGATTTTTTTATTTATTTATTTTTTTTGTGGCACCACGTCAAATAGCGTGCACTGTAGTAATATGAACTCAAACCAACAAGTTGAGATACAGTAACTTGTAGTTAAGGTGCAGTTTGTCGTTTGTGAACTAATTTGTTGTTCTTACCCAAAAACAGAGAAACTGTTTCTTTGACTACTGATTAGCAAAACACACCAAAACACTGAAATCTCACCAATATTATTGTAATGAATTCACAGACTGTTGTGCAAAAAGCAAAGGACCTGAAACCTGAATATTCATTCTTCGAAGGTTTGGGATATTAAAAGTTTTCAAAAATAATTGAATGCATAATGCAGTAAAATAATTGTTAATTTGTAACTGATTTGATGGCTTAAACTATTGCACTATTGCACAGTAATATCACTACTGTACTACACACACACACCATTATCAACTGATATATATATATATATATATATATATATATATATATATATATATATATATATATATATATATATATCAGTTGATAATGGTAAGCTGAAGGACATTTAAAATTGTAAACAAACAAAATCCCTGTCAACTCAATCACATATCCTGCCAGAACATCCAAACCTATTTGAATAATCCACATTTTTTGCTCAGAATTAATCATTCTTGAGTGATGGGTTAATATTATGCAGCTGAATCAAGCCCTTACCTCTTCTATGGCACATAAGCATTTACCAAGACATAGTGTATGATTTAATTTGAGAATGACAGTACTTATGCAAATCAAAACTGTCCTCGAGTAGTGCTATGGGGGGACGAATCGTTATTTAGAAGGTGAAGATGTTAAAATTGTAAATTTCAACACAAGGGCCCTACTAAATAGCTCCAGAAATTTGTTCAAGGGTGGAGGGAGGGTAAATGAACGATTTGTGAGAGGGGATGAACATATTGCTCTTCTCACTGAATTTGTGACTGAATACGTTTTTTCCCTTAGATGAAGTTAGTGGATTTGGCAGTTACCCTCAGCAAGTGGGGGGAATCTGTTTGTTGGTGATCTCTTTTGCAGGCTTATGGAACAACCAGTATATCAACTTCTTCAAATATGTCGGTAAGATGTAGCCTTAATAGCCTTGAATAGACCGCAAGCTGCACTGCTTCCTCAATTAAAGGAGTCAACATGGAAACATGCCTTCATCTCATAATGAATAATTAAGGCCATATCTTATCTGCTGCTAGGAAGTATGACGGGCACAGTGTGGAGAGGCTCACAGCCATATTGACTTTAATTGTGAGTGGCATCTGAAGGCTTTCTTCCCAGTGTGGCAAAGAAAATGTCCCCTTTGCTTAGCTGTGCCTGCAGCTCACAATAACAGCTTTTAAAGGGAAACGAGCTGTAATTAGTGGATAGAGAGTTGACCCTCATGCATAAAATCCCACACTAATGCACCAGGATGGGACTTAAGAGGGTACTGTTGTTGCACAATGTAGTAGGGAATGGCCTATATTAGAGGCAAAACATTGACAAACACGTGCTCCAGCCATACAGGAATTGTTTGCAACGGTCATTATTACTTTTTTTTTTTAACTGCTTGCAATTACTAAGAAATATCTGGCAAGCTGAGATGGATTTAGCACTATTAAAAAAGATAATGCTATTGCCACCTGATGTATAGTTTGCTTACTCATGCTTACTGCATAGTACAGGGCTGAGTAAAGGACGAGTAGGAACTTAAGCAGAATGCAAGACAAAATACATTTTCTAGCTGCATGAGTTGAGTTGAGATGACAGATTTTAATCAATAAAGCATACAGTAGTGTTAGCTGATGGATTAGAAATTGCTCAGCATAAATACTGAAATATGTTCAAAGTACTTCATCTATGTCTGATTTCCAAAACTACCTAAACTGTCCATTCTCACAATGTCAGTGTAGCTCCAAGCATCCCCAATAAGGAGTAGAGTGGGGGCAAGCCTGGAGCTCACTTTGAGGCACTCCCCAATGATTTTTATTGGCATCATGGAACTCACTGCTGAAAGAATTTGTGCCCATGTGGTATGCATGCTAGCTACCTGACTAATATCTTTTTTTACTGTAAAATATGCAAACGAATACATAATCATATCGAACTGCTTTACTAACCAATGTATATCTGTGTTTATCTAAAACATTAGAGACTTGTATAAATTCTGTAATATTATCATCAGGATCGCCTTTAAAATACAGTCTGGCTTTAGTCTACATGTTAACTATTATGTTACTTTGAAGGGCCCTGAAGCATAACCATCAGCTTACTTGTATTTATTCTCCAGAACAACAGGCATCGCCACTCAGAGATTTTTACCGTCTTATCTTTTCAAGCTGTTGCAACATCTCTGTATAATTTGGGAATCTCTGAGCTTCTGCACTTATATATCATAGAAATGGTGTTAAAATCAGCATGATTGTACACTTGTGTCTTCAGCATGGATGCACCGCCCACATAAAGTCACAAAAACTGAGAACTAGCTGAAACGACACCCAAGTGCAGCTCACGTCAGCAAATGTGGCGTCACGTTTGGTACGTGCTGCTGTTGGCAAGGAATAATTTGCATTTACTGTAACTGAAGATGAATTCCCTTTATGAATATAAAAATAAATGCTCAATATCAGTGGCAAGGATATCCAATAATGCAATCTTGAACCGCTATTCAAACAAAACTAACCTCAGGAATAAACTTCTTTGTAGATGTATCACGTTCACCACTATCATATTTTTGACATGATTCAAAGAAAAGAGGCAAATAGCCTCAACCTTGAGTCAGTTTTTTTTTAAATTTATTTTTAGCCTTCTTTTCCACTTCTGCACAATTCTTGATTTATGGCTGTCAAATGTACCAACTTCAGTAAAACTGCCTGTGCAAATAACTTCAGTTTCCTCATTTAGCATTTATCTCCTACAACGGCAAGAGCTCAGACAAAACACTGTCTCATAAGTGCTTTATTAAAAAAAAAAAAACTGTTCCAGTCAGTTATTATAATGCAAGCTCTCAGGCAGAGTGTGTTTATGCACCATGACAAAAAGAGTGGATTTTTTTTTTTCACCTTTTCCACAGCAGTATGGGAAAAGTCAAATGGTAGATCTAACCTCCCAAAAATAGTGACAGATCTGCACCGTGCAGTTTCGCCACCTCACCGTCTCTTCGTATGGGCAGGGCACACTCGCAGTTGTTTTAATGAGTGTTGATGCAGGCTTTCATCTGGTCATTTTCAGCACTAAACTTTAATGAGAGTAAACCCAGAGTAACAAGGTGTTTGAAATTCATTAAGTACTGTTCTTGCACTGGCAAACAATGACTGTGGATCAGTACTATTACTTAAAGAAACCATTTGATTCTCTGTGCAAACACAGCAAACTATGGATGGCTGTAAATTAAATGTCTATTAAGCCATCAACTCGGCTTTCTCCTGAAACATACGCCTGATGTCTTAGACGTAGCAGTGAAAATAACTTAAAGTATTAATGTTGTGGTGGTATTTGATAAACATTGTAGCTATGTCGCCCCTGCACAGAAAGATATTTGCCCAAATTGAGTACCACAGGTTCTTCAAAAATCTTTATATTCTAGTTTAATAGACATATAAAACTAGAGTATAAAGGTTTTCCCATAAAATTTTTACCTGTCAATAAGGATTGGGCAATCTTCTCTGTGACATTAACTCAATAGCATTGACACCGGGGTAGGAGCAGGTTCACATACAATTAAGATAGAGCTTTCCATCCTCCATAATGCATACTCTGTGGACCAAGCACAAAAAAATGAAGAGTGATGCTGCTGGAGAGAGACACACACAATGGCGAGTGTATTTGCTATTTCTAGCATGATGAAAAAGAATGCATGCTATACCACTGGGAGAGCCTTGTTCACAAGATAAATGATTTAGCCTGGTGTAATTAGTGACCATAAACAGACAGATATCAATTGAGCAGCTAAAATGGTATTAAGCCATAACGTTTGCCAGGGCCTTTTAAACTTGCTTTTCTTTAGACCAATAGTTCTACTAACTTGGTCAGTCTGTTTTTATATAAATAAATCACTCACCACACACATAGGTCTTTCACCAACAAGCACACACAATAAACTAGCTGGCACCTGAAAACAACACAGTTTCATTTAGCTCTAATTTAAAATCTAACCAACACTTCATTCTGTTTTTTCTCATTTTGAAATGATGGCGGATCAACATAACATGATGGATCAATGCACAATGAACTTGTTTGAGTCGCAAGTATCAGTTGTATGCGGCGATGCTGACATGAAACTACACTGAGGCACATTAAATTTAATGTGACGCCAATAATAACAATTGGATACATTAATAAGAGAAAATGTAGGACTATTCTGATTATTGCCAATCCCTGAGATTGACACAGCTGTAATGTCAGTTTTTTTGGGGGGGGGGTTTCTCTCTTGCCACAATCCACAAAGAAATGAGCAGGTCTGGTCAACCCCACTGTGGCTTCAGAGCAGAGATAGGGGAGCTTAATCCATGTCCTCTGAGAGATTGCCCAGAAAGATGAAGCCTTAATTAGCCAGATAAAACCTCACATAATGACACTATTGATATAGACTGGGAAATGAGGTCTAAGCTGAAAAAAAAAAAACAAAAAAACCCAAAGACTATTGCATATAAGATGGTTGAGATGGGCTTGGAAGAGAGTTCGTAAAGTCACTGGATGGATGAAAAAAGGGGACAGTTCGCTTTCACTCTCAACTCCAGCAGTGGAGCATTGTCTCATCTCTCTGAACAATCCACCTGCTCCAAATTCTCTCATAAGAAGCTTAGAGAAAAATGCTGACCTTCATATAAACAAAGATTATGTGGAGGAAAACAACAACAGTTTTGGAGTACTTAAGCAATAGCACTCAGGGGAGGTTCAAGCAATTAAAGTCAAAATTACTCGTCTGAGCTGTCCTTGTATCCTCCCATTCCATATCTTTGGTTTTGTGTAGTAAGAGGAGGTCATAGAGATAGTGGAAAGAAAGAGAATCACATCTCTATAGCTCCGCTAATCCTACGGGTACTAGAGGGAACAAAATCTTACTTTCAGAAAGACAATCTAGGTATTTCACATGCTATACGTGGATCAATGACAAGGTGACCCAGAACAGTAACAGCAGATGACTTTAAGGTTGGCAAATCCCTTTTCAACGCTTGTTCGCCCCTCAGAAGAAGTTAGAAGACGTTAAAAGCAGTTCTCCTAAAACTGATTTAAAATGGTAGAAGTTCATGTACACTACATGTGGATTAATAACTCTTAACGCTAGAAAAAAGCCTTGTTATATTGTGAGTGCAACTCATATCAAAGCCCATCCAGCCTCAATCTGCAGAGTTAGGAAGTGAGATCCTTTCTGCCACTCATGCCTTAATTAATGAGAATGGCTGTCTGTTTCCTTTGTTTCCCTGCAAAGAGCAATGTCTATGCTGAAGCATGCTGACAGGCAGACGCTTGTGAACACACGTTTTAGAATTCCATCTTTGTACTCTTGTCATGTTATCCTTGTCATGCTGTAACTTGTATGCCATTTACGGAGGACATGTAAATCAACATTGCTGAAGTGCAGCTAACTGTGCTGAAAAATCCTGCTGCTTTTAAAGCTTCACATGTTCAAATCTGGATTGATAAACATGCTCCTATATATAGAAGTAGCTGAGGGGATGAGATAGCATAAACAATGACTTAACAAATGGTCTAGTTCTTATATAGTGCTTTTCTACTCAGTCTGAGCACTCAAAGTGCTTATACGGCATGTTTACATTTACCCATGCACACAAGCACTTCCATGATTAACTAAGCTAAGTGCTTCAATTATCTAACATTCATACTCCAATGGTTGCGTCGGAGAACAACTTGGGGTTAAGTATCTTGCCCAAGGATACATTGGCATGCAGCCTGGAGTAGCCAGGAATCGAACCTCTGACCTTCCGATCAGTAGGTGACCTCCTGAGCTACAGCCAGTCCCAGCCATAAGTGCCTTCTCACCAGTAAGCTATCTGAGAAAATTTCATTGATCTATTTGTTTGACCATTTAAAAAGTAAAAATATCAACCATCTGCAGATGCTGCTTCTCCTGTGCAGCTCTATTTTATATCTACACTTATCACTAATGTTAAAGACTGTTTAGGGCATTACAGTAGATTTATAGAGGCCATTACCTAATATCATAATCATAAAATTAAGAATTATGTATAGTGAGAGTCATCCCATCAATTCCTTGAAGATATATTTGTTTCTATGTGAAAATCATTTTGTCATCAAAATTATTTCTTCCCATCTTTTTGCATCTTTTGCAGAATCAGTGATGAGACGTGGGGGTTACATTGTCCGGACCATCCTCTCACACCACATTGGTGCTCCTCAGACCTGATCTCTTTCCCCTCCCAATTCCCACAGGTTCCCAAACTACTTTGCACTTCTGTGGCAGTGCAACACACGCCAGCATCCAACAAGGTCAAATGCCATTTCATTTTCTCGTCTTTGATCGCTGCATGGCTCTTTCATCAGTCTCACCCTCCCTTTCCACCCATATGCTACCGCCACCATTTTGCCAGTTAAACTGACCTTTCTTCTCTCCCTCAGATTTGAAGAACGGCAGAAACAGAATTTAAAATGTGTTCTCCAGATGTAATCTATATTAGCAAAACTGGAAAATTGTATTTTTGAAAACTGTTAATGACCTTTAGGGAGGTGGGGGGGAGTAAATAAATAAATTATAAAATAATTACTAATGTCAGCCTTGATCATCCTGGATTTCTCCTATTTGTATCATTTGCATCATTTTGACATCACTGGCATGTTTAAGACAGCTGCTGAACTGTTTGTCGCATCAGAATGTGGTGTTTATATGGCTGTAACATACAAAAGACACAATCGTGTATTTCCTTTTAAAGACTTATCTTAGATGTCAACTGAATTTGGTGCCTAAAATCATAAGAAAATTATTTGATTACCCTGATTGTAAAATGTAAAGTCCCAGAATTTCTACGAGATGTGAGACAGCGCTAACTGTAGGTGGGATTATTACTGCCTCTTCGTGTCTAGCAAAACAACATCTCTTCATGCCACTCAGTCTGGTCGATAACCTGAAATCTGACCTCTTGTTTCCTCCCTGCACTTTCGCTCTGCTCCATCAACAATATTAGCAGTTCATTGTTACATTGTTCAGTTATTCCTCTCTCTCTCTCTGTTAACACAGTGGGTGAAAGAAAGTCGTAGAGAGGAAGACAAAATGAAGGGACAAACCAGACCGAGAGAGCTTTTAGGGAAGTTAAACTGAAAGAGTAAAACGGAGGGAGAGGACCAAAGAGATGGAGAAAGCGAGCTTTGAGGGAACTAAAAGCTCCTGACCCTTTATACCTCAAAGCAAGGCCCCTGTTTTCTTGAATCACATGATGAATGGGAACAGACAGTCAATGGATAAAAAGTAACTACGCTGATCTTAAGAAAGGGTGGGATAATAAACTTGAAGCACATTAAAATATTTAAATTATCTTCAGAACACTTTAATCCATGTATCTCAGAGGATAGCCTTTCTATACTTTGACACTAGGGTGTCATGTTCTTAATGAATTTTAATGGGATTAGTGGCTTTTAATGGTGATTTTAACCTTTCAAGTCCCAGGAAATAGTAAGAACGGCAATAGAAGGTCAGAAACACCTTATTCAAAGCTCATTATCCCAAAGCAAAGTTTGATTGGGAAATATGAAAACATTTTCTAACTGGCCACCATCAGTTCATCAACCATACTATCAGAAGCAACCTATTCACTTGTTAAGTAAAAGAGTACAAAATTAACTATATTTTAACATTTTAAAATGGACAATAATAGCAGGTTAAAGGACTGCACTGAGGCAATCAGATGAAGGACACTTTGTAGCCTTTAAATAGGGGTTTACCTTTGCTATACAGTAGTGTCGGTAAAGAAGTAACAATACATGGCTGGCTTTCCTAGCACAGGCTCTGGGATAGCTTATTAACTTGTACACAGAAATTTGGAGGCTTTGACACCAGTGCCTTTGCTCTACAGTAGTTACCCTCAACCATACAATGCCAGGGTCTACACAGCACTACATTTGCCAGTTAAATCCTCAAGGTAGCAGATAACTAAACTGTCAAAATGCACTGACAAAAATCACCCTTAAAAAAGAACCAGCAATGACTTGGCCAACCACTGGTCACTAATTGCCCAACTGTAACGTAAAGGAGGGTCTGTTTGCCTCAGAAATGCTATCCACAATATATTTTTTTGTGTTTTAAGCTACCGCATCAATTTGAAATCACAGGAGACATGGAGCAGGTTGGGTGCAAATGACAACTCCATTTCTAAGTACATTCTCAGTCAGCCTACTAGACACGGGGAAGAGTGTCAAGAGTACTAGGACTGCACCTAAACACCGGACTCCGTGAACTCTGAATCTCAACGAGCTATTTTAACAGCCATTACATCGGGGAGGTGGAGCACATACACAAATCTTGTTCCCACTTATGAAAAATATCATATGCTCCATTCAAGTGTGGTTGTGTGAGTGGAGCTGCTGTTGTATCACAATTGTGTTTCAAATTGCCACCGAATGGCACTATTTGAGTCAATGCTTTGAGTAGAAGATGCAACATATTGTAATTTTGGCACACAATAGTAATCATCACCACTGCAACACAATTTATTCAAACTCCAGTAATGAATGCATGTGACATTATCAAATGGGACAATAATATCCATTGTCTACAGTTGGAAAGGAACAGAAGACAATGTAAACAGTGATGGATATGGAATTTACACATCAGGAACATCACATTCAATGATTCAGTTTTGATGTGTTTCATGCTCTGCTTATACACCTGAAATGTAACCATTATTCTCCATAAAAGTAATTATAGCACAGAGCATGGCTGCACACTAGATCATTTGTATGGCATATGACTGTAAACTGTAAATAAGTGAAACTATGGGGTGTGTTTTGAATGGCTGAGGCTCACTTCACTGACTTCTCATCAGGTGTTTTGATTCTGGAGTCCTATCCAAAGCTGTCAGTCTTAGGCCATCAACTCCCTCAGTCAACATCATTTACAGCCCAGTAACAGTTTAGCAGAGTGGCGTTTATACACACTCATCTAAGAGGTGCGTGTTTAAGGCTTCCTGGCAACAGAGTTTCATTACTCTTTCATCACTCATTACTCCACTGCACAGGATTAGTGAGAAGCCTTAATAAATACAATCACATCTCCCAAACACCTGACCCGTAGTTTCATGCATTTCATGTAAACTCTTGAAATCCTAATTTATTAAAAGTTGAAAGTAGGCATGCAATCAGTTTTGACTGCTTATTGCTATTCAAAATCCTACTTTTTTTTTTTTTTTTTTTTGTGAAGACCTTGATCTTCTGCACAAACACAAAATGTCTCTCTGAAAGCCCCTTTGCAGAATTTCCCTAAAGACATTTTTCACACCACTGTGAAAGTAGATCAGAATTAGCTGCACTTGTCTGATTTTTTTCAAACATGAATCCTTTAAATGTTAATGAACCCCACAGGCTAATGTAAATACATGGCATTTACACATGCCTCTAACAAGGCTGTATACTACAATGGCATTTCACTTGAGGATGTAGTAGGCAGAAATTGAAAAAAGACAAACATTAAAAAAAGAAAGAAAGAAAGAAAACGTAAGAGCCAGAATTTGAAAATAATCTACCCTCTCCATTTTAAACCGCCCCCACCTGACTAACACAGGCACAAAGATGTGCTTCACTCACTCTGAAAATAAGTCAATCCTGACTTTTGGCTTCAAAGAAGATTAAAACCCCGCTCTTTCCAGATACTTTACTTTTATGATACTTTATGTATAATTGCCCAAACTCTCCTGTCACAGGTTCAATTTTCTCACTTCTGAAAGCAGAGCCCAGAGAGGCTGCAGGGGTGTAAGTTCCCTCTCAGGTCACATGAAATACAATATGCAAACAAAATACAATATGTGCGGTTTTTATTTTATTTTTTCTGTCAAATGACAAAAAATATGTTGCCTACACCAGTTTTAAAGCATTCATTCAAATAATAATATAGTTACAGCATAAACTGCTTGTTTATTTGAATTGATTTTAGTTTTTTGTTATTTTTAGTTTCCTGTTTTTGACTGAAATGAGCCAAGAAAGATACAGTTCCAGTCAAAAGTCCAAACCTTTGACTCTTATGTTTTACAGTTAATTATTAACGTTAAAGCCAAGTCACAGCAGCATATTGATATTTCCTGCTAGAACTCACACGTCAAGACTTGAAACAAATGTATTTCTGTATATTATATGGTAGCTGCAGCTTTGGTTTCTAAATTCTGGGTTAGTGTGCAATAATAATCATGTTAACGTTTCCACCACTGTAGGATTAAGGGCAATGCAATTCTAATTGCAAATGTGAAATCAGATGTGACACAGTGAAGGCCATTATTGCACAAGGTAAAGTTGAGGGCAGAGCATTGGCTACGTACCCACAAGTATCTTTACACAGCACAGTGTAAAGATAGGAATGATAGAAATCCAGACTGCATTAACAGATATTCTAATGAGCTTTGTTAGAGTAACACAATTTGTTTGACACATTAAACATGAGCTTCTTTTTTTATTTATTTTTTTTTTACAAACCCTTAAGCTGCACCACTGCAAGAACAACACATAACTAACACATCTAGTAAGTACAGCGGTGCAAAGACACAGAGACAGAGTGTAACACATGAACGTAGCCTAAATCTGTGAAGTGACACAGGCCATACATGGCAGCCAGCTGCTACATTATAACAAAAAATTGCATGGCATTTCATAAGTCGCATTCAGTTTGGGCAGGTTAGCCTCATGGGAAACAAAAGAAATAAATTGTTGTTGACACCGCTGAGGAGTTGTTTCTAGCACCTCTGTATGCTGTCTGGGACACTTTCTCAATAGACAGAAATACTTACATGAAAGTGATTGCACTGCTGAAGCTACAAAACGAATAAAAATGTTTATGAGTTTTTTGACAACACGTGCAGCTGTTCCTTCTCCTCATCCAATTCTAAAGATATCCTCCGAGGACAAAAGTGACATGTGAACAAGATACTTCCTCCCCCTTCCATCAAATAGCCACTATGATCCCACTACAGGTCTTCCATAACCATGCCACCCAGCCTCAGGCAAACCTGGAATGGCAGCCAGGCCTTAGAAAAACAACATAATTGCTGTCTCATGTGAAAACTCTCAGTACTGTCATCATGGCATGATGTAGGCACCGTGGCCTCACAACTGGGAGCTAATAAACACCTTGTCAATGCAGTAGGTGTTAGCTTTGCACCTAGGATGAGTGTCTCCAGGATACATGTTAACACATCATAAATCCGCTCACTATTGGTCATTTATCGTGTTGTGAGAAAGCAAGCCTGTGATCAGTCATCATACACTAACATCATGGTCCACACCATCACCACCCACTTTGTCTCGGCTGCTTCTCCGTCCCAGTCTGCTTTCCGTGGTGAGGCTGATTTCTACCATGAATGAATAATGCTGCACACGTTTTTAGTCTGATCTCATTAGTTTGCTGTTCCACTCTCTATCCATATATGATTACATTTCAAGCATGGGCTACTAAGACATAACTATTCTTCACTGAAATATAATGGTGTTATGAGGATCATAATTTTCCTGTGATATCGGATACGCTGTATTAAACTGGCCACTATGTCGAGATTTAGCTTATTGCAAACATTGATCGGTGCATTGTAATTCAATATTGCATGTCAACAGCAGAAAGGAGAGGAGCATTTTCCGCATGTGTCCCATAGCCTACTGTACTGTAGGGCAAAGAGGTGAATCCTACTGAAAAATGTGGATAGTCAAGGTCAGCGGTTGCACATTTGTTTAATGAAGGCAGCCAGGGCGTCTGGACAAAGCGGATCACACACTTCAGGAGCCTCTTAACTGCCGCAAAGCAGCTATGATTGAGTCAGCAGTGTGCCAATCATCAAAGAAAACAAGAACAAACAAAAAAACAGTAAAACATGACAAAAATAGGGCTTTAAGCCTGGGAATGAAATTAACAACCACAGGAAAGGATTAAAGAGAACACTTACTGTAATAGGGTCACTCTAAAGTCATTACTGAGTCCAAGAGACCAACAAAGCAGCACAAAACAGCTGTCTTGATAGACAGTGTACATACATACAGTACAAATATCATAAAGACCACAAAAATAAATCATGGAAGGGTTTAATGCCCCCCCCCCCCACACACACACACACACACACACACACACACATACACACAACCACACATACACACATGCGCGCGCGCCACACCCTTGTCGCTGTGTGATATCTCAAAGTGTACCCCCCTATCTATCATGTTAGATTGTGCGCCCAGATATTTCCAGAGAGGCTGTGCCGCTGCTGTTGCTGCTGATGGACCGACCGGAGGCTGCTCCTGTTCTAGCTGGCTGTCCGCTCCTCCCGGCTATTTATAACCAATAGAGCTACAGCACTTTATGAATGTCTGCAAGCACAGCATCACAGAGTCTTCTGATACTCTGCCCAGCAGCTTTTGCGCGAATTATATGAATATAACAGTATACATATTATAACACGCTTTGCTGCACAATAAGGGGGGTGGCGGTAATTCAGGGGCCGCTTTCATATTCCCTAAAAATGCTGCCTCTAGTAACAAACAACAGATGGAGCGTGGCACCATAAACGCACAAGTTTCATCTTGTGGCCTATTTCGTCGCAATTGGTGCTATATATAGACCCCACGTCTGTAGTCTTGTTGAAAACAAAGAGTCCCAAGTCGTTTCAGAGGATTAAAAAAAAAAAAAAAAACTGCACCACTACACCGCTGCAGAAGCCTGCTTGCTTTTATACTCTGCCCATTTAACAGATAGCCATCTTTGCAGATGAATAAAATGGCATAGGAGGGAGGATCACGACTGCCTCACACTTCAACACAATGAGAAATGTTATCGCAACAGAGACTATATTTGGCCAAATAAAGGCTAGATTAAGATAACATTTTGCAATTCACTCTCCTCCCTACAAACACACACACACACACACACACACACACACACACACTCCATATTCTGCTTCTCCCTCTCTCTCTCTCTCTCTCTCTCTCTCACACACACACACACACACACACACACGTTCACGCACGCACACATTCGCGGGACAATTAAATTTGATTAATGCTTTAAGCCTTCGTCCTCTCGGACGAGTACACGCACACACAGAAATGGCGAGAAAAGCAGATTACGCGTTTAAAATGTGCACTGATAACAAAACTACAAATGAATTGCGAATGTGTGTTTATTGGATGTTTTTGTACCTGCAGAGGACGCGCCTAATCACACTCAAGTCCCCGTTTGCTTTTCTGTCCTGCCAACAGATTCTGCCCTTACCATTTGGGACTTGCAGGAATATTTTTTTTTCTTCTTAATTTGATATCGGGATGCGCTCCTAGGAATTTTAAGAAAACCTCTCTTATGAACTGATGTCGCCACTAGCACACTATAATTCACATATTTGATGGATGGTTTCTTCAAAGTAGTCAGGGGAGACCAGGGTTTGGCTGCATACTATCCACCTCTAAAATCTTGGCCTCAGCCCACATTAAACGGCACTGACATAAGAACGAAAACTGAAATGGATCTTCATTTAAAAAGAACATTTTTTTAACCCAAATACTCACCTGCTGTAGCCCTCACTGCTTCCAAGCATCCTTTCGCATTTCTTCCCGACGGCAACTCCCAGCCACCAACACTCAAATTGAGACGCACTATCTCAAGTCCATCGCATTGATAGATAGCTTTAAAAAGATGACAGGAGAGAACAGACACCAGCCAGCCGTTTCCTGCTGATTTCCAACGAATGTCTCCACCACGGCAGTGCCGCAGTTCTGAGACGATGGCAGTCGTTAAAACAGATAACCCACACAAACGCGCACATACAGTGCGATCCTCCCTTGGCAATGGGGCTCCTTGTGAGCCCGAACTCGTCCGATGAGAATAAAGAAGGAATGCAAATGGCAGGTAGAGACAGAACAACTCCCACGCACCGCTCCCGATCCAAGCGCACAGCTCCTTGATGCAGTCTCTCCACAGCACACTCCCGTTACTGTGTGACTGGCTGTCGTCAGTGGCACAGGCAATCCGATTGCTGGAGGGAGGGACGGAGATGATCAGCGGAACGCACTCTGCCCGGTGTCCTACTCAAGTGTGTGTGGTAAAACTGTTTGTCTGGGCGTGTGGGCCGTTTTCTTTCACCACACATGTGCAATTCGTTCTTTTTTTTTTTTTTGTTTTGTTTGGTTTATTCATTTCGTAAACCTGCCTTATATGTCCAGACATGTCTTTCCAGATTTCAGCCTCTCTGCTGAAGCGCACAGAAACGTTGACGCACATAGGCACATGGGGCATAAAACAGCAATATATTCTGAGGGTAAACTCAACCACAGTGGTTCGTGATACCTTTGCAACATACAAATGCTTCTTCGACAACCACATGGAAAATAAAGGAATGTAATCAGATAAGTCTGAGACTGGAGTCAAAACAGAAACAGAGGGTGAGAGGAGGAAGGGAAGGAGTCTGTGAGAAAGTAGCAGTTCCCTTTTTAAAGGCCTGATGGCACTGTGGGCTTCCGGTACATGCAGGCAAACACACAGAGGCATTCACAACACACTGCTTCTTCCAGGAGGCAGTTTGTGGAGTATGCTCCTTAATACATACCTGATCTTTTATCTCCTGTGATTTTTAAGTGAAGTCTGAGGGAGGATCACTCAGAGATGGTGTTTTTTTAAAGCAGAAAAAAGCAAAGGCAAGCCCAATTCCAAAAAAGTTGGAATGCTGTGGAACACGTCAGTAAAAACAGAATGCAAATATTTGCAAATCTCAGAATCACGTTTTCTTTTCTTTTTTCCCCCCACAATAGAACATAGAAAACACATCAACTGTTTAAACTGAGGCATTTTACCATTTCATGAACAATTTAGTTAATTTTGAATTTGATGGCAGCAACACCTCACCCTCTACAAATTGTGGAACAATTTCAGAAAAATGTTACTCAACATAAAATTGCTAAGACTTTGAGTGTTTCATCACCTACAGTACATAATTTAATACCAAGAACCTGGAGAAATCTCTGTGTGCAAAGGACAAGACTTAAAAAAAACCAATATTGGATGCCTGTGATCATTAAAAACAGAGAGGAATCTGTCATGGAAATCACTGCGTGGGTTCAGGAAGGCTTCCAGAATTCATAGTCTGTGAACACAGTTTGCTGAGCCATCTACAAATACAGGTTAACACTCTATCATGCAAAGAAGAAGCCATATGTTAACATGAGCCAGAGCAACATATCCTCTCATCAAGATGATGTCGTTTTCATGGAAGGCCTTGCATATTTCAGCAAGACAATGCTAAACCGCATACTGCAGCTATTACAACAGCATGACTTCATAGTAGAAGAGTATTCCAACACAGCATTCCAACTTTTTTTGGAGTTGGCGTTGTATTTAGTAAAACATGAGTCTTATATTGTCCAACCTGTTTGAATTGAACTGTCTTTAATGTGATGGCAAAGTGAACGTGGCTCAGAGTGTTGTACTGACACTGACACATACGGTATGTAAACTGATTAGCTAAGGTGTGCAGGGCCGAAAATTGGATGTATTCCTTGTAGATATCTATAAGTTTATGGTGTTTGCACTGTCTGTCATGAGATGTTCAAGTTCCAAATTATTAGTTTGCTATTCGGGTTACGCTTGCCAACAGTGTACAAAAAACAAACAAACAAAACAAAAAACTCTAAACAGTTCTTATCTATATTACCAAGAGCTTTTATCAGTATCATAACCATTAAGGACCTGAACTCATAGAATGGTAAAACTGGCAAAGCACTGTGCCCATGAGTAAAAAAAGAGTTTTAATGGTCTTAAATTCAAACAAACTGAATGGATTTTATATTGTGAGTAACAGAAAAAATATGCAAACTGGAGTTACATGATTTTTGCTCTAGCCTCTGTGAAGGCCCAGCCTCTTCAGAGAATGAATAACTTATACTTGTCCTTTAAGCTCCTGCATGTTATTTTAATGAAGAGAATGTGTAGACAACTCTGAAAACAAAAAGTGTGTGACAACTTTTTAAATCCATTGTTGTCACTTGTATGTGTTCGTCATTGCAGACACCTGAAAGAGACTTTAATTTGTGTTTTTTGTGATTAGCTAATTTATGATTAGCTAATTTGTAATTGTGTAATTACTGTAAATAATAGAGCATTTTGTAATTGAAAGACGGTTTTGACGGTGGTTACATTTGTTGATTAAATGCAAAATGTGCTATCTTTAAACTAAGCTGAAAATTAATTGATTCCAGTATCAAAAAGGTAGGTGAAGAGTTATAGGACTTAGATTTTAAATCTGAAACATATTTTCATGTGCTAATGTACCCTATATTTCTGTGTATTTCGGGCAATTTCTCACTTATAAGCAACAGAGATACCGTAAAACTACATTAAAATTTGTCGGGTAATGTTGAAATGTGTCTTTTTGCATCTTAAAACTACACTGCACACATGCTTGCAGCAGTTTAAGCTGTGTTGGCAACACAGCTACATGTCATTATCTTCAGCAGCAGATCATGCATGGCCAAGGTACCCTTACAATGAGTACAAGGTTTTTGGTTAGTAACTTAGGGTTATTTCCCCGCTGCCTGGCTATGAAACTATTCTGTATGACAGGGACTTTTTCTTTCCTGATCACTACACTAGAACTGACAATATATTTTCCTATGGATGCAAAGTTATAAATAAACAATTGAAATAAGTCTGATATAATGACACTTAAAAGCAGCACGGTGGTGTAGTAGTTAGCACTGCTGCCTCACAGCAAGGTCCTGGGGCCTTTCTGTGTGGAGTTTGCATTTTCTCCCCGTGTCTGTGTGGGTTATCATCAGTCCAAGGACATGCAGTTAGTGGGGTTAGGTTAATTGGTGATTCTAAATTGCCCATAGGTATGAATGTGAGTCGCTGTCTGTCTCTCTCCGTGTTAACCCTGTGACAGACAGGTGACCTATCCAGGGTGTACCTTGCCTCACCTGGCCCCCCCTCCGTGGCCTTGAATTGGATAGGTGGAAGGCAATGTTTGGGTGGATGAATAATGATTGTGGACATGTTTCACCAGGTCGTTATGAGTAAAAGTTAATAAATAAATGAATGATTATTCATAGATTTGCAATTCTAGTCAAATATGCTCACTGCGTTATTAGATGAATCAAAGCCAGAGAAAATGAGATTAAAAAATGGAAAATTTGAATTTACATGACACTTCACAGGCAGGAGGAGAGCGGCTGGGTTCATAGTCCTTATTTTTGTCTGCTTCATCTCCATTCTCTTTACCATGCTAAGACCTGCAAACAACAACAGAGGTAACAATGGATACCTAGTGACGCCATGGGCTTTGAAAGGATCCCATCAATAATTAATTTGTTTGGCTGTGTTCCTCAACACTGGCATGCATGGTTGTCCTTAATCTGTAAGACTGGGTGTGAGGGGTTTCTGTCACATGGATAATCACGACTCTGCATCATGAATGAGTCTGTGATTAGATGATAAAATAACCATTTGCTTGTTATGATACAGTCGTTCTTGATAGGTGAGTGGCTCTGCATACTGAGCTTCAAGGCTGTCATACTTGCTGGGTAACTGTATTGATAAGCCTCACCCTCTAATGAATTCTGATGCCAATACAGTCTAAGGCATCATTATAAGAGTCACCACTGCAACAGTTGTGTGCAGAAATAAAGAGACATTTTCAGAATGAATCATGAAATGCTTCTGCAAGCTAGGATAACTTCCACTCTAGCTTAATTTATATTGCCAAATTAAATTCTGGTGTTCTGGTGACAAATGGAAACTTTAGAGTGAAAATAGTTTTCAACATGAGGTGAAAGCTGAATTCACCAGTGGCTTTCTGTCTTCTTTTGTCCCAACGGTATATTTTAGAACAGCAGACTGATTCTTACTATGAGTTGCAGCTAACCATAGTGCATGTGATCATATACCCGTTCACCAAAAACATTAAAAAAAAGAGAATAAAATTAATCTTCTCACTGCAACGAGATTCTCTGCTGGGAAACTGCATCATTTCATGCATTGCATCCAACTAAACAATGTTGCAGACCAAAAATTCCTTATTATTCTTTGTATTGAGAATCTGTATTTCTGTAGTTTTTACAAGAGTATAAAGAAGGATTTGGGGTAAAACAGGAATCTATGGTTTGGGCATAAATACTGTTCACATTTGCAGTGGGCCACAAAATGCAGTAGCCAGAAACTCTTTGGGGGGATGTTAGGCAAGCATTGGGCCTGGAAGGGACCACATTTGACTCCTCATAACACTTCCATGGTTCATTTCCATGGTCCACTTCCAGTGTCAATTTCTTATGTCAATCTCTTTTCCCAGTAAAAAAAATAAATAAATAAATGAATAAATCAAAACAGGAACCCAGATACAGGGGAGCAAAACTTCACAACAAGAAAAGCTTCTCATCCTTCAGCAACAGCTCATACAGGAAGGAAATCCAGATGTTCTGGTCATAGTTGTGAAACCCACAGGTTTGACCTGTTTGACCTGCGTGACCTGTTTGATCATATCAATATGATATTTTTCTAAGGTTTGCACAGTTCAAAATTATTCATATATAAAGGTGAAATCCAGTCACTGACTCTGGCAGTCAGTTATATATTTTTTTTAATTTACTACATTTGTGATATTTCCATTGCACAGTATTTTTGAGGTGAACAAGACCACAAACTTTCCTACAGCTGTTGGCTCTTAGGTCCAGATGCAGCAGCAAGAACAATTTTTCTTGCCCTCGTTTTCTTTTCAGTAGCGGGGGCCTAAAATCCATCTGTTTACCCACAATTCTTCTAATCCTTACAAATGGCAACACACTCCAGCTGTTACTCAGACATACTCACACATAAATAATAGACACATACATTGACTCACTCATTGTCACTCAGTCTCACTCTCACACTCATTTGCCCTGACTTGTGTTATTGTGCTGCTATGTAAAATGGCTGGTGCAGTGAAAATGGAAAGCAGTGAGGTTGGAAGGGAAAAGTGCCCTCAATGGGCTTTGAATTGCCAAGGTCCTGAATAAGCATTGTAATATGGGCTTGCAGGCAGCAACCAAATATGCAAAGAATTGGATCTGGCATTACTGACATCTAGTTTTACCCTTGCAAATACACAAACTACACACATACAAACTCATAATTTAGTAATGTACACTATTAAGAACCTCTCATAATGTAAAGAATATTGTTCTGGGACTGTATATGGTTTAGGGAGTGATTGCTTTGCTTGCTTTTGTAGCATGACGCCCTCAGATATAGAACTATATTTAATGACAAAGAAGTGGAACCCATAATGTAGCAAAAGTTTCAATCCAACATGAAAATGACATGTCATAAAGATGACCAAATATTCACAATGATAACCTTACTGCTGAACAGCTAAGCACCCATAATGATGGCAAAATCAATTTCTGAAGATTGTTATATGGTAGCTTTTACACAGTTGCTCCCATAGATGTACTACATGGAAAAGAATGCAGTAAAAAAGAATCCCACTTACCTCCTTGGATACTAATTCTAAGGCTAGTGTTTCTTTGGAATCACCAGCACAGACCATAATAATATCAAATGTATTGTCTGGCCTATCATAGTGTATAATGAAGAATAAATACTTTTCCACTCCAATTGAGGCAACTTGGACCTAGCTCTGTTAGCCCAGTGGTCATATGAGCAATACTTTGTCTTCAGTGGGTTATATTTCCCACAAAACAATTGGCAGGCTGCTTCTCTCTCACTGCTACTCAGCCTCAGTGCTGTGCAAAAAAGACTGCAAAGAAAAATGATGCTCCCATGCCACTTGCACACACTGCTTTGGGCAGACTATCATTCCCATTAAACTAATAACAGTTAGCTTCTTATCTCGCAGTGTCTCGGCAAAGTCACTTCCACCCTTGAACAAAACACAATGTCTTTGAATGCTGGGGCTTAATCTATCACTGAGGCCCAAATGAGACTGCATAATCCTCTGCAATTTTCATTCTTGTATTCTACATTATCACTGATTTATACTGCTTTTTTTCTGATACCCCCCTTTTTTTTTTTTTTTTGGAACAATGGTGCTGTTCTTCAGTTTCTGAAGCAGGCAGAATGTTCAAACAACAAAAATAGCAGATGTTAGCATATAGCACAGGAGTGGTTTTATTCTTTTGATAAACTTAGATCACTATTTGAAAGTAGCTAGATAGTGGAAATATTTAAAGTTTAATGTACAATGCTTGAGCAATGACAATGCTCCCATCCATAGGGCACAGGCACGCCCCCAGATCTCAGCCTTATACAACACTTAGGGAGATTCTGGATAATCAGTGCCAAGGTGAATTGATGCTATAGAGGCACACAAAGGTCCTACAGGTCCCAGTTAGGCTTCTCTCTTGGCATTTAAGATTTTGATAGAAGTCTATTTTTTCATTTTTTTACTTTTAAATAATGCAGCCCATAGCACGATTTAATTTAAACAACAACACTTAAAAGTATCAATGAAAGAATATCCAGATAACCCAAAAAGACGATAAAAACTTTCTTAGTGTTTAGAGATAAAATGAGTGCAAACTAGAATTATTATTATTATTTTATTTTCTTTTAGAAGTTTTAAAATTCAACATATCTTTTCAGTTCTTAGGAGATGTCAGTCTTAGCAAAGCAATTCAGTAACACCGTGGCTAAATTTGATCAACAATTACACCAACAATAGCTGCAGTTTGCTGGGTGTTTAAGCTCATGCTGATTAAAAAGAGCAGCCCAGCTATTATCATGATGGCAGACAATGGCAGAAAGTAAAGGGAGCTGAGTAATGAATTATTTTCTTGCAATGACCCTAAGAGTCAAAAGAATATAATTTGGATTAAGACCGATTTACTGTACCAAGTTAATATAAATAAATCAGCCTGTTCAGCCAGACAAATTTTTCTCTGTACTCAAAACATATGTTGTCCTTTAGGTAAATGATTTTTTTTTGTCTTTTTCAAGTACATTTTAAGAATGAAAACATTTTCTGTCTTACTTACTTTTATTTAGACCCACTGTCATTCCCTGGACAAAGTTCAATGACCTTTTCTGCACTGTTAGTCTCTCCAGTGGGTTTCAAGTATTACCTTTATCTTGGTGTGTCTCTGTAGGCCTACATCTATCAGATGTTTCTAGTTCAGCATGCACTCTAGTGTCCTTGATACTCAGTGCTGGTTTATAGAGCAAATATATCCTCTGCCTTCTTTTCTTTTCTTGTTCAGCAGGAAGTTGGTGAGTCTCCTGCCAGCATTTTTCTAATGCAGATTTTCACAAAGAGCTTCACCTTTCTGAAGGCGATCTCAGTAGCCAGCCTGCCCTCACATTGGAGTTACACTCTGGAGCTTGAAAAAGGCGACTGGACTTCTTTTTGTTTCTTGAAGACGTTTCACCTCTCATCCGAAAGGCTTCTTCAGTTCTCAACCAAATGGTGGAGAGACCCCCATTCACACCTTTGTTCCAGTGACCTCAATAGGCCACAGGAAACAATGGAGCGGAGTCCTAAATTGGTTTCAACTGAAACCACTGATTAAATATGACCCACGCCCTCTTCACACCTGGGCACATGTGTTCACGCACATGATCAATAGAGGGTCATAACCACCTCCAGGGGACTACGCCCACAGGGGTTTAAATACCTGGGTCTCTCCACCATTTGGTTGAGAACTGAAGAAGCCTTTCGGATGAGAGGTGAAACGTCTTCAAGAAACAAAAAGAAGTCCAGTCGCCTTTTTCAAGCTCCAGAGACTACTATGACCTGGATAACTGAGAATCTACACAGACATATTGGAGTTACACCTTAAGATCTTTGAGTGTGTTGTCTGCAGTCTGAAGAGCTGAATGTTAATGAGCTGCAAGAAAGCTATTCTGGGTTCACTCATTCTGTGATCTGCATGGGTCCTCCTTGCATGTTGATGATACTATCCAATAATAAAAAGAACTCTTTATCCTCTAATTCTAACTTTCATTAACTTTAACCGGCAGGAGCTTTCTCACTTCTTTGTGTTTTTATAGGCCAGCTGTGTTGTCTCCTCTTGCATCTTTTGAGACAATGGTGCTTGATCATTGCATTGGCAAAATCCAAAACAGTATATATATATATATATATATATATATATATATATATATATATTTTTTTTTTTTTTTAATTTAACTTTAGAAAAATAGCAACAACTTTGATATCCCCTGTTAATTTGTTTAAAAACAAATGCTTTAGGATGCATATTTCCATAAATAAGTTCATACAGAAAAATCTCCAAAATGTTTTATATAAATTAACCACCTAAACTATACATTTAGTGGTCAACCAGCGTAGTTGCTCTTTTATCTTGTAGAGCCATTTGGGTTTTCATTTTGCCAACAAGACAAATGTGACAAATGTGTTTCCCTATAGACAAGCTATTACAAGCAGTGGTTTGGCCTCAGACCCCTGCAGATATTCTGCTCATGGCCTCTGAAACAATGGCTCTGTTTTTATTTATTTTTTTCATCTGCAGGGCACCATCCATTGCCAGGGCTACTCGCTTGTCATCTTGGCATACAGACAATGGCTTCCGGACACAAGAGCTCCTTGTAAAAGATGTTGCCACCCCTCGGTCTCTGTGCAATACAGACACATATAAAAATCCCAACAAACATGTGGACACATGAACACACAAATTCACAGGCACACAAAAACCTAATCTAGACCTGAATCAAATCCTATCCCTTTGTTTTTGAGACAGTAACTGAGGGCGAGGGGGTGGTATTGGGAGTAGGATACACTGGTAATCACTGTTTGAAGTATTTTCACTACACTGCACTATTCCAAAGGGCAGGGAGAGATTTCAATCTCTTTATAGCTGCCACCATGACTTTAGTAAATTGTTGACAGCCAAATCCATGTCGATCCACTGAGTGATTGCATGCTGCAAAAGGTCTAATCTCATTTTCTCTGCAGCTCAGGCTGCCTGTAAATGAGCAGACATCAAGTTGAAGTTTAGTTAAAACATTCGATCATACATGGCAAAGCTTAGTTAAGAGTATTTTGGAAAATCAATCATCAATAAACCTTTAAAGCTGTTTGGTATAATACAGTATGAAATGTTAAACCTTTCCATTGTGAAACATGTTTCTGATTCAAACAGTATACGGCCTTACAGTGTACATGTTACAGAAGCTTCTCATTAAGATGTAGATGACCTGTGTTAGTGGAGCTTGCTGTTGTCAAACACATAAAAATGCTCTGAGAAGCTCAGTGCTTCTGGCTAGTTTTCCCCCCGCCTGCAACCTTAGCACTATTCATGCGCTTAACGGTGTCACTAAAACACGTGAGTCATGAAAAAAAACAAGCAGATGTATATGAGCTGCATAATTAAAAAAAAAAAAATAGAGAATACTGTATTTCATACAAAAGTCAAACTAGTTAACAAAACATTAAAATAATAAATGTATTATATTATTGCTAATAGTTGACCCATTTGTCTCAAGAAATAGCCATTGGAAGTATATTAGAGCACTAACTGCTCCATGCAACCACAATCATGTTTTAGTAACACTTTCAATTAAAACACGAGAAGGAGAATAAATGCAGAGTTTACTAAACCTTACACAACTATCTGCTCAGTCCCATTTTACAGCATGGATTTAATCTGCCAGTCTGCTGTTCTGTCCTGTGTATTCACCCAGCATTCATCAGCTGATCCATACAATCCTATCTTGTATACTCTAAAGGCATTCTGAATCCATTAATGCATAAATGTCATCCTTCTATTTTGAAAGTTTTGTCATGTTGGTATCATAGCATATCAAATTTTCGCCTTCCCCTCTAAAACATTTATTTGCAATACGACTGTCTTTAACACACCAAAACTGTTTGTCATCTAGAGCTCCACTCGGGCCACAAAAACCTGTTTCTGTTAAAAATCTGCTTTCTCAGGCAAACATCTTCATACCAAGTAACTAAAAGACAGCTTGCATTTTAATTCCTCACACGTTTCAGGGTCAACCTTGTCAGGCAATTTCCCAGTTTGCCTGTGGAGGCCCTTGACGAAAATGTGAAATGTGGGGAAAAAAAATATACTGATGAGGAATGTGGCAGTTACTCTGCACTGGCCATTGCTTCCCAACTGCCACTCCAAGCTCTCACAAGCCATGAGAAACAACACAGCATGTCAAGTATCTGACTGCTTATATAAAAATAGAAGATTTATTAAGAACAGGCTTGGTTGAACTCAGATAGCAAGTGAATAATAAGGATGGCCTGCCTTCAGCTGCTCCACCAAACTAAGAAAATGGTAGCACAACAACTGTTCCTCCACCATCATATGCTCCACAACAGGAAGTGTCCAAATCTATCATCGAGTTCACGGGCTAGGCTAAGCACCAACAGGTGCATTATCAGAGCACGGTTTTGCTCACACATAACTGTACACACTGAAGAGTTTTTGATGAATCAGATTCCCCAAAATAATACCCCAAGGACTTTGATACATGTTGAATAAGATGACAGTATAAAACCAAGGGGAAGGATTTTACCAGGGACAGTGAACACAGATTTTTATTTTATTTTTTTGTTTATTTTTTTGTGTGTCTTTGATATTCAACATTATCAACTGGGGTGAGAATAGAAAGGCTATGACAATGATTCACAGAGAAAGAATGTTTTGCTTTTGCTATAAAGTTGTATGGAAATTTCTTGCAAACTTTGTGGAAATGGGAGAAAGTCCCATCAAAAAGATGCCAGTGAAAAATCACATTGTGTTTAGAAAGTTTTCACAAACGGTTGAACAGGAATTCTAACACACATCATATGGACAAGAATATTGAATCATACTTCTTTGTTGTTGAAGATAAATATATTCCATGATCAGCTGTAAGTGCAAAGTGGAGGAGTTTACTGTAGGAACCAGAGTGGGGGGGTGCTGAGTCGCCAACTCTCTACATACAGAGTTCCAAACCTCCTCTGGCACTGACATTAGCAAAAAAAAAAATGTGTGCCAGGAGTTTCTTATGATGGGTTTCCACAGCCAAGAAGCTCCTGTAGGTGTAATGTGTAGGTGGCCCAGTACTTTTGTACATATAGTGCAAATACAAAATCAGTGAGAACAGGCTACCAAGACAATGAATTGAGAATGAGTCATGGCAGTTGATTAGTCTTATGAGATTATGTATATTCAAACCCCAGTATCCCACAGAAGCACATATGTTGTTTGAAGAACAGTAGCAGTTTGCTTTAACTAGTGAAGATGATTTGACAGTTTTATGGCTGGACGCATTAGGAAAATAACTTCAAAAGAAATAAACACTCAGTATTTAGGCAAGGACATTCAGAATTAAGTCACAGCAATGCAAGCATCTCAGATTCAGCAGGAAATCCTCACAATGCTGCGGTCAGCTAGATGCTGCTCCATATTTTTAGACTGTGCTCCTACTGTGAGTAGAACAGAACAGACGACAGCAATTGTACATTTTTTTTTTTACAACACACAGGAGAAGTGTAGAGATTAGAGAGCATTTCCTGGAATTCACAGAGATAAGTGATTGATGCAGGATATTAATATTATGGACATGAGAAGTCAAGGTCACAGTTGATCAAATAAGAGGTAAACATAGAAATATATATATTAAAAAAGTCAGGTATAGATGTGCTCAACCCCATTCACCACCGGTTAGAAGATGTACAAGATGCACTGCGATAAGTGCCAGAAGATGAAAGTCTAACTGCTGCTTGTGAAGCTAAAACTAGATGTGAAGCTGAAGTCATTACAGCTAAGATCAAAAGGTAACCATTCATGTGCCCCATCATAACATGGTATGGCATTTTAAATGAGATAAATATTGCAGGTAAAACTCTACAGACACTGTGTACTTAGTGCAGTAGTACAGCTGAAAGTGACAAAATGATTCCTGTTGGACAATCGCACTGACAGCAAATTTGAAAGCGTACAGTCGAATGAAAAATATCTGGCAGTGGAGTTGGAAGCAGAGACCTGGTTTCCTGAAAAAGTGCACTGTGACCAAAAAAGAAAAAAACATCTTCAACTACAAAGGACACAGTGAGATAGTAATGGATCCACAACAGGTTTACAAACTGTTTTTCTTTAACAGAATACTAGACTGCACTATTGATGCTGGGGAAGAGTTTTTTTTTTTTCTCAAATCTAGGGCAGAGGGACAAATTTGAGGAAGTGAATCTGAACGCATCTATCAATAAGAAAAATGCTAGAAATAGTCTCCAAGGATGCATAGCGCTGGAAAAAGCCCTGACACACAGTGACACACAGTGACACCAGAGATGTTAAAGGTAAAGACTATCCTGCAGAGTTGACTGCTTTGAGCATTTCTACATGCTGGAACTAAAAAACCAGACACACTCAAGTTCACCTTCAATAACTGAATGTAATCAGTTTTTACTAGTGCTTTTTGCACCACCTCTGTGCACTTTGCCACCATATTGTGGTGGATGGGTTTGTGTGTCCCAGGGATCCCAGGGGCTATGTCGGTAATGGTTGAGCAACCAGATGAAGAGCGATTCAGACGACCCTCATGAGAAGAAGATCAAGGGAACAGTCTGTCCTGCCCAGGATAGGGTTACCAGGACTCCACCTTGGAGCCAGGTGTGGGGAGGGTGCTAGGTGGAGAGTGCCTGGTGGTTGGGCCTTAGTCCATACAAGTGCAGCCTGAAGAGGAGACATGGGCCCACCCTCCTACAGGCCTACCACCCACACAAGGCACTGCAGGGGTTGGGTGTAGTGTGTGTTGGAGGGCGGCCAAGGGTGGAGGCACTGGTGGAACATGGAATGTCACCTCTCTGATGGGGAAGGAGCCTGAGGTAATGCATGAGGTTGAAAGATGCAGGCTAGCTATAGTTGGGGTCACCTCAACGCACGGCCTGGGTTCTGGAACCAGTCTCCTGTAGAGGGGGTGGACTGTGTTCCAGTCTGGAGCTGCCCTCAGTGAGAGGTGGGAGGCTAGGGTGGGTGTATTTGAATTCCCTCAGCTTGCTGCCTGTACATTGGAGTTTTCACTGGTGGACGCAAGAGTTGTTTCCCTGCACTTTCAAGTCAGAAAATGGGTCCTGACTGTTCAGTGTACCCAGGCTTCTTGGAGTTTCTGGGTGGGGTGCTCAAGGTTGCTTCATGTGGTGACTCCGTTGTTCTACTGGGAGACCTCAGTGCTCATGTGGGCCACAACAGTGAAACCTGGAGGGGTTGTCATTAGGAGAAACGGCCTGCCCAATCTGAACCCAAGTGATGTTCTGTTACTGGACTTCTGTGCAGGTTTCTGTGTGGTTTCCATCTTCAAGAAGGGGGAGCAGAGGGTGTGCAACACATAGGGGATCACACTCCTGTGCTTCCCTGGGAAGGTCTATGACAGGGTGTCAGAAAGGAGAGTCCGTCCGTTACTCAAACCTCAGATTCAGGAGGAACAATGCGGTTTTCATCCTGGTCGTGGACAAGCTCTTTATCCTCTCAAGGATATTTGAGTATGTGTGGGAGTTTGCCCATCCAGTCTACATGTGTTCTGTGGACTTGAATACGGGATTCGACCGCATCTTTTGGGATAGCCTGTGGGGGGTGCTGCAGGAGTATTGGGTGTCTGGCCTGCCATTACAGGCCATGCAGTCCCTGTACAACTGCAGTGAGATCTTGGGCTGCATTGCTGGCACTAAGTCAGACTCATTCCTGATGGGTGTCGGACTCTGCCGGGCTGTCCTTTGTCCTTTTCATAATTTTTATAGACAGAATTTCTAGGTGTAGCCAAGTGCTGAAAGGCTTCTGCCTTGGTGGCCTCAGAATCTCTGCTTTTTGTGGATGATGTGGTCCTGTTGGCTTTATCAGGTGGTGGCCTCCAGCTCACACTGGAGTGGTTTGTGAAGCAGCAGGTATGAGAATTAGCACCTCCAAGTCCGAGGCCATGGTCCTGGGCCAGAAAAGGTTGGAGTGCACACTCTGGGTCAGGGAGGAGTTGCTGCCCCATGTGGTGGAGTTTAAATATCTCAGGGTCTTGTTCATGGGTGAGGGAAGAGGGGAGGGAGAGATGGACGGATGGATCGGGGCCGCGGCTGCAGTGATGCGGACACTGTACTGGTTCACTGTGGTGATGAGAGAGCTGAGCATGAAAGCAAAGCTGTTGATTTACCAGTCCATCTACATCCCTACCCTTACCTTTGGTCACAAGCTTTGGGTAGTGACCAAAAGAATGAGATCACAGATACAAGTGGTAGCCAACCTCTCTCTTAGCCTAGAAAATGGATCAGTTGTAATTGTATCAGGTAAGTTGCTACAGGAGTGCACAGTTTCCTAATGTTAAAAAAAAAAAAAACAAATAAACAAAAAACAACAACAAAAAACTTAGTACAATGAAAGTACAATGAAACAAGGCATACCTAATGGACTGGTAATGATCTTTATAAAACATGATCTGGCACAGAGACTCATACCACGGGTGTTGTTGTATAAAGTGGTGCACAAATTTCACTAGTAGCTATTAATTAGTACTGGAGAAACTAAAGCCTGATTATTTGAAAATGGGTGTGCTGCCATGACTCAGCAGTAAAGATTATTTTTATGATTAATACTACCATCCTTTGTATGTTATTGCTGTAATTAATTGTATTAATTCTAATGCAACGATGTAGTATTCTCTATTATCCCCTGAGGTCAAAGACTTTTATTTTTATGTATTCACATAATTTTTGAGAGTATACTGCTGACATCAAGTTGACAAGTCAGTGTGAACCAGATAAAATACACAAAAGGAAACACCTCAAAATATGAACAAATAAAGAAGACCTAAACAAATAACTCTGGTTTGTTTATGTTATCTTCCATTCTCTATTTTCTGTCACCTTGATGAATATAAGCCCACCCCACCCCCTTTTTAAAAACTAATTCTCGCTTCAAACAAATATAAAATTGGGATCTTCTAAAAGAAAATATGGTGGTTTGATGACCACAAAGATGTGCCACAGTTTTTTTCCTTTGATTTCCACATGGGGCACAAGTGCCAAGGAATAAAATTAGAGAATGAATCTTGGGCAAATGGGTGTCCAGACACAGAGTGATGCACCATATTCAGCAGTGTTTGCAATATACTGTATCTCTAAGGGCACTATTATGGGTGTGTTATCTACCTATCTGAATATACGTTAAAATATATTATCAATTAATTCAATCCATGACTTAAAATTCTTCAGTTAAGTTAGTTTCTCATCTTACTTGCATTTTCACCCTCCATCTAGGAAATAATTTGAAGTCCTCGAGTGTTTTTCTCTGACCTTGGTAGAATTCTACCAGCTGCTATCTGAGTTTAGCACTGCACCACATGGTGTATGGCTTATTAATCACAATGAATCAAATGAAAAACAAAATCCACAGTTCTGTCTTGTTTGATTTACAACAATACACATTTCAGCGCGGGCAACCCACTGAGATCCAAAGTCTGTCAGAAATGCAGTCAAACAGAGCTGCATCTGTCAACATTTGCTGGAAATGGTTCAAACACAAAGTAGTAGAATTTACACTACTGAAACCAAGAGCTTTTCTTTAATCACCCTGAGGGATTTTATGTTTTAGAATTTGGGGTTCCCAGATGCATAATCAGCTTTCCTTCATCATTAATTGTATTGGCTGCAATATTGAACTGCATCGTCATTAAATAGATGCTAATTTTGGTGCTTGGAATTGAAAAATGTTTTTTTCTTTAAATACACTTTCCTACCTATGGGGAGGATAGTGTATTGAAAGTGATTGCTGCAACATTATTTCCACCATTACCATCTGACCAATTCTGATGCTTGTATCTTTACCAAAACATTTCTTGGTATTGATATTCCCAGAAAAAAAATGATGGTTGCTGACCTTCAGATTTGAAATCTGACATTCTCACTTAAGGCAGAGTTTCCTTTCACTTCCGCTTTCTGCTGCCTTCAGAACTTTATAAACATTTTTGAGACATTTTATTCAAAGACTTTTGAGAAGCGTTGAATCAAATAAAGGAAATAATGAGCAGCTTGTACTTCATTTATGGCCATAATCCAGCTTTGCATTTTGATTATATTTCAAACAATTTTGAATAATGCGAAAAGAAAATACAAGCAATTTTAAACAAAACGCAGCAAGATGAAATCTGTTCTCAAATCAGTGTTGTTTGTACCAGCTTTTTCCAGGTTACTGGATAAGTACAGCTATGATACAATAGCAGTTCCACAACAGCTTGGCAATCAACACAGCAATTGTGCAGTAGCAAATGAAACCATTTAACCTCTTCAACCTGCCTACCCTGCAGAAGCAAATACATAAACATTTGCACATACACATGCAACTGTGGAACTGTGCAACTGGGTGTGCACATTCACAGCTGCATAGCTAAAGAAGGAAAGTGTTGCATTCAAACTGGCCACTGCATTGCCTCAGCTGAATCTCATTATTTCTACACCATTTCTGAGGCAATTACTAGGTGGAGAAATGATAGCTCTGTATTGGGCGGCTTTATTTGTTCCAGGGTTATGGCCATTTCTCAATGTATGGGTCAGGGCAACTAGCCAGTTCCCTTGTGGTGTGTGTTTGCTGTTTATGCGTTGCAATGAATAGAGTTTGGGGATTGCGTTGAGATCATTATGATCTGTTTCAGTGACAAAAAGCCAATGTCTAAATAGCTCCTTGGATTGTTACAGAGGGTTGAAGTGTCCGAAAGTATTTAGAGAGAGTTGAACTAAACCACAGTAGGAAGTATTTCCAGTATCTCTGCAGTTGAACACACACAAAAAAAACAGGACAAAGAAATTTTCTCAGCTCCCAGAAACAACTGTAGCAAAAATACATTTGTTAAGAATATGACATTTTTAGTACATCTTTCTATTTAGCTGTTCCAGTGAATGTTAATCTTACTTTACTTTTTTTTTAATGATTTTTAATGCATGTCATACTAACTCTGATGCAAAGTGGAAGCGTCTCCTGTGAGTGTATACAGTAGTTGGGTTCACTGTTCAGGCCTTGAGTTGAAGTATTCTAAAGTAATAACACGTGCTGTCAAATATTAAAGCCTTTCATGGTTATGGACTTAGCACTTCTTTTTTTTTTTTTTTTTTTTAACCTCAGAAGAACTATTATGAAATAGTAGGTGACTTCTTTCATACAAAGAGTCCCCTGTGGAGCTGTATTTCATTTATAGAATTATTCTTGACACTGATGAGTGAAATGATGATTGAAGGTGAATTACAAGCAAAGACTAAGGAAGGAAACCCATATAACTATTCAATTATGTCTGCTCCATCAATAGTGTCTTACAGCTGATACATGATCAGGACCTGCAGGCATCACATTTTAATAAAATATCTAAAGGAAAGGGTAAACTGATAAGCCAGACTAATCAGACTCAAGAATATCAAAGTATTGTGACATTACCACTCAAAGTCCAATTTGCTATATAACTCCAGAATAGCAGGCCAATAAATTCTAAGTTACTGGGAATCAAGGAAAGCCACATGATTCAGTTATACAAGAAATTAAGATTTCATGGCGAAAAATGCTAACGAAATCTCCTGTTCTAACGTTGATCCGCTTATTAATTTTATTGTATTTTGTACTATTCAAATTATCAGTATCTTGCAGGCATGCACAGTCCAATGTAAAATCAGATTTTTTTAAAAATCCACCATTTTTCATCATTCCATCATTTCTCACAGCACTTCCTTGCCTCGGATGTGCACAGCCTCCTTTCACGGGCATCCTGACTCAGCACAAATCTCCTGGAAAGAACTTCTCTCGTTTTCTTACACTGGGAGGAAACAAATATCCCAGTGCAGACTTGCTATAACTTGTCCCCATGTTTTGACCATTTAATTGCAATGCTTCATCAGAATATTAGTGTAAACTGCATAACATTCTGACAATAGTTTATCATCCTACAATGTTCTTTGACAGCATGTGTGCATTATCAATGTTTTTGGAACTCCAAAGCACAATGTAAAGATCTGAATGTTGTGGTGAAAGATGTCATTTATTAAACATTTCATGTTTAACAAACAAATCAACAATTAAAACAGCAACACATAATGACCAGCAGTCTTCATTTCCATTTAAGGGGGGGGGGGGGGGGGGGGGGGGGTCCCCTTGGGACAGCTCTGGAGATGACTTTCTTTTATTCTATTTAGTGTCCTTACACTAGGCTAAAGTTTTTACTTGACAGCTGAAGTCAAAGAGATGCTTGCAAGAATCTCAGAATTAAAGGTGAGGCAGGCCACCACAAGTATCCCACTGATACCACAGCCAATAAACACTTGCTGCTCCCAGCTGGAGGGAAGCCAATGCCACAGGGAAGTAGCTGGATTAAAAGGTCTCCTCAACGATTGATAAGGCAAGGTAGGCTCAGGAAACCATGTACAGTAATGCATGCTGTACCTCCCTGTATAAGCTGTGGTGAATAACGTTTTTTTTTTTTAGTTAAAAACAATATTAGTTTGTGAATCTATTCCATTTGCAAAATGCATGAAAAAAAAAAAAGATTATTTATAGACAAATTTAGCACCTCACTGTAAAGTGCACTGTTGGGTGTAATACAAACTAACCCATTATTGTATACATGTTAATTTGTTTCTATGCAGTAATGTAATGCATTACTGCACTACATTCAGTAATCACATTACACTTACAATTGTGTTGTTACTTGCATTACAAAGGTTCTTCACTTGTCCACAAGATGATAGAAAGAAAAAATCATGAACATGCCCTTTTTCCTGGCAATCTTACATTACAATCATTTGGCTTCAGTTTATGTGCAGGGAGGAGTAAAATATTAGACCAACCTATAACTTTTCTGGAGTGCAGATATGGACATTGCTTTTATTGTTACAGCACAAAGGACAAGAATGTAATGGTAAAGTGGAAAGTGTGCCCAGGTCAGGGACAGCTGCTGATAACATGACATCAACTCCTTGGAAGCAAAGACAGCATGCAAACACAAGGCTAGTAGTGAAGAACCCCAAATGACGTTAAAGCTGAGTGTACCCCCTTCATGTCATATTTTAACACCACAGGTATCACATAGTGTAATTTTTTGAAGCATCAGTGGTTTGTGTCCAAATACACCCTTTCACAATGTTAAATACACTAAAAATCAAACTTAACAAGTCTGCAAAACACTCTCTGACATTCCCATGGTTACCATCATTAACAGTCCTTGGCTACCAGCACTGTCCTGCAAAACTGAGTACTTTTACCCACACTTTGGTTTCATCTATCAACACATTCTCACCCTGGGGCATCATATAATCAGATGCCTGCAGCTTACCATTACTCAGAAAGTGTCTCTTGATATTCGTGCTTTGGCTGAAAAGAAATAATGGCCCAGTTTAAGAGACCTAGAAAGGCCCCATAACGATTCTGGAGAGGTATTGGTAACATGTTGCAAGTATGTCAGCCAGGGCACCATCATTTGTCTCCCATTTGGGCCTGTCTTTTGTGCTTTGTATTTGTGTTTTTCCTACTTTCTGTTTAATTTCATATTTACTGGCTTTTAACTTTCTGATGTGGTTTAGACCTTAAAAACAACTTGATTAGTTTTAAGCATTAAAATGTGCTTAGTTAGACTAAAGCCCTTAACAGCTACTTAATTAAAAAATGCCCAGTCTCTGGTTACTTTACACTCCTTCGCACCAGTAACCCTTTGCACTGAAATATACTAGTGGGGAGTGATAGCTTTGACCAAGTAATGCCATAACCCAATACACCTACTGCAATGATGACACCTTGTGTGTAATCGTTAACCCTCATCCTATCGACTGGGGTCTGTGCATATCCCAGAGGATTTTTTTTTTTTTTTGTCATATCTCATTTCAATTTTTATGACTTTGTCAATCAGTTTATTCCTAGTGGTTTCACATCAATGTTTCTTCTTGCTTTTATTAGTACTTTTTAAAAATAAAAGTATCTTCTGATCCCAGTCAAAAGCACCCAATTACAATTATGAAGTTTTAATAAATGGAACTATTTATTCAGTTAATGTTTGCCATGTGTTCTAAATTAAAGTATCACAAAGTACCAACAGAGGTAGGGGCACTCAGAATTACTACCTTTATCATCTGGATGGGGAACTTCCCAGAATGGAAGTTATCAGAACACTGGAGACATCGAGCTGGGGTGTACCCTGGTCATGCCACACATGAAAAAGGAGCTCTGATACTGCTACACTGCAAGCCCCAATCCAAGCAGCAATGAGCCTCCTGGGAGTGAGGAAAACTCCACCCACTGACATGACTGTCTAACTCTCAGCTGGAAACTCTATTCAAAAAAGGTTCATAAGATAAGATAAGATAAGATAAGATAATATAATATATATATATATATATATATATATATATATATATATATATATATATATATATATATATATATATATATATATATATATATATATATATATATATAAATGAGTGCAGTGTGCTAAAGTGGCGTAGTGGATGTGCAAGTGGATGTGAAGGTGGAGCTACAGTCTGTTAGGTTTGTTATTGTCAGTGTTCAGTAGTGTAACAGCTCTATGGTAAAAGCTGTTTTTCAGTCTTGAGGTCCGGGTGTACAGTGTCCTGTAACGCTTCCCAGAAGGCAAGGGGGTGAAGAGGCAGTGTCCGGGTTGTGTGCTGTGCCTGTTTATGGCTGTGACCCGCCTGGTGCAGTGGGTCCTGTATATTAAAAAAAAACACCCAGGAAGGTAGTAACTGCTCCTGTCACATGCCAGTATGCCTTGAGCTTAGCATGAGACAAACTGTATGCTCTAACTGCTTCTAGAGAATGTTTAGCTTTAGTGGCTTTAAAGTCAGACTTGTTTTCGATGGGTGTTGGTCTCCAGCAGGGCTGCCACTTTGTCATTGATTCTGTTTATAATATTTATGGACAGAATTTCTATCATAGCCAGTAGGTGGAGAGTTAAGAATCTCCAGTTCAGTAGTTTCAGGATCTCATCTCTGCTGTTTGCAGATGATGTTGTTCTGTTGGCTTCAGCCATGACCTCCTGCTTATACTAGGAGGGTTTTCAGCTGAGTAGAATAGAACAGAATTTTTATTGTCACTGTTTTTATTGTCACTGGGGTTGCAGTGGATTTCACTGTAATTGTCCATTGGAGTCGATTGTCCATTAATTCGGCTGTTTGCCCATCAGGGTGTATAGGTTGGCTGAAGGTGGGGGATTGATGGCTTTCACAGCCTGAGGGAAGAAGCTGTGTTTCAGCCTGTTCGTGTTTGCCTTTAATTGTCTGAATCTCTTTTTTGAGGGGAGGGGGGAAAACAGAGAGTGTCCAGGGTGAGTAGTGTCCATTGCAATGCAGAGAGCCTTTTTCTGGAGTCGGGTGTTGTAGATGTCACTGAGGGGGGGGAAGTGAGGTGCCAGTGATTTTTTCTGCCTCTCTCACCACTCGCTGCAGGTCTCTCCTGTCCCGTGCTGTGCAGCTGGAGAACCAGATTGTGCAGCAGTAGGTCAGGAGGCTTTCGATGGTAGCTCTATAAAAGTTCACCAGCAAGCGTTGAGGGAGGTGGGGGGTGCTTGAGCTTCCTGAGGAAGTAGAGTCTCTGTTGTGCCTTCCCCACTTGGTATCGAGTATCAAGCAGTTGGGATGAGAATTAGCACCTCAAGGTCTGATGCCATGGTTCTCAGCCAGAAAAGGGTGAAATGCCCCCTCTGGGTCAGGGACAAGTCATTGCCCTGAGTGGAGGAGTTCAAGTATCTTGGGGTCTCTTTATGAGTGAGGGAGTGTGAGATTGACAGACATATTGGTGTGGTCTTGGCAGCAATGTGGACATTGAACCGGTCTGTTGTGGTGAAGACAAAGCTGAGTGTGAAAGCAAAGCTGTTGATTTACAAGCTGATCTACAGTATCAGTCAAAGGTTTGGACAGTGTCCAAATTTTTTACTGGTACTGTACATTCCTCACCTATGGTCATGAGCTGTGGGGAGTGACCATAGGTGAGGAATAAGATCACAAATGTAAGCAGCAGAAAGGAGTTTCCTCTGAAAGGTGTCTGTGCTCAGCTTTAGAAATAGGGTGAGGAGCTTGGTTATTTGGGAGGGACTCAGAATAGAGCTGCTATTCTTCTTCTTTAAAAGGACTCAGCTGAGGCAGTCCAGGATTCGTGCCAGGCTTATTTTGCAGTTTCCCCCCTTGAAACATTCTCGTCATACTTGTATTTGTTCTTTTATATATCCCATTACTCTCCTAGGACAAATGGTTTCCTTATTTATTTATTCTTTCTTTGTGCCAGTTGGAGGCCTATATTTATATAGCAAAAGGGCACCAGACACAACCTGTATTGGTTGCGTTGTTTAAGGTATGAAGAACTAGCAAATACTGCAAAATAAACATGTTTGACATATGATTGAAACTGATTACAAATAAAAGTACCATACTGCAGGTTTTCAAAAAGCCAGGCTGTGTATTTTTTTCTTTCCTGTCCTTTTAAGAAATTATGAAATGTCTATTAGCTATAAACAGTATATGTATTTCATAAAGCTTAGTGCCATGTTTTTTTTTTCACCACTGATTACATTCATTTTTCTACCTGGACTATTTTGAAAGGATAACAACAGCAGACTCAGAGGAAGACCTTGTGTCTTTATTTGGAATTAAATTAATGGCTCGTCATCAATTCAGTCATTTCAGTTTTCGTGACAAGCCTAAATAGCCTTGAACAGAAAGTGTGAATGAAAGGCAGTGTGCTTTTTAGTCTGAAGTAGTTTGTTGTTACAGTGTACACAATACACTCTGCAGGATGAAATAAAATGTTGTTTTAGTGACAGAATAGAAAGTAGAATTGCTGTTCATAAAAAAATTACACATGTACAAGTTTATTTATTCTTTTGAATGAAAATAAACATTTCATGCATCCTAAATTGCAAGTTGACAAGCTTGATTTTATATATATATATATATATATATATATATATATATATATATATATATATATATATATATATATATATATATATATATATATATATAGTCTTTTTTGTAATAAACTGTCTGTTGAATGCACAACTTAAATCTGACTGTGAAACTCTTGGCTTTTAAAAGTCTAAACATGCAGTTTATGTTGACGCGCTCCCATTGTGTAATGCAGATGTTTACTCCAGTGTACTCTGGCTCCACACAGTGTGTCTACTGAGGCTTTTAACATCTGTGTCAATCTTTAATGTGACCCCGTAATTAATCTTCATGTTCTGAAAAAAGCAGAAAACAACCAGTTGTTTTACCTTCTTTGTAAACTACCCTTCAGGAAAGTCTAAATGTGACCTTCAGTGGTATTTTCAGCCCCTTGAGCCCTACTTAGCTATTTACTTTTAAGGTTATTGACACAAAGTTGTGGGATAAGAAAGCTTTGAGACAAACAAGCAGCATAATTGCTTTTGTAAAGAACCCTTTTTGAAGTCTCATGGGTTCTAATGTAATTCCCTTGATAGTACCGTTATCTAACATTGCTTTCTCCTTCCAACCATGATACGCACAAAGGTGTGAGTAATTGTGGGTACAGGAAAAGGCTTGAACCTGTGCTCTAAGGGTCTGATCTGTGATCGCCTTGATGCATCTTATTTTGCAAATGAGTCATTGCCCTTCATTCTTTTTCAAAGATCCTCAAATCAGATCATTAAGGTACCTTTGCCTCAAACGTTGGTGTGGTGCACATCATCTACTGTTCCTCCCACCCACAGACTTACATCTCCAGTATTGTGTAACCATACTTCACATTCTGCAAAAAAACACCAAACAAATTGCTTCTCAATAGGGGAGTAAATGACTCTCACGATCAATGCTATTTTCCTCAGATGCAACACATTAGTTACTGCCACTTGATAGGACGGAAGGTTATTTGTCAAACAGCTAGTTCATGCTTTCACTGAGGCTATACTCCTAGATTGGTTTTCCATTGAAAAGATCAAAGAGAATAAAGACTAATTTAACCATTAAAGTAGACATGGTGAAAAATACCACATCACATGTGCTATTAAGCACACTTAACCTCACGAGAACATAAATCTTCTGCATGCAGGCGCCTTAGATGATGTCACTGTGATAAGTGTGGTGAAAGACCACATTCCCACATTGCTGGATACAGTAGGTTTGGGTGCAATGGACTGTTGCTGTGTCTATGTCTTGTATCATCACAGCCAACTGCAGTATTCTGCTTGTCAGGCTCCCTGAAACCAGGCCTGGGACATCTAGTCTCATTAAACCAATGTGCTTCTCATTGTAACTCGCCATACTTTGTTGCCAGCAGACAGAATAATTGGCCGAATCAATTAAAGTCTGCTTACTGTCTTGCCATTGTACTGGCACACTCCACAGCTCTCAAGGGTGGAAAAGAAGAAAGCATGTCCATCTTTACCTCAGCTCAAGTTAACAACTGGACTTTTTTTTTCCCTTTATACTGAGAGGTTTTTTTAAACATTGAATAAAGCCAATAAGGAATATAAAGAATATAATTTAAAGTGAATTTCAAGTTTGGAATTTTTTTTTTTCTTTTTTGCTTTTGCACCATTTTTACTAGGAAGCCATCCAAAGGTCTTTTCAAGGCTGCTGTCAATCTTTCTTGATTGTTCTTCTATACAGAAAGCAAAACATGGTGGTAAAAATATGTGAGGAATCAGAACATCATTGATTTAGATTTCAAATTTTTACTGTGGATGAAGAAGTAATTTCTTGACTTCTACGTTTCTACTACTCTTGACCTTGAGGACGAATACCTCTGTGATCGAGCCTGTCCTTTGAAAAAGCGACAGGTACACTTTACGACCAGTACCTACATCAAAGACGTGTGAATAACATGTTTGGTTTCCTCTGGCAAATTCCAAATAAATACATAAATGGGGATTTTCTCAGATTTCTGAAAAGTCTTTGGGGGCTAAATGGTATTAGATGCCAAAGGAAAAGCTTAAACATTAAATGGACTGGTTCTTATATGGCGCTTTTCTACAGTCAAAGCACTTTATACAACATGCCTCATTGACACCGATTCATACAAGCACTTCAGTATCTTGCCTAAGGGCACTTTATCATGCTGACTGGAGCATCCAGGGATCAGACCACCAACCTTCCCATTAGCAGGTGACCTGCTCTACCTTCTGAGCTACAGCCACATTACATACTGCCATGACACACGAAACATGATTTTAAAGGTTGTGTTTAGTTACATACAAATGTTCAGCTTATTTTCTACTTTGTTTATTTCTTCAGGCCCCTCACTGAATATGTTAATGTGGCAAAGCAGGGCAACCAGTTCCCAGCATTCACACAAATATGAGCATTTGCATGCCCTAACAGAATGAATAACATTTAGATGTACTGTAGAAGCTACTTTAGGGGGAAACCTCAAGAAAAAATGGCTGTGGTAGATTTTTTTTTTTCAGTTTTCCAGGTACTAGTATAATGGAAATTACTAGTTAAATCATGCATTTTTCAGAGGAAACATACTTCAAGCTGATACAGTGTCAAATAAAGTGGCCATTTCCACTGAACTTCAACTAAAAAAATGGAAAACTGTCACAGTTTGTTCACTTAATGCCAGAAACGGAAAGGCAAGAAACATCATCTGCAATGGCTGAGATACAGAAACACTAAACTTGATGTTCAAAGGGAAGTCTGTGAGGTGACGCTCTGCATATGGCATATTTCACACAGTGGATGCAGTAAAGTGTTCATTAGAAATGATACTTTCAACAAAAATGAATGAATGACTGGAAGACACATTTAGCAGTATTAATACCAAACACAACCAAACAATAAATTTTCAATAAAGTTGATTGCTTATCATGTAATTTGAATCCATTGTAACTGAATATATTGTTGCAGTTACAACTACATGTGGCTACACTAACCTCAAGGTATACTGAAACAGGGCAGTGAGGTACACTAATCATTTACTAATCAATGTAAATCTTTAAAATAATGCTGTATGTAATATTTGTATGTCATGTTTTCTGCAATCAACTAGAAGTTATATATGGAAAAAATATGTTCTGTCAAAAGACATTTTCACTAATGTGGTTTTAGATTAAAATAATATTAGTTAAAAAATGAGTTTGTGAGACAGGATGCAACAAGATATGACAGAAATTTATATGAGTCAAAATCCCCAATCACTAACAAAAGGAAAAAAAAAAAACCCTGACATCTCTTACTCTTGATAACCTTGATAACTAACCTGTTGTGGTGTTGGTGGGGGTGTGATTCCCTCACTCTGCTGTGGGGCGGGAGGGGGGGGGGGGGGGGGGGGGGGTGATGCAGGGTGGAGACAGACACATATGGACGAGGCATTCAGCAGTGTGCATTTTCAGAGCTGCCAGCACTCCACAGCCAAACACATTAAGTGGAGCAAACATAAGCATGCGTGTATATAAAGAAAGTGTCTCAACTAAAGAACTGTGTGTACAAACCACAAGCTGGGAGAACTCACAGTGGTGACACCTGTCACGTGTCAATCATTGGGATCCTGTGCTCTCACTGGTAGTCAATAGCCCAATTCGAACAAAAGATTGAGAAAAGTTTATCTTGAGACCCGCCCACTTTATGTTGCCAACATTTTTTTTTCTCCCATAAATCTCATTGACTTTCTGTGGTCTCTGGTCACCACATCACTGCAAATTGCTTCCTGTGTGAATGCAGCTAAAGAAACAGATAACCTTTTCAGAGTCTACAGGTATATGGTGTGAGTGGGCTATTCTGATATGGGCTATTCTTACAGCTCTATTTTCCATTTTTATTGTCTTTTCTATTTTCCCACACTCTCAGATTCACTCCATTTGTAATTACATTGTTACTACTTTTCCCCAATAATTATCTGCTCATGTTCTCCAAGACAATCAGCCCCTAGTCCCTGTATTTTAAATTCATTGTGACCTGTCAGTCTGCTTTACGTGACATCTGTTGTTCAACCCTCCTCCTCCCAGGGCACCCCATCCAAAATCTCCGTCAGCCATGTGGTTACTCTGCTCCATCACCACCAGAGTCTAGACTCAGAGAGCTGCAGTCACTATCTCCTACCTTCATCTGTGATTTAGCTATATGATGTCTCACAAGAGTCTTGCTGCCAAAATATTTTTCCACATTCACATTTTTTCTGTAATTTTGCTCCTTTCTTCCAATTGATCTGTGGATATTCACAGGGTACGATGATCATAACTGACTTCAAATCCATGAACTGTACGATGACCTAGAAAAACAGACACCAATACATAGAAAAGGATAATGTGTTAAATAAAACTGACAACATCCTATGTGTCCATCAACAGTAAAAGTGCCCTTGAACATGAACGATGTATTAAAAAAAATCCAGCACACTCGATTGTTGTAAATCAAGCCTGATAAAAACATCAGTCAAATGTCAAAAACAAAATGAATGTGATGTAAACCATGCATTAAGATAAGCATAAGCAAAACTAAAACACTTTAAAAAAAAAAAAGAAAAAACTAAAAAGAAAGAGCTCTGCAGAGAGCTCTGAAGTGTTTGATGTTCAAACACCAAATACATCAGAAGGGAACCTTAGGGCCTTCTTCAACATTTCATATTTTGCATTTATTTTCAGATGTTTATAATTCTCTAGTAATTATATGAACTTTATTTTCTGTCAAGTTTAGTTAGCAATAACTGGATTACTTCCTGATACTATTCAAAACCGAAGTATCCAATCAGATTTTTGTTGACTCTGAAATGTTTTCAGCTGGCTCACTCAGTGGTTAGACTTTTATAACCAAAACAGAGGGTCAAAGCTATAAATGTCTGTATTTTGATTTACACTGGATGGGATTATGAAGTCATCCCCCTGGGCATTCCTGGAAGCCAGGGCTACCTTGCTAGTTCATCATGTCCTTGTTGCTTAGACAACTTTCATTTAATACGCTGGCCTGTGACTTTGTGGCACAAGGATTCAACATCTGTCCATCATATTTTTTTTTTTTTTTAAAGAAATCATCATTCACTTTAAGGTATTACTTATCTGTTAAAAACACCAATATCTGTATGTAGATTCAGCTCTGAGCTATTGCTGCCAACCCTGGTCAAGGCTCAGTAGTATAATCTTTGGTAGCACAGGGTGCTTGCCAATATGTGGGGCAATGACCTTCATGCACTAATGCTTTTCAATCATTTTAAAAGCCAAGTCTCACCCCAACAGCCTTTAGACAGATAAGACTACACCTTTACAAGAGATCATTGCTGCTCACCCTTGAGCCCAAAATCTGTTTACAGACTAAACACGTTTCCAACAAACTGCCATACCTGCTAGAACAATATCTGAATCCATCATTCACTTCTGCACAGCCACATTTTTTATCCTTAAACTTTGAACCTGTGATGTAACAAGAAATAATAATATTAAAAAAAAATGATCATCTCATTCCCTTCTGTGATTATACATTTATTTTAGGAAAATACATTGACGTCCTGCTGTCAGTTCTTCTGAGCAAGGTCCTTGTGGAAATAATTACAGAAGCCATTTCATATTTAAGATTAATGACTACTGAATATCCATTTAGGGGGAGCATTAAAACATACATCATAAGCAATAGAGATTAATTCCCTGGGATATTTTTAATATCGTTCCCAGTAATGACGCATATGTAACACACCCGCACATGCGTTCACAAACAATACAAATTCCATACAAATATAATGTATTCGAATTTCTTATCTCACCTATCACGAAGAGTTCTCACCTTTGCAGAAGTAACATTTCAAATCCAAGTTATTCTCTTATTAGAAATGAGCTGCTTCATATTCCATATGAAGATGTGCAAAAGCTCATGCCAACAAACCCATGTGCATAAATACACCATATGCTTCCATAGCAACATCACAGGCCAAAACCAACATATATACACACATAACGAAGCAATGCCTGGGTGGTGCCTTTCAAGCATGTGCTTTTGCTTTGTGTGTTATATTAGAGGTTGCATACCTGCTTATGTAAACAAGCAGAGTCGGTAGACAATGGCAGCTAAGAACCTCCACACCACAAAGCTGTACTCTGTAAATCCCTTTATATGATAGAAATATGGCCCCTGCATCCTTTGGAAAGCTGACCTTGGATTCTTGTTTTGCACTTAGCTGCAAGGATTAGAGGAAATCTTCCACAAACACACTTTTTGCTCCAAGAGATCAAGCCCTATTTTGCCTCAGCTTTATTTTAAAAAGAAAAACAAGGCTACTTTTGAACTGCAATCTTTGCCTATTGACATAAAGGCAAAATACTGTGCAAGGGGATGATTTTTTGCTTATCTTTTTTTGTATATGTGTCTGTGTTTGTGCATATGTGTCAAAAGTAGGTCGAGCTGAAAGGCAAAAAAAACTTAATGATATTCAATTGTGTGAATAGAAAAGACTTCCCAAAAGTCAAACTAAACTCTTGGGCAACGTGACCTCCCCTTAAATTAACAACTGTTTACATGAGAACATTTTCAAGTGCAAATGATAAAGTTTTGATGGCCTGCTGTTTACACAAGAACAACATTTCCAGTCCCTAAAAATGATACAATTTGAAAATGGGTTCCAGAGCTGCTCCGGTCTCCGTGTAAATGGCTGAAATACTAGTTTTTGAGTACAAGGGCACCGGCGCATGTGCACTATTGCCTCTTTTCCACTAGTACCTACTCAGCCCGACTCGACTCGACTCGACACAGTCTTGTTTTGTTTTCATTACAATTGAGTACCACATCAATTGTCAAAAGACTACTGCAATGCGGGCAGTAGTCTTTTGACATAATTTGTCTGCGACTCAAAACACCACACAGCAATGGATGAGATAGAGGCAAGCTAACGGTGGCTAATGCCAGTTTACTATTGTCTGGTTTTAAAAATGGTGCGGTTGATCCTGGTGAAGGAGTCGTTCTCATGACTCAGCTAGTGACAACATTCTCTGGCCAATCAGTGGCATGCTGTTCTTCGATGTCACATTTTCAGATCGCTTTGAACTCCGGCTGAGTTGGTACTAAAAAGGTACCTGGTACCAGGACCTAATGGAAAAGCCTACAAACTGTGCCGAGTCGAGTCGAGCTGCGCTGAGTAGGTACTAGTGGAAACACGGCATATGGTTTGGACACTTCTACACACCACCAACTTGTGACCTGGCATGGGAACTACAGCAATGCTACTAGTCACCAACTTTCTATTTCTATTTACAATGAGGGAGATGATGACATGCTAGTTTTGAGCTTCTGGTACCCCAGGTGCTGACAATCAGCTTTGTCGTCACTGGAGGTAATCTCAATGCAGCAAGATATCAAGATGAGATTCTGCAACCAGTGGCAATCCCAAAATCTCCACAGTCTGGGAACGAAGAGTGGGGTTTATCAGAACCTACATCCAGAATTTGGGAGTGGAGAGGATGGCCTGTAGTCCTGACCTCAACCTCATTGAACACTTGCGGGATCAGCTTGGCCATGTTGTTGATGCCAGAGTGACCAACATAATCCCACTGGCTGACTTGCAACAAATGCTGATTGAAGAATGGGATGCCATCCCACTGCAGTGTGTGACCAAGCTGGTGACCAGCGGGAGTGGAAGCTGTCAGGCTATTGTGGCCGTGTATGGTTTTCCAAGTGCTGCTGAGACCCCTGTTTGTTAAATGAATAAATTGTTAAATTGCCAAAATGTCTTGTTTCTTCAGACTTCAATCATCCAGTCCAATAAATGATACCAAACAAGCGCAGAATAAGCTGTTTGGCATTTTCAGAGAAGATTTAGCAACTCACATACTCAACTGGTATTATGGTATTTAAGTAATGTTACATTCTAAAATAAATGTAAAGCTTCACAAAACAACTAAAACTGGCAAAGGATAGGATTTTTGGTTCTTGTTATAAGCTTTTTTAAAAAAAAAAAATAATTAAAGTAATTATTTAATATTACACAAACTATATTATCTAAAGTTTCATTTAATAGCCATTTACCATTTATTAACAATAGTTAAAGTGTTGCCATTAGTCCATTGCAAGAGTACAGTTGAAGGATGTCATCATCTCCCTCATTGTAAAATGAAATATGGAACTGACTTGATTGCCTTTTCACACACAAGTGAGCTGGTTCAACAGCATATCTAAAATTTCTGATATTTTAATATATGATACTTGAAAAGCTTTTATCTTTCTTGAGGGTCATTTGCTGGTTTTACACTTACTTACCTTAAATTAAATATACAAGTGGCTTTTTGGTGACTAGTAACATTGTCCATACCGAACATCATGGTTCTGAATTTCAAGACCACAACCTGTTGCCTCTTCAAAAATAAGGACAATAAAAGCTCTTGTTAATAGATATTATGCACTCACTGAAAGCTTACATGCTACAGCTCAACAGCTAGAATACTGGGACAGGTATAAAAAAACCCAGGCGTATTCACTGCCTTTGGCAAAGTCATAACTGAAAAGATTTTTATTTGTTACAAGGGCTGCATGCTTTTATGTTTTCTTTTGTATGTTGAAGGACAGGGACGCGCTGCCTTTGGTACCATGCTTACATATTTTCCTTACTTATTGTGTATTTTGTAGTGATAAAATCTAGAAGCAGAAAGGGTGCACTTTGTAACAAAAAACACAGCCTTTGCATTTACTACTCAGTCAATGAACTGGTTAACTGAGTACACTTTTGGACAAAGGGCCTAGAAGAAAAGGGAGCTGCATATGTAAAGAAAATACCATAATTATTGTGTAATAGACAGCGGGGGGAAGTAACAAAGTACACTAAGTTTGCTATACTGTGGAGAATTTACAGTGAAGCTCCATGTTGGACTGGTGCACAGCGACTGTATTCATGGTCAAAGTTTGGTTACATCAGTGTAGCAGAGATGAATTTGAATTTAAGCTGATGAAGTTTCGATTCATTCACTTAATTCAACCTTTACAGCAACAGTATAAACAGTGTACTGTCAGTGTAGGGGATGGAAATCAGCTAAGATAGCTGTGAAACATCGTTCTTACAACTTGTTGAATTCAGTTCATCCATCAAGAGCAGTAAACCTCAGAGCAGTAGCTGCAGCACGTCACACACAAAGAAAATCTACTGGCGCTCACAATACAAGGTTGTGATTCTTTTCTTTTGTTTAGGTGTGGAGGCAGAGTCACCCTTTACAATGTAGGCAACAGAAAATAGAGTTTGTTTTTTTAATTCCCTTTCACAGCTTATGCCCCAAATAACAGAGTCAAGCTGAGCACATTCATTAGAATATATATATATATATATATATATATGAAGGAAAAAATGCTAGCTATGATAATGCAACATTTCTGTCCCTTCAAATTTAAGTGTGCGCAATAATTTGAGGGTAAAGCTGTCCAGATCGCTATTTGTCAATGGGATGGCTTTGAATGTCAGTCCAAGCAGGTACATTTTTCTAAAATATTTTGTTCTGAGAGCTCAAACAGAGTTTACATGAATTCTCCAGAAATACAAACAGAAACCCCAGTGTAGCTTATTTGATTTTAAACGGCTGGCCTAAAGGTATCCTTTGGTGAAAATATGATCTACTTTTGACAGCTTGTATTAAAAATGAAAGGGTCCAACTGGAGGGAATGGTGTCTAATTAGACAAAGAACAGTGCGCTGCCCTAAAGCACGAGAAACCAATTATGTTGCAGGTACTGAAAATACACAGATTGTTTCACTCAACCATTCTTTGAGAAGTGATTCATCAATTCCAGATCAAGTAAAAGCAGACATGGTATCAGATAAAACTGAAAACCCGACAGGGTATAATGTTTGAAATGCAATCGCTGTGATGAAAACAAAAAGATTTTAGACTTTACCGGCATACCGAAAACAGACACTTCTTTTTTTGTTTCTGTTATAAACAGACAGACTCACAGACATTAACTAAATGGGTTTTCTGCGCATCATTTTTTACTCCACATATCTCCCTTGTCTTGCTGATGGATGAAGTTTCACGCAGTGAAGAATATTCACAAATTAAGAAAGCAAGTACGTAAGCAAGCAGCTGAACAGGAAACATTTCCCATTAGAGCTTACTGAGAGGGGTCCCTTTATTGTGCTTATGCAAATAATAAATCATTTTCTGATGCTGTACATAGTTATCCTCTCCAGCAGAATATGCAGTAAAAATATGTATTCTTGAGGTACAGTACAACAGCTTCTGATATTTTTTACACTGATGTAGGAGAATAAATCTGGTAGATGCAGAGCTTCGGCTCTTAAGCTTGATATAAAAAAATAGGTCATGCAGTTTCTTTATTCTATTGTACTGCACTCTAATGGACGGCATATAAGCAAAGACAACTGAATTCTGTCCTTTTGAGTGATGTCTTGGACACTGTACACAGTGTACTTGTAAGTGTAAAGCAACTGACTGAACACAAGAGACTGTTGCCAAAGTTTACACAAATTCCAAATCCCAAATTTTTGATTTGCATCTGAACTGTATGCACAGCATAACAAAAAATGTGTACATGTGACATTCTGCTTAAACTAGGATACACTGCACTTGGTCTGGAAATATTTCCAGAAACATTAAAACTATGTTGTATAATCACTGCAAACCAACACTTTTGTACTTTAATATAAGAAAGTCTTATAGCAGCCACAAATAAAACATCAGGAAGTCATTCTAAAGACACCTGAAATTCTGGTAAGCAATGCTATTTTCCCTGTTGGCAGCTCTTGGCGGCACTGAAAATATTATAAAATAAGTAAATAAATAAATAAAAGCCCCACTAGCTTGCCTGCATGTCTCATACATCTTCAGTCATGCGGAAGGCCGTCCGTCAGTTTTACTGCACATCGGCTTCCTCTAAACGCAGCATCGATGACTGATGGCCCTAAGTGCAACTAGATAACTACGGCCGGGGATGATAAAAATGTGAAAACACACATCCTAGACAGGAAATTGGCCATTTTGGAGCAATTGGCACAGAGGAGCTGAAGTGATGGCACTTCCTTCAATGCTCCTTCCTTGAAAAGCATAGATGTCTAGTCATCCGCAGGGAGATAGTTACAGTCCACTGGACATATTACCGAGGTACACAAGTCTAATAGATCTCAGTTTTTACTCCGTAGCCCTTTCTTCTATTCTTGCTGTAACAAGGTCAAGATCGCATAAGCCAGTCATGGAAAAAAATAAATAAAAAATTCAGTCAATATCCTGGCAATGTGCAGTAAAAAAAAAAAGTCAATCGAAATAAGCAAGTGAAAGGTAGCTAAATGTGTGGCAAAGTCATGAGAAGTCATGAAATAAAACAATAGCCCGGTGAAAGTGGGGCAGTGAGGGAAAAAAGTGACTGCCTATGAAGATGGATCACTGGAGATTAATGGTGAGTAGAATATTAAAAGAGGCAGGCAAGTGTATGAAATTATGATGTGACTCACCTGTATTTCACGGTGACTTGGATCTGTGAATATCTTTTTCATGTTTTATATTTCATATACCTTTGTTATCACACCTTCACTTCAAGTCACAGCTGAAAGCACTAAATTAAAATAAACCACATTGATTGACAATAATAATAATGGCACAGCTATGCTGCAGGAGTAATAAGCACATTTTAGAAGTCACGAGATTTGACTCTTGTTGTTATCAGATGTTATTTTTACAGGGGAAAGAGTTAGCCTCTCTTAGCAGGTTAGAGTGCAATGGAGGAATTACATGCCATCGCTACATAATCTGACATAAGTAATGGAAATTTACCAAATAACAGAATGATTGTTAATTGGACAAATGAGCTTTAATGGCTCTCCAACAGATAGTTTTATCACTCCAATAATCTAGATCAAATGGTTAAAAAAAAATACATTTAAGAACGTGATATAGTTCTATTTAAAATGTATGACCTCAAAACCAGAGGACTGCATTGTTTGGGCGAGTCTGTTTTCAAGTACTTTGATGCTAAAAATATAGATTTTATGTTAAAGGACACCTTTTTTTTCTGGTAAAATATTTAATCTTATAGACCATTATCATTTATAAAGATTTTAGTATGAGTCAACTTTTTATTTTCTTTACTGCTGAAAAATATATATTCCATTATACTGAAGCAAAACTCCTCTTTCCCTAATCTTAAGCAAACACAACAAAGGAGTTTGGATTTGAACTGCAAACTCTGGTGCAGGAGTTGAATGTCTTGTATGTCTTGTATCCACAATACATTATACAGTAAATGGTGATTACATTGTAGCTACATAAATGTAAATGGGAAAACAGTTTAGTTGTAGTGAACGTAGGGTTGCATCAGGATGATTTTCTTACTGACCAGCTGTGGCATATTTATTTTTTGCCGTTGCTGAGGCTACTTCCACTGCAAAGGGCATTTCAGCAATCCAAGCAAAACCAAGGCAATTTATGTTTAAATACACTATTTAGCATTATTTTTACAGTGAAATAGAAAGGTGCAACTTAAATGCAGGGGCTTTGCTACAATACACAGTAAACACTGACAGCTGGCAGCAGATGATGATGGTAAAATTAATCCTGTTTCCCAGAAATTATATTTCTATCTACACCACTATTTAATGACAGAAGAATGTGTAATGCTGTCTGGTGTACATTTTTCTATTAAGAAATTAGTAAACTTTTTCAATAAGAGTATGTGGGAAGCTGTGCAAGTATAGCAGTAATGTAACAGTAAGTGTAAATGAAATATTTACTGGCATGGAATTTTGTTTCCCTACAGTTTGTGCTCATTCACTATGATATCAGCTTTTTTCCCCCTACAATATAAGCCAAAATTTGCCTTTTAAGACAATCCAGACAGTAAGGAAGCCACCCAGCAATAACAGGGACTGAAAAACCAACCTTTTCAAAGAAAAGGTTAGATGAAAAAGTCACTAATGTTTAAAAAAAACACCCATCTGTTTGCAAGATCTGTAAAGCCAATCAAGAAGTTGCTTCTGAGCTGTGATGTATTAACGCTAATTAAGTCAATGAGATAAGAAGATCAGCTATTTCAATACTCAAAGTGTCTCTTCTGATTGCTGTGCGATGAGATGTCTTTCCTAAGTACCTATTTATATCATCCCCACACATTTGAAATGTCAAGTTGTTTTGTTTTTAATAATTTTATTTACTGCATGAATTGTTGGCAGGTTTAAAAAGTATCAGACTAGGCGCGGAACATTTTACTGTACTGAAGTTAAGAGATGATCTCACCACTAAAGTCAGATTCTTTATACTGTGCGATGACCAGCGTGAGTTTTTAATAATTCTGGTAGAGGAGTAATACTCACAGGCAGTAATTGCTGGCCTGCTGATTCCAAAGGGCCGCCGGATCTGCTTACTGTGCAGAAGGTGGGAGGCTGAAGGTGTGCGATGAGCAGCGTCTCCCCTTAATCCACATACCCTTGCAGCATTCCCTCTTCACTTGATCAGCCACCTGCACGATCCAACCAACACAGGAAACCTTACTCCCAAGAATATAAATCAGATAATGTATAAGATAATAAAAACATTATTTATGTATGTATTTTAGGAGCAGATCTTGATTGTTTATCCTGCGGAGGATTTAAATTATGATTTTTTTTTAATCTTTGATTCTTTGAAAATGTGTGAACTGGACTTGTTTACAATTGATTTAATGTGTAAACTGTGACTGTTGGTGTTCTTTAAAACTGTGAACTAAACTTTCTGTCATTAGCTGGCAGTGGAAACAAGCTGTGAATACAATGCTGACATCATTCCTTTGAAGACAAACACATCCAGCAGACATGGAACACCATTATTATTTATCTGGAGCTGTGCTTCTGGTCACTTGATGAATTTCAAAACAAAAAGTCCAATATTTCTGTTTAGTTTAACTCTGTTTTCATCACCACCAACCCCTGAGGGAAATATCTGTATCATCAGCTGCTCCTCGCACCACTATATTTACCAGCTAACTGTGTCTCTGCTGTTTGCGGCTAGGCAGGTATAGTGTACAGTGTGCCAATAAAAGCTGTTCACTAAAAGTAATGCCTTGTTATTGCTGAGAGCGGTGGGAGTTAACCAGAACTTTGAAATTATGGGCCACAAAACCAGCGCAATTAAAGCCTAAAGCTGAATTCCTCCACAGATGTGAGTGGAACTGCCGAGCTGGGGGATAATTCTCTGTTCCTTCCACACTACAAAGATTCACATGCACACAGTCACATATGCCACTGTTAGCATAAAAATACAAATTACAGAATAATAAAAACAACCAATAATAAAGATTTTAACCTTTTGTTGATTATAAAGTCATTCAAAATGTTTCTGCAGACTTCTGAGTTTGTCGTGCTGTCATCATGTGTGGCATCATCAATGAAGATTAATGAGCCTGTCCCAGAAGAAGACACGCAAGCCAAGCCATGACATCACCTCCACTGTGTTTCATAGATGACCTCGTATGTTTGTGATCATGAGCAGATCCTTTCTTTCCTCAAACTTTTGCCTCTCCATCACCTTTTGTCTCATGTTCATCTTTTAATGTCAAACCTAAATGTTTTCAGCCTACAGCAAAAATAAAGAGATTGCCTCACTGTTCCAATACGATTGGATGGGAGTGTAAAAATAATAAACTGCAGATAAAAAAAAAAATTTTTTTAAAAATGAAACAACTAAACAGTGACTATTATTGATGTCTACCAATAACTTCACACTGGAAATGCTCTTTCCTAAAGAGTACAACAGTATTTAGTTTGGCTTTTGGATTTCACATCAGAGCATCCTGCCAGTAATAACCACATGCTCCATATCCCTCTCTGTGGGTGAGAGACGATGAGACTTTGAAAATGCCAAAGAGATTTTGAGTATTTCAGAGGTGACGGATACCAAAGTTAATTTGTTTCTTCATTACATGAAATAAATAAAAGGAGATGAAATTATTGGTGGTGAAATTATTAATATTCATGGTATCAGCAAGACTTGATTTTGTATTACAGCATGTAAGATCAACTTATGACACATTTGATCCAAAAACATGAAGGAATCACACAGAAAAATCATAAAATATACAAACATAGATACAATAACCCAGCAAGATATGTTTATCTGCAAAAAAAGAACCACAAAATTCAATGACCGGCAAATGACTTGGCAAACATTTGATCTTCCACATCCTACAAACTATCTGACGCATTTAAATCAGGAGGGATGCAACTTCCCTTTGATTTCCTGGCTGGGAAAAGTCAGACCTTGGATCCAAAGCAGAGTGTTCTGGTCCAAAGCATCTGTGCTGGTGTAATTTGTCTGCTGAGTTGTTGGCAGTAACAGAGACACCTTGTTCTTCCTCTGCAAGATGTTCTACATTTCATCTGCCTCATTACTTGCAAAACAATTAATTTCAATGCATAAAATTTGGTTTCAGATTATTTACTAGCACCTGTGTTACAGTGAAAATGTTGCGTAATGAGTGATACAGTTCAGAACCAGCAAAGACTGTTGACTTGATTATTACATACTATACATTGCAAAATTCAGACACAAAATGTAAGCATATGTTATTTAAAAAAAAAGAAAGAAGAAAAAACATACAGCCAAACAGTCCTCACAGATTTCACCCTTTAATTAATGAGATATTGAATGATATGGATATAGAGTCATAAAGCACAGGACAATTGTATTGAATTGTGTTTACAGTTTGACTCAATCTATAAGCTGATATTGGCAAATTTCACAATGTTAACATAATTTTGTAAACTGTTACTATGAAATGGTAGGCATCAAACTGAAATTAAACATAAGTGTCATTAATAAAAAAAGTAAGTTTGGAAATGAAAGAAAAATCTTATTTAACATTTAATTGCAAATAAATGCATAAATCATACCATAATATCTTTAGTTTTCTGAATAGTTGAGCTTATTGAACAATTCATGTCCTTTTTGACCCTTAATTCTGATAACAAGCATAACTGCAACATGATGTGAAATATAATTATTTAACCAAAGAATCCTTTTAGTATTTAAACCCTAATGACATCACTTGCTGAATAAACATCTCATGCTTGGCTTCTCTCTGATAATGAATAAAACCTGGACGTCATTTCCACATGAAAACTGCTGCTGGGTATTTTAAGAGTGAAGCAAAGCTTGATAAGGGAATTATTCCATTGTTTCCCCGGTGAAAATGGTCAAAGAGATTCCTTCCACTCCTTCACATTCACAGAACCTCCAGAAAGCCACATGAGCAGCACCAACACAGCATGCAAAGCAGCAGCTGCTGTATATGTTGTCTGTGGAGTATAGCCGAGACTTGAAGGCAACATTAATACCTCACTGACATATTATGAAGTCAGGGGAATGAACAGAAATCAGAAAATAATCTGGAACACACACACACACACACACACACACACACACACACACACACACACACACACACACACACACACACACACACACACACACACACACAGCTTCTACCTGAACATCCTTGGGAATGTAATAACAGCTAAAAGTCAAAACACATGCATTTACTGCAGTAGGAATTTAACCCCATACAGAAACCAGGCTACTGGGGAGAGAGATGATGAGTCACTGATAAACACCATCTGCACAGCATTTAACATTTAAACATTTAAAATAGAGAATAGGGAACTAAATTAAATGAAAAAGTAGGGCATGATAGACGTCAGAGTTCTTATGTAACTCTTTTCAGTAAGCTTGACAGAAAGGGAATGTCAAGGTTAAGAGTATGATGGCACACATAAATGTATGCACAGTGACAAATGTCAACATAACAACAAAAGCCTGGGAAGAAAAAACAAAAACTTTTCTCAGTTTCCATCATGTGCTAATATGATTTTACAAATCAGCTCCACGAACAATAGAAACTTTCACTTTTTCCCGTGTGTCAGTGACAAGATTAGATGCTCTCCCCTTGTGCTGATGGATCACTGACTCCTTGGCGCTGGCCGCATCACTTTTGCATTACTTCGCCAATACAGAAAACACTTCTATTTTCAACAGGATTAACTCTCACCACAAGACACCTGACAGGCAAAAGCATCACCTGTGTGGTACACGCCCCCCAGGCATCCAGCAGAACACATCAGGGCCTCAGTGACTAACAGGTATCCTGGGGAGTTTACCTTACAGTGGCATGCACAGTGGGTAAAACTGATCTGACCTCTATATAACATTTTTCAACCGTCCCTGTCTAAAACTGTATTCCCATGGGCTTTGTGAGTCCTTTCTCTCAAGCTGTAAATAAATTTGTGGCTTGTACCGGAAAGTACACACAGTTCCTCAGCAGAGGCAACAAGCAACACAACTGTCATTAGCTCAAGAAGTTCAACGGGCAATATGCAAATAAATTCTAGACTTAGCTCTTAGGAGCAAAAGCATATTCATAAACAAATACAACAATGTTCTAAAATGACAGCTATTAGTGCATGCCAATACCAAATCTGGAACATCAATTTGAGAGAAAAGTGGGGTTTTTTGTGCCAGTAATAAGCCCCTTTTTGCGGTTACTCTCATCTTTTTGGCAGGTTTTTTTTTTTCTTGTGTTACACTATTCCCTAATTAGATATAATCCTTAACCAAAATATCCACAAACAAGTTATTTGATAAAAATAAACAAACAAAAAAATTAATAAATAAATCAGGACTTCTAAGAGAAACATTTAGCTTTAAACACATTTTCATAGGCCCAAATTTATTTGGCCCGCTGGGCAAATGGGGGATGAAGAGTCACCTCTCTCAACAATTAACAGCTTAGACAACGGCTTTGAGCTGTCCATCAGCAAAACACTTAACCCTAAATCCACAGTTGGGATTTTTCTGTGACCTGTGGTACAAAGATGCATACACAAGCAGCCAGACAGGAACTGTTATTGAGGATTTTTGTGTGCTTAGGGGGAAAAATGTGAATGATCAATCTAAACAATGGACATTGGTACAGTTATTAATTTTATTAGTTTTATTATAAAGAACCATCTGTCAGCATGTAATCAGAATATGCCACAAATGATTTTGGATTTAGTCACATGGATTTTAAAGTTTGCAGTAAAAAATTTATATCTACGTTCTTGCCAAGAATGAGAGCTGAGAAATGTGATGTCATGGTTTTTCTAATTCTATTTTTTAATTTGCCTAATAGAACCAACAGTTTCACAATCCAAACATTATTATCAACAAAATTTAGATCCATCAAGGAGTCACTCTTTGTTCTTCAGTCTTCAATGGACATCTTTAACTTGAAGGGGCGTAATGCTGAGACCCAGAAGAAAAAAGGTTTTGGTATTTAGATTTTTTTTTCATAATTTAAGTATTTAAGTTGAAAGAAACATATTGCAACAATTTTCCTTTCATAGATGTTATTTATTTAGAGTTTATTAAATGTCTCTTACAGTGGACATTGGGTCTTGTTTAATATAAAAAATTTCTTTACTTAATGACCGTGTAAAACTAATAAATTTCCTTTTTTAATTTTCTAAACAGATTCATACTTTTTTAAATTCATAAACATTCAGCAAAGTTAAAGAGATTGCATTAAAAAGTGCTTACATAACTAATTACATGTCTGAAACACATCTAAACATCAAAATACTGCAACAAAACATTTCATTTCAGAGATTTTTGATTAAAATGCATTCTCCATCATTGACAGTGGCCTAGAGCTGGGGTCTTATATATTATCTTATATTATATAGCAGTAATACCAGCTCATGTGTGGTACAACATAAAACAGTTTTTCTGCTTGGACACACAAAAAAACATGTTACATTTGACGCACTTCACAAATGTTTTGCCTCTGCATCCCTGTCTCCTGCACCGTGATGAGTCTGCTGCCTCTACCATCTTTGGCAAAAAGAGCGCCCCATATTTTTTTATGTCATCACTGGGTGGGGGTTCAACATGCCTCCTCTTAGTAGTTGGAATGCAATCTCCATCTTCATTGCTCCTCTCATCATCATCACTGGTCCCCTTGTCAAGTTGCTGACCTAGACCCTGTGCCTGCGCAATCAGTTCTTCAGCCAGAAGCAACTTGAAATCAAAATACTGCAGCTTCTTTCTCTCTGTTTCCCGGATACCTGGTGGTCTGACCTGTACTCAATCCAGCTGTTTGTGGCTGCCAGGTCAAAAAAAATGCATGATGGTGGTTCGAATGGTCGATTTTTTAGTGTGACTTGACATTGGGTAAAAGCTAATCATGTGTTCACACAAGTCTACCCCACCCATGTTTTTGTTGTGCTCGATAACAACAGCAGGTCTGGGCACAAGAATATGGCACGCCTCTTTAGCTGACCATCTCTCTCTCTCTCTCTCTCTCTCTCTCTCTCTCTCTCTCTCTCTCTCTCTCTATATATATATATATATATATATATATATATATATATATATATATATATATATATACACCCTTCATATATTTTTTTCTTCTTGCAGAAGCCACAAAAATAGGGAGAAAAAGCTGAAAACTACAGGGTCATGTGAACCACCACTCAGATGGGTCCAGACATGTATTTTTCTTCTTTTCTTAAAGTACTGTAATTAAACAGTTAGGCCTTGACAGTGTGCATTTTGCCCTTTTATTTTTATTCAGCCAGCTGTGCCCCAGTGCAGTGGAAGTATATAGAGAAAAAGAAAAACTTTAAAACAGACTGTAAAGAAGTATTACAGTATTTTTTTTTTTTTTGTCTTGTTTTGTTTTATGTGTGACTTTTTTTTTTTTTACATTTGACTAGTATGAAGTATGAAATCACTCTATAGTTTAGGGAATAACCAAAGATTTTCCAGTAAAATTGGACAGTTACATTACATGAGTTCTGGTCATTTTGGATTTGATTGATTCTTACAAATACTGTAGAAAGCAGTATCAGTCACAAGTAAAATGCTGGTAACACACCTAGTATGGGTCATTAGATATTTCTGTGTCTGTGTATTATTATTAATTTTGTGGGATGCTGTCTTCTTTAGATCAGCCTTCCCACTTTCCATTGGCTTTCAGTGAACCTTCCAGCACCTGTGTATTCTGGATAATTGAAAAATGCATCCTGACCTGTGACCTGTGTTCCAGATCCTGAGCTAAAACATAAGTGGAAGATCTGAAGGTGCAAATCGATACCCACCTGTGTACCTGGGAATATTATATGTATGTACTGTATGTTCAGTATTTGTGTGTGTGTGTGTGTGTGTGTGTGTGTGTGTGTGTGTGTGTGTGTGTGTGTGTGTGTGTGTGTGTGTGTGTGTGTGTGTGTGTGCGCATGCGTGCGCCGGGGTGGATGCAAACATATTCTATTGTCAAGCGGGCCTTGTTAGTCCATTGAACTTGACAACAAAACAAAACAATAGCATGAGCTTTAAAGTACCCCCCTGCCTCCATCCCAACCTGTTTGACTTCATTCCAATAAAGTCATTTACCCATTTGATTAGTTTTGTTGAGCTGGATCTGTAAGCTATGATCAAACTGTGGTGTGGGCCACATAACCACAGCAAATCTGTCTGTCAAATCTTCGTGTCACCACATTTTCCTCTACCAGTCAGGAAGTGGATGATTCGCTGTGCTTTGTTAGATTTTGGCAGGAAAAACAATGAGTTTAACATGTGCAATTTATTTCACAATAAAACAGTGTTTCAACCATTAATGGAAACGTTTAGTTACAGTCTTGACTCCATAATGGTCAGAATCACTTCATTTGTATCTTTTTGAGCTCTTCCAACAACCAGAAAGAGAAACACGTAAGTAATAAAATGCTGATTTCCAGTTGTACTGATGCCCTGCCACTCTCCAAAACTGTTATTACTGAAGGATTGTAAAGACTGGGATGAGATTTCCAGACACTTTCAAACTAAACTTTTTACTAGCAGCTGAATGTATCCTGTAACAGTATCAGAGCTTTCTGAACATTCCACCTGGAAAAAAAGTTTTCATTTGTTTTTGAGTGATGATTTTGTACACTTTTATATTTGTATACTTATATTTGCGCCACGGGTGTAATTGGCATGACACTGAGCCCGCCCCAGAAACTGATTTGATGCATGTCCGTAGCAATATTAATACAGAAACTTTGGAATACATGTACAGGATCTGTCAATATGTTGTGGCAGTGCACTAAAATGTAAGCAAATTTATTTGGTCTAAATGATTTGGTCCCATTTCTCCCTAGTATTAGTCATGATATCTGGCCATCAACTTTTTATCATCAATTTAATTTCCTATTATTTATAATTTATTTATTTTGCAATTCATTTTTTTATATTTATATATTCTGTAATTTATTTTCAATTTAGAGACTGAAGCTTGAGAAGTGTACTAGATTTCAAGGTATTCACTGTTCTTTAAGTGAAATGAATCTCCATTGTGTTTACTAAGTCTTTAGGCTGCTGGCCCTGCAACCCGGCCCCAAATAAGTAGATAAAATGTATGGATGGATTGTGGTTATGATTTTTTTTAAATCACTACATAAGTATACTGTATCATGAGTGTACAGACATGGATGTAAACTGCAACTTGCCTGTGGTAAAATGTGTACTAAGTACAGATTATGACAAAATTAAAGAATTTTTGAACAAATGCTGGATAGGCTGTAATTGTATAGTTTATTTTATTTTTATTTTTTTTATTGAAATAAAGAAGTTTATACATGAAGTGAAAACAACTGCCTGTTGTTCTGAGAACCTGAGTTCCTCAGTTTTTCAAGCCAATTTAAATTAAATCCTATAGGATTTAATTTAAATTGGCTATAGTATCAGTCAAAAGTTTGGACACATTTACCCATTCATATGAATGGTTGAGTGTCTCCAAACTTTTGACTGCTATTGTACCCCAACGATCAAATGGTCCCCTATGAGCAAGCACAAGGCAACAGTGGGAAGGAAAAACTCCCTTTAACAAGAAGAAACCTCCAGCAGAACCAGGCTCAAGTAGGGGCAGCCATCTGCTGTGACTGGTTGGGGTTGAGGGGAATAAGAGTACACACATCTACTTGAGTAGTACAAGCAACATGAGGCTCTTTGGACTGTACTGTAGGTGGAAAATAGCATTCCATTATTTAAAAGGGACCTGGACCGTGCTGAAAGTGTCAGTAGGGTTCGAGGAGACTGCAGGCCCAGTCCCATGAGTGTTGTAGAGCTACAGCTCTACAACGCTGAGGTGGCCCTGAAAACTGAATAGATTAGAAGGCCCCCCCACGGCAAGACCCAAACCTACTTTAAGTAGGCATTTGCCACTGGGAAACCACGAACCACTGTTAGGAGGTGTTTCTTCAACAGGATTCATCATTTCTTCAGAGTCAGCCAATATCTTTTCCTCCTGGAGCAAACTCGGCTGCTCCTTAAGATCTTGGGTTATCTGGCTCTTAATTTTGCTGTCTCGCCTTTGGGATTAATCTGGGACATCCCACTGACTGCTCAAAATTTCGTAAAGATTTTTTTGAAATGAAGTCCCCCGGGATAATTTGACCAATCAGCCATTTCGACGGGAGATCAGCGAAGCGACAGGAGGTGTTTCTGGTTGTGAAGCGGCAGGAGGAGATTCTGCTCCGTCTTCCGCCTTTCCCTCCCGGTTTCTCCACTTTGCCCTAATTGCGCTTCGCTCTGGTACCTTTGTGCACGTTTCTGTCCTCCCCCTGATTTTAATCTTCAATAGGAATAGATAAGGCAACTGTAGAATATTTTTTCTCCTTTTGTCCCCCCCTCCAAGCCTGCCCTAAAACAGCACTATAACCACATTTGACCTAGCACAAGGCAATGAAAACCCCGTTGATATCTAAAAACAATTATGTTCTCCCAGAGCCTTTGTTTCCATGGTTTACGACTCCTGCTTCCACCCCTCTCCGCCTTAAACCTCCAAAAAGAGGTTTGAAATAACTGCAGTGACCTGATTGTAACATCTATTTATTCTATCCATTTATGAGGGGCAGTTAACAAAATTGCAACACAATCAAGATGATTAGGGAAACTTAGCAAAGTTTGGGTTGCCTGCTTTTAAGTTTGTGTCAGTGAGTGAAAAGATGCTGCAAATGTCAGTCGTCCCGTTATTGCTGTCTCCACCTCAGTGGCAGGAGTTTAACGGGGATGGATGAGAGAGGAGTCCAGGGAGCATGGCAGGTCCACTCCAATTAATGGCTAAGTAATTTATCAATTACCCATTTATGAGGGGCAATTAACAAAATTTACCTGATCTAATCTTAATTGTTGTCTTGTTTACTTTAAATGTGTTTTCTACCTTTCCAGGTTTTACTGAGCAGCACCTGTGAGCGGTCCAGTGGTGTTTAAATATATTACCACATGTTTTGGTCATTTCAGTGCACCGTGAGAAAACTAAGCTCTGTAAGGATTAGACATTTTTACAGCTCTGTGCCAATTTATAGGTAATCCATCACATAATTTGCCTCACACAAGCAAATTAATCTTCAGTGGATAATTATAATATCATTAAGGAGCAGTGTATCCCTGAAAATGATGCCTAAATGATTTCATGAATCATTCCATCTGAGGTGAAAACAGAAGCCGCAGCCTGACATCGCAGAGAAGTTCAGCTTTGTTAATTTTGTCACATAGTACATTAGCACAGAGATTTCTTGGGTCATGAAGCATTATGCTGAGCTGACTCAGGATGTTATTTTCCATATGGTCTATATTTGGCACCAAAGTTCACAATAACAAAGTTTAAATTCAGGCTCAGTGAGTGTGACCTGCTCGAGTAAAGCTTTAAATCTGATTAGATGAGTTTTGTACAAACACTTTTCATTTATTTTTTTATATTGTAAACAATGCACCACTTTATTCTTTTTAATAAACATTTAGTTCATTGTGCAATGGAGAAAAACTGTTTCTAACTATAGTTTGACTTCATTCCCTGTGTGATAAATTAACGAGAGTCTCAAGGCTGCCCAAATGTACTTCTTGTCTTTGTACATGTCAGAGCATTTGCTCTGAGCGAGTGAGTCACTCACAATGAAATCCCTCAAATCTCCAAGTAGACCAGCAGATTGTCTCAGTCTTGTAAGTATTTGCAAGTTTTATTTTATTTTTTATTTTTGTTATTTTCCTGATGGGTGTCTGCCATATAATAAAAGTCTGAAATATCACCCTCACTTACTTTAATTGCAGTTGTAGCTAGTATTTTTTTTTTTTAAATGTAAAGTCACAAGTATGTTATGAGGAATTATTCTGATGGGATTAAGTTGCTAAAGTGTCTATCAGACAGCTCTGGTGTCCTTTTAGCGTAAATGAGCCAGTATCTCTTGGAAACTTAAGGTAATTTAGCTTTGCATTTGGGTAAGATGGTTTTTGGCAGCACAGAACTATTCCGACACTTTTAATGAAGTAAACAGTCTGTAGATATATTTCTCCATTTGGGGTCAAATCAACAACAAAATGACGTCACGGGAAAGTGTCAGTCTGATGTTCATCTCACAGAAGTGTGCTGAGTTAAGGCCATTGTCAGCTTTTACATCAAAATGAACAGAAGGAAATAAACAGATTATTCTGTTTATAAAACTAGGTTAAAGCAAATACAGTAGATTAACACTTTGCATGCAGGGGGAGATTTCTGTGTGACTGACTTTGACAGCTCCTGGGATGCCTTTGGGAAAATTGACAACTTAGCGGAACGTGATTGCACAATTAAAGTGCACAGTTCATTAATGCATATCTGCTACGTGCATGTGCTCAGAATGTTTTGTTCTGATGGCTGTCTTGACAGATAATGCATGCACAGTTCATGTTGGCCTATGGACCTGCAGTCCAGCCATGAATAATAATTATGATGCCAGGAGACACAGGAGGTCATTACTGCAGACAGTACAGTGCAGTCTGAATATTCTAATCACTAGTGCTCTGAAAATATAGATTACAGAAAGGCCAACAGAAAATAACTAAATTAATAATGGTGGTATTTTTATTTGATACTGTAGAGCAAATGTCATGATAAAACTGAAAATATAGTCTGGTTCAAGTATAGGTTGACAAATCAAATAGATTTGATTCCGTTTTTCCATATTTGCATTTTACGGGGTGTGTGAAGAGGCACACAAATATTATAACAAACACACTTCACATTAAGACCATAAATGGTAAAAGCTTCATTTTTATAGCATTTTCCTGTTCTTAACCAATCAAATCACTGTGACTCTGCATACATGCAGAAGATGGTCTCACCATTAATTTGCAGCATCATAGCAGCTGCTTCTTCCGTCACTGCTGCAGAAAAAAATCACCATGAAGGAAGCTGTGTCCCGGCCAATGCCAGATGTTAATGTGACATTACACACAATCTCAGCCACACACAGGTCCCAACCTTGAAGCATCCTCATGAAAAAGATCAGCTACATACACTTCAGTGATTTCTGCTGACTCAGTATCACATCTGCTCCATCTCCATCCCCAGTGTCATTGGTGTCTCGCCCCTCTTTACACTGATTACCAGGTTAGAAAAAAACAAACAAAATCAAGCTCTCCCTCTTTTTGTGAAGCACTAGTGATGCGAGAGGCTGATTAAGCCATTCCACACTCACTTAATATTGATTTTATGATGACACCAAGTCACAAACACAAATTGCTATTATTCCCTTAACAAAATAAGATTTATATTAGCACTGAATCCAGCCACATAATTTACCATGTGGCACCAGAGGCAAAATAGCCACATTTATAAACAGGGACATTTATTTATAATGGACTGAGGATTGGTCCAAGGAAAGGAAAGTAAAAAAATAAAAAATAAAGAGGCAAATTCTAGAGCAACAGATGGTGTGAAACTACTTGAGATTTAGTGCATGACTAAAAAAAAAAAAAAAACTGCTGCCAAAAGCACTTGAGCCTATTTCATAAGTATAAATGAGATAAAGTGCAATGGAGTGGCATTTTACGGTTAATGGCTGATGTAAATTTGTTATTATGTAGATGTTCAACTCTTGACTGTTTGGGGCTCAGAAGTACAAACAATCTGAATAATATGAATAGTGAGATAATAATATGCCAGCACATTTCCGTGCAGTCTCTCAGTTGCTGAGTTTTCTTTCTTGTTTTCAAATTGAGAAGATGGATAATTTCTTTGTTTGTTTGGTGTTTTTTTGTTTTGTTTTTTTTTTTCTTGGTGAGTTCCTCATCAAGATACATTTTCATTTTTGGCTAGTGGTTCATGTTTGGTCCATGAAACCTCTTCAAATCTCAGATGAGATGTACAAGGAGGTCCTACAGGAAACTGCCCAATCCCCCCACCAGCCATCTCAATAGCCTTATCTGTGATGTGCAACTGATGAACTTCTGAAAGACTCTGGGTCTCACCATTATGGATGAAGTGACAGAGAAACGAGGTGCTTGGTTCATTTCTCTCTCACTGACAGATAAGCACTGTCTGTCAGCTTGATTGACGTATCAAAGAAGAGCAGCCTCTGCCATTGTTGGAGGGACTTGCCTCCTAGATAGGCTTTCTTGGTCATTCTCCCGACTAGTTTTATGTAAACAAGCCCACACAGAAAGACATGTTTGCTTGCGGCCCAAAGGGTTTTTGTAATGCTGTCATATTTATAGTACAATTAGCCCTGAGACCTAAATACAGGGTTTCCACGGGTAGTAAAAGGTAGTAAATTAAATGAGCTCAAATTAAGGCTGTTAAAAGGTAGTAAATTTTTTCATCACCCCTTCTATATATTTTGACTTTTCCATTGATGCAGATTTTTTGTTTTAAGTTTGTTTACTATAAAATCTGTATAGAAATACTAACTACTCAGCAGGACCTGAGCTGACATGATAGATTGGATTGATTACGCTGTCCGATCTGCTGTGCGCATGCGCGGAGACATTTTGCGCTCGTCATGGGAAAGTTTAAGTTTTCACTACTTTGGCTCGATGACCCGGTGTTACACCAAATTCTGCGACCCATCATATTCTGCGACCACAGGGGGCGATAGCGTACATCCTCTGCATGTACGTGCTGAATACCAGCGAGAAGGAGACTATTTACGTAAACTGTGTAAGCACCAAAACAGGAGATTGTAAACCTTACGGAATGTTATTTCGTTCGCATTGACGAAGGAAATGCGTTTTTTTTTATTTGACATTGAACACAGCTGGACGGACCGTGCATTGAATGCTTTTATTCTATCGTTTGAAATACATAAACCCTCTACTACCCATCTTTCAATAAATTGGTAAACGATAAATAAATGTTGCAGTTTACGTAAATAGTCTCCTTCTCGCTGGTATTCAGCACGTACATGCAGAGGGATGTACGCTATCGCCCCCTGTGGTCGCAGAATATGATGGGTCGCAGAATTTGGTGTAACACCGGCATTCAAAGACCCTCTGGAGACCAAGGACGCGCTGGCCCGTCAAAACGACATCGCCGATTTGAGATGACATAGCACTGGGTCCCTGCTGCCATGAATCGGAAGTGCAGACTTCAAACTACGTACCAGTTGTTAAATACATTGATAGGCCAAGTAAAACCAGAGTTATGCCTAATAATTTAGGCCATGCTTTTTCCTATATATTGTCCTCACCTGCGCGTTTTGTGCAGAGATAAACGGCGAAAACGTGAGTTTCGCTAACAGGAAGTGCTTGCTAATAAAAAAAATAATAATTCCCGACAACCCTTTTCCTATTGGTGGAAAAATGCATCATATCAACCAATCAGAAAATTATGCGGTAACATGATGCATTTGGGTGCATTTGGCTGCTGAGGAGCAGGTGAAAAAAGTGGTAAAAGAGAGTACATTACTGGCAAGTTTTGCCTGTGATACAACTTATATTTGCATTTTAATTGTAAAAATAAATCGTTAAGCATGTTTGTGATTTTTACAGTAAAAAAAAATCAAACTTTTTTTCTACTTGGATTTATGTTTTTTATGTGATAACTCCAGTGTGTTAATACAGTATGTCAAAATGAAAGAATAAATATACAGTCACACACATGAGGTTGTGCTGAAAAAATGATAGCAAACAAGGCAAGGTAAACAATTTCTAAGGTCAACTATGAAGCTAAAAACAAAAGTAGTCAAAAATGGCCAAATATACCCGGACCCCAGAGGTTTCCTGAGTCTTTTTGAAATGTGTTTGGAATATTAATGTGTATGAGGTCTTAGTCAAGACAAAGTCACAGTTACACCTTCATGTAAGTGGGATAAAGTTTTGTCTTCAGTGCGAGATGGGCCATCATCTTACATGCTCATCTTATATACGTGCTGTGAATCCACCGCCACCCCAAAAAAGGCTGCTGCTCGATTTCGTGCTGGTAGTAAAAATATTGTAGAGGGTAGTAAAAATAGGTAGTAAAAGGTAGTAAATTGAACTCTAGGATTCCTGTATAAACCTGAAATAGCAGACTTCAGCAAAAGAGGGTGGAGATAGTAAGTGATGCTCCAGAATGGCCTGCAGGATCCTGGATGCATGTCTGGAATTAGTGACTGCACTGAAGAAATCAAGTATACTTTGAAATTCCAGAAAGCTAATCAGTTTGAAGTAAAAAATGCAATTATTTTTCATTTGGCCTTTGTTGTCTTATTCGCTCTCTCTTCTCTCGCTCACACACACACACACACACACACGAAAGTAAACAAATGAAAAAGTGTCATTGAGCGATACAGCAGCCACAGACTGCTGCTAAACCAACTGAACAAATAAGAGCTTTGAGCCCTCCATGAGTTATCAATATTAATCTTAGCATCATGCAGGAGGAAATTTTATCTGCAGAGGCACGCTTACTCCAACACATCACAAGTAAATAAAAGCTTCTAAATACTGACCGAGAGGCCAATGTCACACAGCAAGATCGAGTGATGAAGTTTCACAATGAAGGACCAAGAGCAGTTCTTTCCTTTGACAGAGCAGCAGGCAGTCAGCCAAAACACCCTTATCCTCAATTCACCACAGCTCAAATGAGGCTTCAATTATTTAGTCAGAGACCAACAAGGAATGTTAAGAAGACCTTGTACACATTTTTGTCCTAACAAGGGTGTGAGTTGAATCTCTCTGAGTTTTTGACAGGTTTCTAAATACCTGAAGGTTTTCCAAAAAAAAAAAAAATGCGTGTAGTGAATTTTGCTGCAGGGAGTCATATTAAACACATTCACATCACAATGCCAAGGAGGTTTGTCTGACAGAAGTTGACATTAAGTGTTTCAAACCTGCACTGACTTCCTGGTCTGTTCCTGTTTGACAATACATACCATTACAAACAGCACAACATAAAGGTGTGAGGAAAACAACCCGTACCAAGAGCAACCGAGGGCTCAAGGGGTTTCATACATCAAAGACCTGGAAGGGCCAGGCTGCCGAAAATCACAGAAAGCTGTTTTGCATTCACACCCTCCATCCTTCAAAAGCTGTACGGGTACCAGCCCGACCGGAAAAGCCCCCGAAAAGTAATTGGAAATTCAGCCCCACACTAGGAGCCGCCATTTATCAGACAGCTGTACAGTAGTATTTTACCTAGCTACTTTAGTGTTGACATGATTGATAGTTTTCACAAGTTGTTTGTACATTTGAGTCTTATGATGCAGCTGAGCAAGTCTAGTGTATTCAAACTGACATTTGCAGCATCTTTTCACTCACTGACACAAACTTAAAAGCAGGCAACCCAAACTTTGCTAAGTTTCCCTAATCATCTTGATTGTGTTGCCATTTTGTTAACTGCCCCTCATAAATGGATAGAATAATAGATGTTACAATCAGGTCACTGCAGTTATATTCAACCTCTTTTTGGAGGTTTAAGGCGGGAGAGGGGTGGAAGCAGGAGTCGTAAACCATGGAAACAAAGGCTCTGGGAGAACATAATTGTTTTAGATATCAACGGGGTGGTTTTCACTGCCTTGTGCTAGGTCAAATGTGGTTTATAGTGCTGTTTTAGGGCAGCTTGGAGGGGGGGGACACAAACGAGAAAAAATATTCTACAGTTGCCTTATCTATTCCTATTGAAGATTAAAATCAGGCGGAGACAGAAACGTGCACAAAGGACCAGAGCGAAGCGCCAATTAGGGCAAAGTGGAGAAACCGGGAGGGAAAGGCGGAAGACGGAGCAGAATCTCCTCCTGCCGCTTCACAACCAGAAACACCTCCTGTCGCTTCGCTGATCTCCCGTCGAAATGGCTGATTGGTCAAATTATCCCGGGGGACCTCATTTCAAAAAATCTTTACGAAATTTTGAGCAGTCAGTGGATGTCCCAGATTAGTCCCAAAGGCGTAGCCAAGTAAATACATATGAAACGGGACATTATCCACGGAGATCCTCACCACCATGTGCGGCAGGTGCAGAGTCGGAAAAAATATATAAAACGGCCAAAAATGAAAACTTCTAAACAAGTTTATTTAAAGTAGAACGGTTCAATAAAAAATACACCTTGAATTAATACCACAAAAATAAATTATGTTGAAAAAGTAAATCCCTCACATCATTATTATAATTATTATCATTGTTGGGATTGTTGCAGAGAAAATAATTCCATATACATGTTGTTGTTTCCATGTGTAGAATGCTCGGAGCTAAAATGGACATTCTAGAATGCTGCCTTTGATCGTAGCGATAACTTCCAATTTCTTCAAAAAGTGCTGACCAGTCACTGTTGACGTAGAGTGACGTCATCGCCCACCAAGGCGCTGGATAGTGACGTTGCAGGGGTTGTGGCAACCAGAGGCTATAAGTAGACCAAAGCTTTTGCAAATTCATTCAACAGACAAACGAAGAAACGATGTCTCAGAGGAAGTGACAATAGAAATAACTGCGCCTATTGGAACTTCAGGCTCAGAAGGAGAAATGTGCGACTGCTGCTGACAGCCAGTTAAACATTACATCTGGGAAGCGGACCAAGAAATGTTTGGAAATTCCAGTGGAGATATTTCAGCTAAAGAAACAATAAGGAGGTTCTGAAGAGGCGGAGGAAGAGCATCAGGGATAAGTTGACTAGGCTTGACCCTCAGTTAGGAAAAAACAAGCAGAGAAGGAAAGTGTATTGGAAGAGATTCGCACTGTTGAGGAAAATGAGAAAATCTTAACTCTAAAAAACAGGAGTCTCACCGCTGAACTCGCCGCTCTCCAAAGCCTTGCTCAGGAAAGAGATGAAGAGGTCAGAACATTGAAAGAAAAATATATCTTCTTGACTGGCTGGTGGACGATGCTGTATTTGACAAAGAGGCCACAGTGGCATTTCTGACTGAAAAAATGGAGGCAAAGATTAACCACTCCAGAGGGAACTGGATAATCTTCATGGAAAGACAAGAATTTCTCCTTGATCAAAGCAGTCAGGTTCTTGCTGAGCTGATCCAGTTGGAAGAGCCAGAGAGACAAACTGAAGAAAAGTCTTCAGACCTTACAGGGAGCTGTACAAGATCTTAAAGAGGAAATAGGAGAGGCTGAATCTCTAGCCAGAGGAGAATGAAGGATGAAATAAAAGAAAGGACAGGATAATGCACACAAGCAAGACCAGATAGATCGTCTGAATGGAGTCAGTGAAATTAAGAGCCAGATAACACAAGATCTTAAGGAGCAGCCCGAGTGTTGCTCCAGGAGGAAAAGATATTGGCTGACTCTGAAGAAATGATGAATCCTGTTGAAGAAACCCCTCCTAACAGTGGTTCGTGGTTTCCCAGTGGCAAATGCCTACTTAAAGTAGGTTTGGGTCTTGCCGTGGGGGGCGTTCTAATCTATTCAGTTTTCAGGGCCACCATCAGCGTTGTAGAGCTGTAGCTCTACAACACTCATGGGACTGGGCCTGCAGTCTCCTCGAACCCTACTGACACTTTCAGCACGGTCCAGGTCCCTTTTAAATAATGGAATGCTATTTTCCACCTACAGTCCAAAGAGTCTCATGTTGCTTGTACTACTCAAGTAGATGTGTGTACTCTTATTCCCCTCAACCCCCAACCAGTCACAGCAGATGGCTGCCCCTACTTGAGCCTGGTTCTGCTGGAGGTTTCTTCTTGTTAAAGGGAGTTTTTCCTTCCCACTGTTGCCTTGTGCTTGCGCATAGGGGACCATTTGATCGTTGGGGTACAATAGCAGTCAAAAGTTTGGAGACACTCATCCATTCATATGAATGGTAAATGTGTCCAAACTTTTGACTGATACTATAGCCAATTTAAATTAAATCCTATAGGATTTAATTTAAATTGGCTTGAAAAACCGAGGAACTCAAGTTCTCAGAACAACAGGCAGTTGTTTTCACTTCATGTATGAACTTCTTTATTTCAATAAAAAAAAAAAAATAATAAAAAAACTATACAATTACAGCCTATCCAGCATTTGTTCAAAAATTCTTTAATTTTGTCATAATCTGTACTTAGTACACATTTTACCACAGGCAAGTTGCAGTTTACATCCATGTCTGTACCTCATGATACAGTATACTTATGTAGTGATTTATGGTCAAAACCTCACCATCACTTTTGAGTCTCAACATCGCAAGTGGGATTACACGAGGGATCCGCTCTGAACCTCACCATCACAAGTGATGACCGGATCCCTCATGTAATCCCACCCACACCTTGAACCCATATGTCACTCCTGCTGCACACCTCACCAACTACTGTATCTCACATGTCCTGCACCTGCCTCACATACTTCTCTGCCACTCCTGACTTCTCCTCACGCAGGCCACAATTCCTCTTTTGGCACCTGTGAATCTGCTTTTTCTAGATCACCACTGTACGTCACTTCATTGGACATTCCTCAACAGGATAATCATGCAAAATTACAAACTGTGGAAGAAATATTTAGAGAGAAACACAGCATATGGTATTCTGCCTGTAATGGAGTAGCCAGCAATAGGTTACACGAATTTGGACCCTGTGAGCAGTTGTGGAAACAGCTTGACCGTATGGTACCGTCCATCAAGCCAATTAAACATGTCAGAGGGAGTATTTTTCCCTCATGCAGGAAGTCATTTCACCCCATGCCAGAAACGACTGGAGTGAAATTTCTCCAAATCACTCCAAAAAATCAAAAGCTAGAATACTGTTTGGGAGGCAGGGATTTCGGCACATTCTTTTGACTTTAAAGCAGCCTTTAGGCATCAGTTTATGAATAGTCCTCAAAATGTCAGTATATTTGCTGCATTACTGTTTTTTTTTTGATAAACTGCTCAGAGTGAAACAGAAGGTCTTTTTTTTTTTCTTTTATTCTGGTTTGTTTACCAGTAGCTCAAATTTTACATCTCCCTTACGTCCTGTCTATTTCCTGTTTCCTGATACTGCACACATACCATCTGTGAGCCATTATCATTAAAAATCAAAAGAGTGACAACTTGATGCCATCCAGAGTGAGAAATGAGGGAACGGAAAGGAGAAAACGTTTTTATTGTAAACGCAGACTTCAAGGTGACAGGAGAGGTGTAGAAATGTGACCGATTGTGCTCAAATCTGATATAGTCCAATAATACACAGGAGAGGCAACCCAGCTGGATTCAATATAGCTGACTGAGATTCAAATTTGTTTTCTTCTTTTCTGCTAGACTATTATGCAATATGTCAAATGTAATTGGGTAATTAGTTCATATGCTAACTGCCAGACATTATGATTAGACTTGGGAGTCATATTTGTTAATTATAAAGTAACTCAACATAAACAAGGGGCTTGTTTCACGTGATGGGCAACTTGTGAATACTCAGCATGCAGGATAGGGAGATGGGAATAAACAGAAATACTTCACCAAAAACACAATTTTTTTCTATATTGCACTGAAGCCACACAGTAGAACTAACGATATATATATATATAATATTACAATTAATCTCACTTGCTTACAACAGATTCTGCTGTAGTGTACAATAGCCTCATTCACCAACAAACACAGCACCTCTATTCTTTGCATTTGAGTGCTTTGTCTTATGCATACACTCACACTCCTATGGATGCATCAGGGCCAACTTGGGGTCCAGTCATTACCTAAGGATAGTTTCTGATTGGTACACAACCCACTCTCCTGAGCCTCGGTCACGCCTATAAACTGCACGTCTAACTTTAAATCTGTTCTTCAAAAGTATAATTTTTCTAAGTAACAGTCCACCCAGCTTCTTTAACAAAACAGTCTACTCCTACTGACGCATTAGAAAGAATGCAGGTTTAAGGCATCTGTGTTGGTTTCATATTTCAGACGCAAAGGTTGTAGCCAGGTTTTATATTCAGGCTATGATAAAGACGATGTCCTCGTCTAGTGAGCTGACTAGCTGAAAGGTGATTCATAAACTAATTATAATAATATGCTGATTACTCATTCAGGCCCTGAAACAAACCTTACTAAAACCACCAATGAAAAAAAAAAAGAGGGTCAACCTCACCCTTCCTCTAAATGCAGCCTCATCGTCACCTTACATTCATTTAATCTTCTGAGGATGTAAAACAGTTGCCACAGAAAAGGAATTCAGTCACTGACGTGTTTAGCAAAAATTACTGCACCAGATGCTTGGATTAGATTACCATGCATATAACAGCAGAGATTTCACTGCACTGCATCAAAATGCATATTTTTCAAAGATGAAATAACCCAGTAGTTTTTGTTTAAATTAACAGTTCCCCAATAAAAAAAAAAAAGTATCTGTAACCACTGTTTGAAATGAATTATTCTATATAATTATTTACTATATGAAAAATGACTAACACAGAACAGCAAATATCCGCTGTGTGCCTCAAAATGTGAAGGTGAAAACAAGAGGCCAAAACCAAAGCAAAGAAGCTTGAATGCATACCTAAGTAATTAGACATAGTTCAAGCACAGTTCAAGTATGTCTCTATACTGAGTACTTGTTTGTAACATGGTAGTTAATCTGTTGTTCAAGAGGACAAGAAAAGAGCCCAGCCTTCATGACAGATACACAGCAGTTTCAATAGCCTCTTAACACTGGCATTTAACATTCAAAGTAATTAGCACTGAAGCTAAAGCTCAAACACAATGTGGCGATTTGCAAATAAAAGGCCATCACAGGCAAAAGCAGATTATCTTTGTCTTTCTACCCAAAAAAAGGAAAAAAAAAAATACTATCCTGCAAAATATCCCCCACTCTGAATTTCCCTTTCAAAGATAATATATCCCTCATCACACAAAGGGGTTCAAAAATGCATCACTTCTATAGGTATGTGTTACGGTCTCTTCCAGTTTTAATTATTGCCTTTTGATAAATCATGTTTAGTGCAGAGTATTTACAAGCCTCAGTTGCTGTTGCTAAGCAGAAGAAGCCGAGGTGCAGAAACAAGCTTGTTCTTGGAGCTGTGTACATCCCCAGTTAGAGCCACACATACTGTAACATAATCCTGAGCAACATATTATATCCTTAATTTATTACTGCTAGCTGTGCCCTGCCGTGACATGCAAAGCCATGGCTGCAGCACACTGTAAAACAGATTTTTTTAAGCAGTACGGGCCAATCAGCTAGGAGATATTTTCGAGCCTTAAGTGTTTCAATTGTCAGTCACTGTACACAGTTCCTGCAGAGAAAACTGAATGCAACATTTTACCCCTGATTCCAGGGTTTCCTAATAACTCAAATTATACTCAGTGCCAGTACATTGGCTTTGTACATATGAGACCAGCATTCAACAGTAAGACAGGGGTTTATATGCATGCATACACCTTGCTCAAGGTCTCTCCACTACACACCAAATCCTTATCAGTGCAGGATGCTGATGTGCAGTTGACCTAATATTCTGGCCTTCCTGTAGAGAAGAGCAAATAAAGGAAATGCTCGTCTGTTGTAAGCAGGTGAGATTAATTGTAGCTTAGATGTTAGATTTGGGTTGATAATCTTGTTTTTTGATAAGGCCTTACAGATTATAGGACCGCCTTATGTTAATTAATCCATGTTAATTCTTGACATTAAGAATTAAGAGCCTGTAAAAGAATGGAATGAGTTAAACCTCTTCACAGCCTCACTTCGCTCCTCTTTCCTCCTGCCTTGTCTTCAAAGCTCAAGGAGGTCTTGTAGAGAGGGAAAAGGGATATTTTTAGCAGGTTCCACAATCCCTCCTGTAAATAATTACCCTAGCTGGTGCTGAAGCTGCCAGCTCATTGGACTGGATGAACATGCAGCCTCAACTATCAAAAAAAAAAAAAAAAAAGCAAACAGGAATGGTGGCTTCAAATATACACAGGACACTCACCCCCGCTTACAGCATGGGGATACTGAGTACTGCGAAGTGTTCAAATTGATGCAGCACATTTTAAAAGCACCAGGTAAAAAAATTCCACAGAAACCTTGTATGAAAGATGAGAATGAGAGGTATAGAAATTGCAGCAGTTAGCTTGGGAGTTGTTGAGTAGAGTTGAATATGTAAAAATGAACATAAACGGTGAGACAACAAATTCCATTAAAAGAACATTTGAACACTAAGAAACGCTGTAATGAAACTGCTTGGTGGCCAGCTGTCAACTGCCGTTGCAACAGTCATTTCCCAAATGTGTTTATGTGTGCAGCACTTCCCTATTTCTGCAACTACTCCCCTAGGCCACTGCTGTAAACAAGAATATGCTCTTAGCCAAGTTCCCTGGTTAAATAAGGATGAAAGAGAAGAAACTCCAATGAGAACAACTGAAGCTTTGCTGTTCGGTGCAGCATTTTTTAATGCTATACATTAATAATGATATTGCAGGGTCAGTATAAGTAAAGATACTGGTTTCCCTTTGTTGTTGTTGTTTTTGTATGTGTGGATGTGAGTGTATAACTATGAACCAACTATGACTCCTGGAGCAATCCTTTTAGGAAAGAAAGCCTGGGACACAGAACCAGCAGCTGGTAAGGTTAATACAATATAATATATATAATATAATATAATATAATATAATATAACAATAAGACAGATTTGATTTACCATTGTTTTTTTTTGTTGGCAGATTCTCAACTCTTCTCCTGGGGACTGCTTATTTTACTGTAAGTGCTTCCCTGCTCCAACACACTTGTTTCAATGATCATGTTATCATCAGGCAGCTGCAGCATTTAATACCCAGTTGATTGTTTGAATTAGGTGTCTTGAAGCAGCGGCTGGGGTCCCCAGGAGAACCTCTATGTTAGCGTTTTGGGAGCACTGAGCGATGGGATATAGAAGTAGTTAAACACTAACTTGCACTAAACTAGACTTGTGCTAACTTACAAGAAATGAGCACAAGAGCATTTTATGGGAGGAAGGAATGTGATGAGAGAGTTGGGGGTCGTTCCCTCTGGCAGTGAGGACAGTGAATCAGATCTGAGGAGCTGTTAGTGAGTCACGAGTCACACATACAGTAAATGTGTGTGATGAGAAACATTTGTCACCAAAACAATCAAATTCATGCCAAAGAGGCGTCAAAGAACAGTCAATGGTCTGAGAAGTACAGTTACAGTATTCACTTTATAGTAGGGAGTTACACGAAAAGTGTAACTCCCCCCCCCACGCACACACACACCACACACACACATTAACAGTGTGTAATACTATCAGCTATTTAATACTACCAACACATTACATATAATTTAATATATTTCTGTTTCTCTAATATGTTTACTTTTTCATGTGTTCTCCTCTGTGAATCGCCCACCTTATCATGGTGGAGGGGTTTGTGTGTCCCAGTGATCCCAGGAGCTATGTTGCCCAGGGGCTTGTCCCCTGGTAGGGTCTCCCATGGCAAACTGGTTCTGGGTGAGGGTCCAGACAAAGAGCGGTTCAGAAGACCCCGATGATTGTAACAGCAAGGAACAGTTTACCCTGCCCGGGATAGGGTTACCAGGGCCCCACCCTGGAGCCAGGCCTGGGAGGGAGAGCGTCTGCTGGCAGGGGATTAGCCCGTGGTGCTCGGCCGGGCGCAGCCCGAAGAGGTTACATGGGCTGGCCCTCCTGTAGGCCCACCACCCCGGCTATCGAGACTGGCTATTGGGACATGGAATGTCACCTCTCTGGTGGGGAAGGAGCCTGAGCTAGTGCGTGAGGTTGAGAGATACCAGCTAGATATAGTTGGGCTCACCTCAACGCATGGCCTGGGCTCTGGAACCAGTCTCCTGGAGAAGGGCTGGACTCTGTTCCAGTCTGGAGTTGCCCTCGGTGAGAGGCGGCGAGCTGGGGCGGGTATTATTCTATCCCCCCGGCTTGCTGCCTGTATGTCGGAGTTTTCACCGGTGGACGAGAGGGTAGTTTCCCTGCGCCTTCGGGCTGGGGAACGGGTCCTGACTGTTGTTTGCGCTTATGCGCCGAATGACAGTTCAGAGTACCCACCCTTTTTGGAGTCGCTGGGAGGGGTGCTGGAGAGTGCTCCATCTGGTGACTCCATAGTCTTGCTGGGAGACTTCAACGCTTATGTGGGCAATGACAGTGAGACCTGCAGGGGCGTGATTGGGAGGAACGGCCTGCCCGATCTGAACCACAGTTTGTCCATAACGAACACCATGTTCGAACATAAGGATGTCCATAAGTGCACATGGCACCAGGACACCCTAGGTCGCAGGTCAATGATCAATTTTGTAATCGTCTCATCAGATCTGCGGCCGTATGTTCTGGACACTCGGGTGAAGAGAGGAGCTGAGCTGTCAACTGATCACCACCTGGTGGCGAGTTGGATCAGGTGGCGGGGGAAGATGCTGGACAGACCTGGCACACCTAAACGTATTGTGAGGGTGCGCTGGGAACGTCTGGCAGAAGCCCCAGTCCGGGAGATCTTCAACTCCCACCTCCGGCAGAACTTCGACAACATTCCGAGGGAGGCTGAGGACATTGAGTCCGAATGGACCATGTTCCGCACCTCCATTGTTGAGGCTGCTGCTCAGAGCTGTGGCTGCAAGGTGGTTGGTGCCTGTCATGGTGGTAGCCCCCGAACCAGATGGTGGTCACCGGAGGAGAATGGATGGATGGATGGTGTTACTCAGTCTAAATGTGATTGTTAAAACTGACAATAAAACAATTCTAAGAAACTATTTTCATCTTTATGACAAGCTGCTCAAACTTGAACTGAAAGCATTTTGGAGGCCAAATAGGAGGGCTGTGATTACAAATGCACTGTCAGTGGATTCTTGGGGTGGGGGGGGGGGGGGGGGGGGGGGGGGGGGGGGGGGGGGGGGGGGGGGGGGGGGGGGGGGGGGGGGGGGGGGGGGGGGGGGGGGGGTGTGGGGTGGGGGGGGCTTTTATGATGAGAATAGGCAGTCAAGCCTCCTATGGTATTTTATAGGACTGTTTGAAGAAACTGATGCAATTTCCCCTCTGCTTGATGTCAGTGATGTTAACTATCTGGCTTTCATCTTTTTTGGCTTACTTACTGCCTTAGCACACAGCTGCATTTCTGCTTCATTTCTCTCTATCAAGGATTCTTGTTTCTTTGTGTGTAAGGCAATGTGCTGATTTTTACATATCCTCTGGGGCTGCATAAAAGAAACCTAATTTGGCAACAATGTCAATCCTCCAGTGACTGTACCGAGCGTGAACCTTTTAGATCAGATCAGTATGAAACAAGTAACATCAGTCATTGACTTTCAATACCAACTTGTCCAAGATAATTTTCTCAGCTGTCTGTCTAAGCCTTCCCAAGTCAAGTCTTCCTCTGTAAGCCATGGCACCATCCATCTTTGCTACACACAAAGAAACATGGCATTGTGGAATTTTTTGTGGGTCAATTCTTGAGAAGGAAATTGTTTTTTTCTGCACATCTCACTACTGTAGCAGCTATACAGTAAAATAAAAAATATTTTACTGTAAAATAATAATAACAGAATGTTTTTTTATTTAATAATGAAACAATTCACATTTTTTAGAATCTTAAACGGATTGACAAAACACACAGCCCTGTCAAATCAATTATTGGTTCTGCTGCTAACGCAGTCATTAATATGCATGAAACAAATAGTTTTGATACGTATTTAGTAATAATGCACAGACTTTATATGTTAACCAAAGACAAAGAGACACAAATAAAAAATAATATTCAGTTTCCATTCAACAGAAACACTTGTAACCTCATAAGAAACAATGAATATGTGGACTTTGTTGTGTCTTCTTAATTCCATTCCTGCACAAAACTCCCTTTAATGAAGTTTGGGCCTGTCGGTTGAATTTAATTGGACATTTCATTACATTAGAACATTTAAAATCCGTTTTGGTGGAGAGTCAAGCACAGCATCAAACAAGCTGGTGATTGATCGAGTGACACAGGCAACATGTCGATTTAGGGTTTTACTGTTTCATTTTTTACTTTGGGTTTTTTTACTTTTCCATCAACATGTGGATATTTTAGTCCAAAAATAAAATAAAATAAAATAAAAATCATATCTAGTGAAGTTTAAGGTATTTCTCTTGTGCTTCTTGTTTGAACAGCTGAAGTGAACAGCTCAGTAATAAACTGAAGAAAGTATTTAAGCAAAACGATGCTACAACAGTAGAGCTGATATATTATTTGACTTGTAATTTAGATATTTATTGAGAAACACTGGCTTAGTACCTATTACTTACTTGTACCTGCTTGGAAAATGAGACTTACACATGTAACATTAAAAGTTCAGGGCAATGAGATGAAAAGAAAACCTCAGAAGTTGTGAATTGGGGTAATTGTGTTGCCTTTGTTTTGTTATAGCAAAACAAATCATTTTAACAAAAAACAAAATCTAAACATGCAATGGTCCTCATTCAGTTCCACATTGAAATTCTAAGACTAAAGACATGAGACAAAATATCTATCTATCCATCCATCCACCATCCATCCATCCATCCTCTTCCACTTATCCTTTATATTTCAACAGTATTTCAGTCTAAGGAAACTGGGATATACAGTAGTATGTAATGTAAATGAGGGATCATTTATTTAAAAATAGCATATGGCATGCCATAGTCATCAATGGAAAATTCAATAACTTTAATAGTAACATATCTGTGGTAGTTGTGTGTATATTTGGGGGGGGGGGGGGGTTAAAAACACTAAAAACTTCTGATCTTGTGCTTTTTTTTTTTTTTTTTTCTTCAAGTTCATATTTAAAACCCTCTTGTCATAACATTTGTTCGAGGTAAGCCCCATTCCTGTAAAGAGGTAGAGTCAGACTGCTGCAAAGGAAGTCATAATGCAATGTGCTGATGGGCTACCCTCTGGCCTCGTGGCTGATAGAACTCTCTAAAGACAAGGGTATGAGCGTTTGTCTTTCTGCCAAACAATAAATTCACCCAAAACAAAAGGCTTTCACTGCTCTCAGCAGGTCTTTTGCATAAGTGGGATTTCTTTTCTTTTTGACTTTTTCCTTTTTTTGGCTTGTTGCAGAACAGTAGAAGAGAAATTGAGTCACTTCAGTGATTTTTTTTGGGACAACCAAAGACAGAGTACAGAGCAGATAGATTTGCTTATGCCTGGTGCAATAAATGGAAAAACTGTAAACATATGGTCCCTGCATGATTGCTTTTCATTTGTATTTGTTCACTACTATAAATGACAACTTAGGTATTTTTCCCCTGCTTTGAGTATCTTACCTTTAGTGCAAATGACCTGTTTACACTTGTTCTTTAACAATGACTGCTGACTAAATACTGATATTACTTTAGTGGTCTTATTGCTGCATTACATAAAGATGTGTAATAAATAGTAGTTCCTGCCATTATAAGAGTGTCCAATTAAATCAAACAAAAATTTTGAGACACTGAAACTGTTCAAGGTCAGAACACAGGTTCTCTTGTTATTTCATGACAAATCAAACATATAAAAAATTTTGAATTGATTCTGCAGCTTTACACTGGAACACTCAGCGAGAGGTCCAAAGAAATATTTATGCAAGTGAAGAAGGCCAAAATTAGGCTGAAAAATCAAAATAACCCTGCCAGAGTGTCAGGAGTGCCCAAATCAACAAGAAGAGAACTAAGGTGGATGATTGCATATTCTTTCCTTAAGAAAAACTTCACATCATCTAGCTGAATCCATGCTCTCAAGGAAGTAGGTGTGTCATAGCCATTGTCTACATTCATGAATGTAAATACAGAGAGTTTAAGGTGCAAAACACTGGTATCACTTATGAACAGGAAGGCCAGATTAGACAGAAAACATCTAAAGAGCCTCCACAGTTCTGAAAAAACAAAACAAAAAAACATTTGAACAGATGAAACCAAGATTAACTCACACCAGAATAATAAGAAGAGAAAAGTATGGAGAAGGAGAGAAGCAGCTCATTATCCAAAACATACCACACCATCTGTCAAATATGGTGGCAGCGATGTTATCGTATGTGCATGTATAGCTGCCAGTGGAACTAGGCCACTTGTATTTACTGATCATGTGACTGCTGAGAGAAGTAGCAGGGTGAATTCTGATGTGTACAGGCCTGTACTCTTTTGAAAAATGCTGCAAAAGTGATCAGACAGCACTGCAAATCGATAGTGACCCAAAACATACTGCAAAAGCAAACAGGTACTTCTCAAGGCAACGAACTGGTATGTTCCTCAACAGCCACGTCAGTCACCTGATTTCAACCCAGCAGAGCTTGCTTCACTAAACACAAAACTGAGGGAAGAGAGAGACCCACAAACAAGGAGCAACTGAAGGCAGCTGCAGTGAAGGAGCGGCTGAGAATCTCAAGGGAGGAAACGAAGCATTTGGTGCTGTCCAAGGGTTCTAGACTTCAGCAAATGACTACAAAATGTTTTCCATCCAAGTATTAAAAGCAACTTTTTTTTAAATTGTTTTGAATTATTTTAGTTTGTCAAATTATTTTGTGCCTCTGTATGATGTGGGGACTAGGTATTAAAATAGTTTTAATCCCTGAATAGTTAAAACCCTGAAGCTAAAGCTGAAAGTCTGAACTTCAATCACATCATGATTCTTTGATTTAAAATCCTCTTTGCTGTCGTGCATAAGTAAAATTACAAAAAACAAAAAAAAACAGTGTCATTGTTCAAACACTTGAATTTAACTGTATTCCTGTTCAATTTGCCACAACTAGTTTTAATGTGAGTGCTATGACTAGTATGAATCATCTATGTATATGTTGCACCAGGTTGGACCATCTAATGTTTTCAGAGCTGCCTTAACTTTTCATGGCATAGGCTCAACAAGGTTCTGGAAACATTCTTGAGAGATTTTGATCCATAGTGACACGATAACATCGATAACATTGTTGCAGATTTATCAGCTGCACCTCCACGATGGGACTCTCCCATTCCACCACATCACAAAGGTGCTCTATCGGATTGAGATCTGGGGACTGTGGAGTGCAGAAACTGGCTACCGTGTTCAAGAAACCAGTTTAAGATTATTTGAGCTTTTTGACACAGTGAATTTTCCCGCTGTGAGCAACCATCGGAAAATGGGTCATAAGGGGATGTACATGGCCAGCAATAGAACTCTCGTAGGCTGTGGCATTTAAATGATGCTCAGTTGGTATAAGGCAGGATACAAGGCAGGATGAATCTGTTCTTTCATGTTGTGTTTGTCAAATTCTACCATCCAAATATTGCTGCAGAAATTGTGACAGCATTTTTCTCAGAGTGGTCTTCTGCTGCTGTAGCTCATCTGCTTCAAATTTCAACTGGCTGTTCATTCAGAGATGCTCTTCTGTATAACTTGGCTGTGACTAATGGTTTTTTGAGCTTCTGTTGCCTTTTTATCAGCTTGAAGCATTCAGACGATTCTCCTCTGACCTTAAAAGGGCATTTTTTGAAACAGTCTCTGTATTTCCCACATATCCTCTGTGTTTCCCACGCAATCATCTCTAGGAGATGATTGCGTGGGAAAATCCCAGTAGATTTAAGTCATTTAAATCACCTTTCTTCCCAAATTTGATGCTTGTTTTAAACTTTGGCAAGTCATCTTGACCATGTCTTGAGTCGCTGCCATGTGACTGGTGGGTTAATGAACAGGTGTACCACTACTGCTACTTAAAACATGCATATTATAGTCATCTTCCGCCTGCACACAGTGCACTGAAAACACAGAAGTTTTTTGGCAGTGCCAAAACCATCCTTGCTCATCACCTTGCCCACTCACAAGATGCTGTTCCTTGTGAGTTCAACACCTTCCCCAAAACAAAAATCAAATTTAAGAGTGAATATTTGAACACACTTTAGGCAAGCTCTGTTTATACTGGAGAGGGACAAGTGCAAGTGGATAAAACAGGACCTCCAATGAATGAAAACAGCAGCTGATAATACTGAAGGGGGATATCAAGGCTAAGTTTTTAATATTTTCAGAATATTTTCATCTAACTTATCTACTTACAACAGAAAGTCTTTTAAATTGACAGCAGTTACACATGTTGACAGATAACAAATGCATGTACACTTGTTGATAAAGCTTTAATTTGCTCTACACAAACTTTATTTGCACACATCATGATGTGTTCATTATAGTCCTATTATACTCCTGTAATTTAATGACTGTTGAGCTATTGATGCCTCCAGCTCACACTGTGATGTTGTTAAGGTACACAATTCATCTTCAGGACCCGAGAATCAAAGGTAAATTAAAACAAGCAATGTGGTTTATGATTACTCAAAACATAAACAGTTTTGCTATAATGATGCACATAACATCTCAAGCCTCTTGTCACACATCACAGGTATGGATTATCTGTCACCACCTTTCATATGCAATACCACAACACTTCCAAACTGTGACAAAGCTCAGCATGAAAGGATCATACCCCAATAGTATATACAGTAATAAGACTAGTCATGGTTATTGTTCCGTGTTCTAGATGAAATTAAGTTCAATAAGTAAGATCTGTAATCACTCATCTGCCTGCTTTCCTGGGTGTTCAGCTTCAAGTCTATCCTTTACATCACTTCCACTGTTAAACTCAATGCTGACATCATTGCCGTAGCCCAATCATCCTCTTGCCCGACTTCTCCGAGCCAATCAGCCTCCCCTCTACGTAGTTCAAATCTCAGAGCTCTTTTGTCGTCCTGCCTTTCAGATTCTTGCCTCCTCCCTATCCCTGCAACACCCGACTGACTCAGAGCTTGGATGATGCTCTGAGTGACCAGGGTCACTCATTCACTCATCTTCACCACCCCCAACATCTAGACTCCTGGGGTGGGGGTGGGGTGGGGGGGGGTCCTGTCCTAATTCCTGTCACAGCTGGGATTCTGTTCTGCTATGATGGGTCATCAGTCTAATTACCAAATAGCTTAATTGAATTCTGTAGCTCAATAAATCATGTTCATGTCTTCAAAATGATGTCTCCTTACTGAAATGCAGGTAGCTGCTTTTGAGAGTCAGACACAAAATTCTGTTTACGTTATATGCACAGTATATGAAAATTGCTGTCATTGTTGAAATGTATTGGATAGAGATTTTGTTAAGGAAGAGGCTTTTTGTAGTAATCCCTCTGATCTATGGCATGTTTTTAACCCTTTTAGGTTATTGTTTTGATTTTAGAGTGTTTGTACTTCAGTCTCAATGCTCAACAGGCTGCTGTCAGTTAAAAAAAAAAGAAAAAGCTTTGATCAAGTTCACTTGGCATGTACATGTAGTTAGCAGGTGAAGAGACTGAAGCATTATGGGTAAGACCTAAATATAATTCTATGAGAAATTAGTAAAGACCAAAAAAAAGAGCTTAAAGAGGAATGAAAAATAGAGTTACCAGGTAGCTCTAAACACCTGGTAAATCAGTATGAGTGTAAAATGTTTCCCAACAAAATAGCCAAAAAGCCTCTATAAGGTAACAGCCTGTCAGTGCAGTGTCAGCTTGTTTCTGAGCACAGGTGGCCACAGATTAGATAGTGCATCTTAAAATCTCAAAGCTGATTGTGAATTGTGAATTTATGCAGTTTCATTTTCACAGGTTTTCTCCAGGAGCTCTGGTTTCTCCTGCAATTGTAAAATATGCCTGGTTAATGCTGCTTTTGTCAGGTCAGGACACTCACAACAGATATTCTTAATGTCAAGAGTTCACTGGTTGAATAAAGGTTCAATAAAATCTAATTAAAAAAAAAAAAATCACTTAATTTTTATTTACAGATTTAGTTTATGTGTGGAATGGACTGTATTTCCCTGTTTTCAAACTCTCAATAAAGCACATTGAGTCCCACTGAATCCAAGTCTTACTTATCTGTGTTATTTTGCTTGTCATCACAGAGTTGAGAAATGTTACTTCCTGAAATGTTACTTCCTGCTCTGTGGAGGATAAACTGAAAACGTCTTGGAGCCCCAATTTAGACTCCAGAGAGTTTTCCACAGCAATTAGCAAACGTCCATCCAAGACATGGGTCTCAGGCTTTTGACGTTGGGTGATTCAGGGGAAATTCTCCTGAATATACATACATTATATCCAATAATGCAATGCCCCACAGTTTAACAGACATTTAAAGTATTTAAATGTGATCATGCCTTAAATAAAAAAAGAAAAAAATCATACAAGCTGAGGAAAAAAAAGGAAATAAAACAAAAAGGAGAGACAGGTAATCCTGAGAATTGGCTCATTGGAGAAATGCAAGGTGGGAACAGGATGAAAGACATTGTGGGAGAGAAGAAAGTGTGAGAGAGGACAGACAGACACAGCTAGTTGTGAAGTGCACGAGGGAGGGAGTAAAATGGTAGAATGATAAAGAGATGGCACAACATCTAAGACTAGAAGCAATTCGCACTGTCCCTCCTTCCCTCCCACTCCCTCTCATTATCACTGTGTTCTAGCCAGCTTCTCTCTAAGTGTCAAGCATGAGGCAGCATGTCGCTGTTGTTGTTGTCAAGATTATTTGTGCACATAGACGCAGTCGTAGAGGAATGTGGGTATCTTCACTGTCGTTGCATGCAGATAGAAAGCAAATGTCTGTCAGTCAGCCTGTTGGGAAAGCTAGAAAATACAGAGTCTGAGTAAAAATCAGCACAAAGCCAGTACTGTAGGCACTTGGTGGATATCCAGTATATATTGATCCACATTGTTCGAATAGTAAACAAGAGAAATTCAAGCCAAGGAAAATGCCATCACTTTGATTAAGGTGAGCCCTAATGTAGCTCGTGCGTCATATAGGGATTGCACATATGCTCACTTATTTGATCTCAAATTGCATCTTTGGTTATTTGCATTAATTATTAAAAATTACTATCTAGTGCAGCGGTAGTGTTATAGACATATCCTACATCTCAAGAAATAAATTCGAGCAAGTAACTGTCTTTGCAAAATATGATCCGGCTGTTATTGATTGCTAAACATCCTTATTTACAATCATGAAGCAAAGCACTTCCACATAATCAATCCAGGTAAATATTCTGAATGTTAAGTAAACATCAACACTTGTTCAAGTAATGCTCCTATACAACAAGCACTCATACCTAAATGGATAAATAAGCAATATGAATGTGCCCTTGAAAGTAATGCTAACTGTATGGGCAATTTCAGCCACCGTCACATTAGTGTTAATGTGAAAGGGGTCACATAAATGAGGATCTAAAAGATTTGTCGCCGACCCCTCCAGTTTCCCTCTTCGCCTTATGTTTTGCTTTCTGCAGTGTGCAAACTCAGCCAGCACTGACTTTGTTTCTAGCCACAGCAAACAGCTGTTTTCAGCACAAAAAAAAAAAACAGTATGCCACCTGCACAGCATCAAATGACAGAGACAAAATTAACAGCTTAGCAGCTAATATATGAGCATCTAGCAGGTAAAGAGCCCTTAATTTCCACTATATAAAAGGCAGCCTGACACATGGCTCTAAATTATGGCATAATTGGGCTCTCGCATGTCTACTGAATGTGTATATGTTATTATTTTGCTAACATGTTAGCCATTAGAAGCTATTATGCCAATAAAATTCTTTTTTTTTTCATCTTTCTGCAACCCCTAAAACACTCAAGAAGTAAACAAGTTGTTAAATCTCAATTACCCCAAAATAAATGCCTTTGTTGTTCCCTTACAAGGTGACTGGAAGCATTTTAGACACTTGGTCACAAATAATTGGCTCTTTTTGCACATTCACATAGCAAATCCATAAATAATTACACATCTTACTCACTGAACAATATGTGGGAACTGATTAAAAAAAACAAAACTGTAAAGCCTTATCAAGTCAACCCAGTGACTCTTAATACTGCTTTTCAATTATGCTGATAAAGAGGAAAATGAAAGAAACCATTAAAACTCAATTGAGAGTCAGCTTCGAATCCTAGATTGCATCTCACCTTTTCCACAGATGGAGGAAAACCATTTGAAAAACAATGAATGTATTTTGAAAGCACAAAATGTTGTGCGCTCAAACAGAAAAAAAACCCAAAATGAGTGGAGCGGAAGAAGCTGATAAAAGGTGCTGCAAAAATACTTCAGTAAAATCACTCATTTACATAGACAAAATACAAGTATTTATGTGAGTGGTGCATCCACTTAATGCTCAATTATTTAAACCCCATCCTGCCATAATACTAAAGCACAAATGTAATTTACCTAATACTTTAAAATTTGCTGCGGTAACCTTCATGTCACCTTTTTTTCCCTCCCAAATGTTTCATGAATTAGAAAATCAAGAAAAGATTGTGAAAAATGGTATGGATTCATACGTATCAGCGGGTTCTTGTGTACGAAGGCATCAGCTCAATAATGCTGTGCTTCTTTCTGAAAACTTTACACACCGCCCTGAAACCATTTCTTATGCCAAATTTCTATCCTCATAGCATAAAATTGCTCTACTAAATCTTGCATGGCCTTTAGCCGAGTGCTGCTGTGTGTCAACATAATTATGTATGAGGACAGCACCCAACCTGCTCTTCATAAGGAGACTGATTGCTGGCTCTTATTACTTGACTTCATATTGATTTCATGGCGTGTCAGTGTCTGATCGTGATTCACATGCATTACAAGTGCTGCATCAACATTTTCGCTTCCCTGTGACCCAATATGACTTAATCGTGTCCTTGGGTCAGGCTTGGAACATTAACTGGAGCCTACAACTATCATTATCTTAGATTAATGATTAATATGGAAGTAATATTGCAGCCAACATGGCCTCTCCTAATCATTAACCTTAAACAAGGGATACACTGCAATAGTTATTTTACTTTAAGACAGACAGAAAGGCCTAAAAATTACATTGATTGTACACTGACTTGCAAATAGGGCTTGTTCTAGAAAGTATACAGTACATAACATGGATAAGTGATTCTGATCGCCAATGCAAAACAAACATTTCTATCTGAAATGGTATCAACACAGATATCAGAATCTTATTCAACAGTGAATACTCCGCTTTGTGTACATAAAGATAGGATATAAATTGAGCTTTCCATTTCCTCAGACACATGTTGGTCTGACAGATGTCTGATTCAATAAATGAAAAATTCCTAGTTGTATTAAGAAAGAATGAGTCAGAGACAGAAAAAAAAACAGGTTTCTTTAAACTATTGTAACCACTGAGTTAGAAAATTATATATAGTTTTAAAGCACAGCCTTGTTGCCAGTTTGTTTGATTATTCATTAATAACGTCCTTTGAGTGGGTACAAATTGTTTTTCACGGTTACCACTTTTTGTTTGTGCTGATTGTAGAAAAGCATGGCAATAAAATCGAGTACTGATTTTACTCGATGGGTATTTGCACCCTGGTAGGTGGTGACAGTGAATGTCGCATTATTGTTAATGATAAATCCTCCTAGGAATGGATTGTACCACTCTTGCACCAATCAACGAAAAAGAGATGCTCTGCTGGAGGGGCTTTGTTGTTCCACTGTCTGCTTTGAAACACTCAGAAGGTGTGCCACCAGTTTCCAGTATGTGGACGTACCTGGTCAGCTCAATTTTTTTCCTTTAAAAGCTTTTGTGGGGTTGTTGTAGCATGTTTGCAATCACTGTCACACTGGAAATCCCTTTCTTGCCAAGGTTCCTGCCAATGGGAATCTTAGTTTATATGAATATTTCAGTATGTAAACTTGCATTCCTAGTGTTACCTATAAATGCCATTACCTCCTCGCCTTTTTCACTCGCACAGGCCTTCATCAACAAGCTCCCATTTTCATATTTTACTCTGCATTATCCAGTCTCTATGGCAATACTGGCCAAGTTCACACCAAAAATTGTTGGACCCACTCTGATTTAAACAAATTAATTCAGGTTTATTCTGCTGATAATATTCATACTCCATTTTTATGCCATTTTGTGTTTATTGCGTTCCTTCTTGGATACTGGCCGTTGGTGAAAAATGTCCTTCACATTGTGTGAGCAGCCACTGAAACACCATTTTCTGTAGATAATTCTTGTGCCAGATTAGAAGCAGCTTGTTTCTAAACCCAAGGTTGCTTGAATGGAAATTTGCTAACGCATGGCATCATTTGGGATAACAGTATAGTGCTTTCACTTTCTTCATACCACTGCTCCAACTGTAGACTAAATAATTAGCGGCCTACTGATGCCTTTGTGCAACCGCAACACAATGTTGTTCACATGTTTCTTTTTTATGTAATTAGAATTATATTTAACTGACAGGCTATATATACATGTTTGTGTGTGTGTGTGTGTGTGTGTACGTGTTGGTTTGCATGTGTGTGTGAGACTGGTGTGATACATAATTCACAAATGAAGGGCCGGCTACTTTGTGGAACATTTTCATTAGAGTCTGGATCCTGTCCATTCCCTGTCATGTTGCCATGGAAACAGAAGAAGAACACAGGAAATACATTTAGATTTTCTCAGAGAACGAGTCAAGTTCTCAGGCTGAGTGCCGTGATTTAAGAAAAAAATATATATATACATATAACCCACACCATTAGAGAAAGCAATTGAGAAATTAAATAAATACTCTACTAAATGAATAACAGAGATACACGGCACACATTTCCATCTGATATTTATGAAGTGGTGCAGAGGGTAGTCAGGATTATCTGTGATGAGTAAGACTTTGTTTAGTGACATCCTCTCCACCGCAGCTTCCAGCTTTGAGGCCAGTAACAGAGCCAGCCTTACAGACCAGTGTGCTGGTGTCTCCAGCGCTGATGCTGTCCCCCAGCAGACCACAATAAACTACACAACGTGCTTGCCACAACCGACTGATCTCCAACATTTTGCTGTACAGATTGAACAAGCTTAGCATCCTTAGGACAGACAGTCTGACCTTCACTTTCTTTCATACAGTCTCTGTGTTGTATTCCAGTTCAACCCATTGTCGATGTAGATGCCCAGCTGCTTGTACTCCTTGAGAGTTCACTTGGAGAAAAGAAGGTCAGTAATAATCCAAAGCAACAAATCTACAGTATGGGCTGCTAAGATGGTGAGTTCTCAAAATCTGATATATTCTCTGATGCAGCCCGTAGCCTCAAAGCAATCCTGTGGTGCCTCCTTAGTCTCATTTGTCCATCTTCTAACATCACCTGTGGCTACAAGTTGTATAGTGTCAGCTTGACTAGGCTGGTTAGATAATAAGGAAGGTGAAGTCCCTGGGCAAGTAATATTTAAACATTCCAACAGCTAACAATTCAATATCCAGAAGTAACATGTCCAGGATTAACACTTTTCATTCACAAACAGTTGCATGAGTGAGTGCAGCCACACAGCACGTGACACTACATCCACTACAATGGTAAAAATCTTACAAAGCTGATCAGTGAAAACATTCACCATTTGTACAACACTTACATAGAGTATATTGCAATAAAGACAAAATATTTTGTAACATTTCATAAAACAGTAAAAAGCTCAAATGAAAATTTGATTTAGCATATAAACACATGCGGTGGTGAGTTTAGGGGGCTTGCAGTTGATCAGTGTCTTAAAATTGATCATAATTGGTATTTTGGTGGCCTATATATTTTCACATGACAGACATACCTCCTGTTTCCAGAGTAACGTCACTCCTGCCTTGGGAGGATGGGGGGGGTAGCAGCTAACACCAGAAAAAAAACTGTGGCACTCACTGATAGAAGAGTTTGTGATACCCTAAAACATTTACCTCAGTATCGCTGTCATTGGTCAGACTCATCACCTCATGTTGGACTCCTTTCATAAAGTTTTACAGCCTCCTCAGGAGTAAACAGACATGAACGCTCCACACTGGACATTTTGACAGTTGAGATGAACACCAAACTGACAGCCTACACTTACTGCACCAGCGAGAGCGTTTGAGGTTACTTGCTTGTAAAAACATAAAATACCAAAAATATTGTTAAGTGCTGATATTATTCAAATAAAATTTAGTGTGTATAAAAATGTTTTTATACGGAAACAGTCGCAGAAACTTGCCTGCCATGACATAACAAAATAAACAGGTTCTAACAATACATATTACAACAAATATTTATCAAAGCATAATACAGAAATGGCTCCAACACACAGGCATGAGGAATATCGAGTGGATTAAGAAATGTTTTTAGTCTTTGCTTAGAAACCATTTACAGACAGCGTAGCTGACAATCTCTATTATGAAACATGAATAAATAAATTCAAGGAAAATGTCATTTCTGTTATATACAACAAAGTAGGAACAAAACCAATGAAAGATGAAAAAGAAAACATAATGTGAATTAAGCATCAAATTGCCTTCTCTAATGATGTTTGACTCAAGGACACATTATAATGTGTGTCACATTGGCCATAAATCTAAGTAAAGTTAAATGAACCAAATCATAATAAGACAATTGCTAAAGTCATTCAAGTAGAATGTTTGCCCCAGAGAGGGAAAAAATGTGCCCAATACACATGCTCCACCTGTATGATTACATCATATAAGGCCGCAGAGCTGAAATGCACAAAGGTTTAATGGTATTAACCAGAAAGGTTTTTATTCAAAAGCAGAACTACTGAACATCAGCGCAAACTCTTTACAGAGCCTTTAGAGGCCAAATGTTTTTGACTTAGCAGTGAGCATTTGTGAGAACAGTTGTTATACCAAGTTATAGTATCCACAAAGCAAATACTGCATTGTACAAGCAGTGTGTGCATTAGGAATGTGAGGCGAACCGTTTGAGTCAAAAGTCAATAAATAATAATTGAAATGCTGCTCTTGAGCCACAGTTTTTCCTTTGTCTGCTCTGTCTGTAATTAAGAGTCTGGTCCTGCTGATCCTGATGTTTGGTGTCAGGGAGACCCAAAGTCACACAAGAGAGGCAAGTCCTTCAAGATGCAATCTAACTTTAGAACAACAAAGGAGCATAAAGGTACCAGCACAACAATAAGTGGAGTGATTACAAGAGAGTCCATCTATATAAGCAGCAGAATTATAGTTTAATGCATAAACACACACACATGCACGGACACACACACACCACAGAGGCAAATACTGTAAAACCCATATATTTGTATACACAATTTAAAGGCTGAAAATAACCGATAGTCTATTATATTAGAATCTAGGTGGAATGCTTTCGTATCTTCTATGATCTTCTATGGTCATTTGAATCTATTCACAAATGACAAAATATCCTGGGTATAATAAACTGTTTATATTATGTTGGCTGATTGACTTAATGACTTCATAATTAACTTTGCAAGATGGAGGTGAAGCGTCTTGTCCACTCACTGAGAGACTAATATTAAAAGAGCACCAAAGCTCAGGTTACTGAGACACTGGAATGCTTTTCAAATTTCAAGCAACTCTACTGGGGTAATTAAATAAATGAATAAAATAAAATGACAACCGTATCTACTGGATATATACTTTTGTTTCAAACATCTGCACCTCTGTAGCCTTTTAGATGGACAATGGCCTTTGACGGTACTAACACTGCACCCAGAGACTGTTCTAGACCATAATGTCAGACAGTAATATAGCAGAGCACTCCACCCGCCCCCTTTCACTCAGCACACTGCCACCAGTTTTTGTTTTCACAAAACCCATTTAACCTATAAGGCCTGGGCAATGAATTACACTTTTATTTCCTAACTTTCATGCAATAAGGCTATGAAAATCTTTAAAGTTAAAGCTTGAGGTTATATTAATGACTTGGGCACTTACATTCATACGTACTCTCGCAGAACCTTATGATGACATATCAGGGGCCACCACATAAAAATAGATGACCACACACTCTAATATCCACACCTACAGCCAATTTCAGAATTGCCAAGCTAAATGCAGAGGTTTGGGTAGTTACTGCTGCCAGTGTAACAGATTCCTTTTTAACTGCATTAATCTTATAATGTATGAGTTACTTTTAAAAATAACGTTAATCAAGAATATTCACAATCAAAATTTGATTCCTGATGACACCAAGCATGCGAAGGAAACTGAACAACCACTGTTAAAAATGCTCTCTGAATTAATAATATCACTAAATTAACTTGTATTATATGTGGTGAGTTTCAAAAAATATAGAAGGGAAAACGCCTTCTTTCGTTCTCAGTTTCTGTGGGCTGATCTAGGCTTAACACTCAGCTAAAAAAGGTAAGCCACCATTTTTTTAGAAAAGTACTGTATGATTAAAAAAAGTCTCCTTCAACTATTTTTTTCTTATACAATACTGTATATACACCCCTTATTTTTTTAATGGTAAAAGGTGGCGTGAAACAGGTACAAACATGGAAATACAGTATATGAGGCAAAAACAGAGTTTGCACAATTCAAACAAGCTTGGAATTCAATATTTGGTGTGACCACCTTTCTTTTTCAACACAGGCTGAACTCTCTTAGGCAGATTTCTGGAAGTTCTTTCAGTGATTTTCAGGAATATTTCTCCGGGCTTCCTGAAGGACATTCAAAGCTCTTCTTTGGATGTTTCTGCCTTTTGTTCTGTTCTCTGTCAAGATGATCCCACTATGCCTCAATAATGTTGAGGTCTGGACTCAGGGGAGGCTAATCAATGATTGCTAGTGTTCCATTGTGTGTTTGCTATCCACATATGCTTTCTGTATTGGCAGTGTGTTTGGGATCACTGCCATGCTGAAAAACTGAAGCATGACACTTTTCTGTGTTCACAATTCCAAGACAAAACAAGATCCCCAACACCACTGCAGCCACTGATTTTCAGTCCAGTTCTTGTGTGATTTGGTATACCTCAACCTTTTCTCCCTGTTTCCCTTCCTTAAGGATTGCTTTTTGACAGCCACCCTTCCACTGGGACCATTTCTGATGAGGTTTTGGTGAAAGTAGATGTATCTACTCAAGAGCCAGATGCATCTCTGAGGTCCTGTCCTGTTTGTTGGATTTCTTGAGGACATAACTTTCAGATACTTCTCAACTGCTGTAGAATTTTTAGGCCAACCACTTCACTTGTTTGTCCTCCACTTGTCCAGTTTCCTCAATTTTCTTTAAGGACACAATACACATCATGCTGGGATATGCCAAGTTTTTGGCAAATAGCTCTTTGGTAATCACCCTGTTGGTGCAAACTACAATTTTATGCCTGTCAAACTCTGTCATCGCAGATTCAACTAAAATAAATAAATAAACAAAGGAACAGATTATGTGTTTTTGCAACAGGCTGCTTGTCACAGCTGGTGCAGGCAAGGCAGGGAGGACCTCAGTGCAGGACACGCCGAGAGCCAGATTTGGTGCATAGATTTTATTGACGATACTTTTCACAAACAGGCTGGTGAGGAGCCAGCCATTCAAAGAACTCAAAACATGAAACTTGAAAACTCGAAACAGAACACACAGCAGACGCCAACTTAGACGTAAAACTGACGAGGACCCGAACAAAGAACTAAACAACACTGAGACTTTAAATGCACAGAGGGAACGAGGGGTGAGAGGTAACAAATGAATGAACTTAATACAGGAAGCAAAACAGAACACAATACACAAGAAGCACAAGACCACCAAAATAAAACAGGACGTGACCAACATAACACACGCAGACCCAACACAGAAAACTTGACAAAGGGGATCAGACAATACACAAAGAAACAAACTGAGAAAACTAAACTATAAGAAACACTAAAAAACACAACTCAAAAAGTACAAGAAAACAGAGCTAACCAAAGAAACTCAAAACACTGGGCCACCAGCCCAGGACCATGACACTGCTAGAACCAAATGGTTCTTTCCGAAGATGTCTGTTATGTGTAGACACAACACTGGTTTATCCCTTTAGTTGGGTGTTTTTTTTTTGTTTTTTTTTTTTTTGTTTATGTTTCAGTGATTCATAGGTCAGTATTAGGTAGCTTAAAAAAAAAAAAAAAAATCTTCTGAAAATGACTGGAATGAAAATGAGTGAAAAAGCAACCAAAAACCTTCAGAAATATTGCAGGAAAAACCAAAAAAATTGCTCCAGATTACTGCAAAAGTTCACTATCCATTACTTTCTATCTCTTGTTAAACAAGTCAGGAAAAGTAAGAAACATAATTTAAAAAAAAAATATCTCTTCTTTATGAATTGAATCGTGTTCAAAGACACCATTGACAAATATACGCCATTACTGTTCATTAGCTTCCATCTTTCTATATAAAGTAGCCTTTGTATTTCAAACAAAACTTGAGAGCTGTCAAATTAATTTGTCATCTTGCTGAACATCATTAACCACCTTTGCCTTGAACTCTCCCACAAGTCCAAGGCAGACAACAACAACCACAAAAATTTTTTTCTGCTACTCTGAAAGACTCAAAATCCGCATAACTGTGTTCGCATTACCATGCCTACCTGCACATAATTACTCAAATAACCTTGAGTCAGCCTGCTGAATGAGATGTAACTAATTAGCTGCCTTTTATGCTCATACCTTTAGACAAAGTCAGCAGAATGCTAGAGGCACAGGAACGCATCTTCAGATTTTACAGTCAAGTCACAAAACTCATTTGGTACCAAACACATCAACGTAATTTGATCAAAATACTGAGCCTAGATGTGTCAAATAATCAGCCTTTTTTTAATAAATTTGATCTTACATCATGTTTTGTGTTTATGAAGAGGCATAACATTTTTTGATGTTGCTTTCCAAAATTATTTTACATATGAGATATTATAAGGGAAGCAATCAAAATGGGGAACCCTGATTTGCTGGCATTATCATGCCAGCAGGTCCTGACTGAAATGAAGAAAACATTCTGGAAAGAAATGACAAAGAAATTATGCATATCTAGCTGATTGGAGGGGTTAGACTGGTTATTTACTGAAGGATACCAATCAAGATCAACACAAAACAGAAGGTCACTACAACACGTGTATTTTTTTCACAAATCTGGATACAGTTGTTGTAGAGTTAGATGTAAAAGTCCACACTGTGATTTGATGGACTACTTAATCAAACTTTTAACAATCATGGTCTGATATGATTGGCGCCTCCATTTCCCTATCAATAAAATGTCAGACATAATACATGTGTCTGGAACCCAGTGCATGAAACACAGAAGAAATTATATCAAAACTAACTTTGGAATTAGCCAAATGAGCTGACTGACAGATGCCCAAAGAGTTTGAATAACCACAAAATTACTAAATGCTCTGGCTGTATTTGTCATCCATCCCTCCATCTTTAAATTACTCCATCCAACACAAGGTAAGTAATTACCTTGTGTAGGAAATTATTCCATCCATCCGTCCATCCATCCATCTTTAAATTACTTATCCTACACAAGGTGAAAGGCAGGGTCACCCTGGACAAGTCACCAGTCCATCACAGGGTCAACACAGGGACAGAGACAACTACAAGCTCTCACATCCATGCCTATGGCCAATTCAGAAGCACCACTTTACCCAACATCCATGTCTTTGGACTGTTGAAGGAAGCTAGAGTACCAGAAGAGAACCCATGCGGGCACAGGGGTTATCTTTCCACAGTTATAGCCTCAGACACGAAGTCAGGGACTGGCAGTACAAAAAATGTATTTGGTCATTTTAATAGATAAAATGTGCACGTATATACTTAGAATAGGACTTTAAATAAAGCAGTCAAGTCACTTGTTTATTTCCTTTGACTTCTAGTGAACAGATGGGCAAAAACTAAGCTGTTGTACAGAGCCTTTCTTCTACATAAAATATTTAATTATTATCAAACAATAACGAAAAATGGAAAGACCTCATGAACTCTAGGCTTTGATTAATTAATAACCATCCATTCAGCACTTTTTTTCTATTTAAGGTCATGGGCCTTTGGTCAAGGCATAGATCAAAAAGTATCTCATATGTGCACTTTTTTGTAATCTCTTATGCTTTGCCGTCAGCAATGCAGATATAGCCTGAGGGATAGACTTCACTATAAACAAACCAACAGAACAGCCATGAATTCCAATGAGATCCCTTCAAAAACATTATATCTAACGCACCAAGAATTTAGCATGCACCAAATAACACTGTTCCGTGAGCATATCAGGGGAAAATACTGGAGAGGGGTTGTCAAATGGCAATAAATCACTACAGCAGATTGGTCACTGATAAGAATTTATTGCATAAAAAAGGAAACAACTGAGCCTCAGTAGTAGTAATAGTTCTGCTCCTAAATGGTCACCTGTACCCTAGAGGATGAAAATACTTGGAATACATAAATGAACAAGAAGAAAGCACTGCGAAACCAACTGCTGGTGCATGGTGAGTGAAGCCAAACCACGCAGATGTTGACATTTGGTCATAGTGGTGGTGAAAAGGCAACAATACTCATCACACACTCTGGAGCGTACAGGAGTAATGGTGATTGTGTCTTCCAATCAAAATAGCCTGCATCTTATTAGCCTGACACTCCTACTCCTTATTACCTAACTACCAAGTCAATACATTGAAACTGATGCTTATGTTTAACCAAACAGTGAGAGTTTTTCAGATTATAATTTGGGCCACGGGCTTGCAAAGGTTTTAAAAAATGCTTTATTAAAAATACTCAATTTTCTACAAACTTTAGATGATGATTTGTATTGCTAGCTCCAGTAGATTTTGCTTTGTGTATCAACTGTGATCTTGCTGTTGCTCTGAGATTACCTGCTCTCTGTGGAGTTACCCTACAGACCATAAAGTTAGGATGAAAAGTAAAATTTAGTGAGTGAATCTAAACACCAACATCAAATTAAATCTAAATTGTAAATTAATGCCAGCTACTTCATGTAACCTCACATTGACCATTAACACCACAGACTGTTCTGTAGCAGTCTAACATAGTGCATGACTGTAAACTTCACCACAGTACTACAAACTAACCACTCCAGCCTAAACTGTCCAGTTTTCATGCAACTTTTGAATAACACAGAATTAGTTTACTTTAATTTGCTTTGAAACATATTTCACAAAACATAATCCAGAAATACATCATGCATTTGTCTGATTAAAAAAAGCTTTAAAATGAATGGGGGTGTTACAAATACACTTGAAATTTTCATTTTATTAAATGTCACTTGGTGAATAGTCCTTACCTTTGAAAATAATCTTTCATCTTCGTCTCCCGTCCCGTCTTTCTTACATCTTTTTTCAGTCTCTGAGTGTTACACATTAACATATTTTGTTCTCCTCCCCAGAGGTTCAGCAACTATACATTTAGTTACAAGACACAATGTGTGACAAGGTGCACAGCAATGGTTTGTGTGTTTGGTAACATCGGTTGAGATGTTTGAAAAGTTGCATTTCAAATGTCCTGCCACTTAAAAAGCATCACTCTGTTACTGACTACTGCTCTTCGGTAGCGCTGGCTAAGTGTTGAGTGTTAAATGTTCTGTGAATACAACTTTGACACCGTGAATGCATCACAAGGACAAAA